>NW_016690180.1:5858079-6044772 GCF_001604755.1 Lepidothrix coronata | reverse complement strand
CTGGCTCTGGGTATTACAGATTAGTGGTTTGGGGTTACAGTGGCAGTGATGGCAGTGATGGGTGGACTGGTTGATCTTGAAGGGCTCTTCCAACCTTGATGATTCTATGAAGTTACATTAGTCCTGCTGCTGTCCTGGCCAAATCGAATTACACCATGCGGTCAGAGACGGACACCGTTACTTGAAATTCTGCGATCTCCCCACACCTCCACCGCCAGGGGGCGCTGCGCGGCCGCCCAGCCGCCGCCGTCACGTGGGCGGAAGCGGCGCTGCCGGACCGGCCGCGGCTGCGGGAGCCGCGTCTGTTCCCGGCCCTTCCCTTCCCTTCCCGGCCCTTCCCGTCCCTGTCCCGGCCCCGCGGTGAGAGCGAGGTGGCTGCGGCGCCCTCCGCCCCTTCCTCCGCCGCGTGTGAGGGCCTGCCGTGGTGATCCGCGGGCCGGCTCGGCCGCGCCCGTGCCGCCGGGCTCGGGGTGGGGCGGCGGCGGGAGGGGGTCGTGTCCGTGTGCGGGACTCGCAGGTGGGAGGCGGTGAGGCGGTGCCGGACGGGCCCCGGGGAGGCCGCCGCTGCAGGTAGCTCTTATGAGTTTTCCTGTTAAATAATTGATATTTTGAGTGATTCCCTTGGGTTGGGCTCTCGTGCTACGTTCTGACCCGGTACGATGCAGGGGTAGCGTGTTTTCCTGTTTGCACCTTCAGGGGGGCCCAGCAGTGCTCAGTAAGTAGCCTTACACATCGCTGTGCCCTGTCTGGCGCCTATTTCCCGGACAGGCCGCGCCTGTGATGTGATGTCTCTGACAGATTTCACGTAGTCTTTGTCAGGAACATTACAGGTAAAAATGCAGCAATGCCTAAAGGGTTTTATTTGAGTCTGGTGTGGTCTCTGCTCTCCTGAAGCATTTTTCTGAGGAAAGGGCTTTATCTCCGACTCCTTGGGCTAAATTCTTTGTTCCTTTGAGCCAGCAGGATTCAAGGATTCAAGTGTGAAAAGTAAGAGGTGCTTGATCCTGGCACGTTGTGAAGGTTTTGGTGGTTGTGAAGAAGGGGGCTGAGTTTGTAACAGAAGTTGGACTGTATGTTAGAGCCTGTCTTTGATCTTGAATTGATCATGTTTGTTTGATGGGAAAGCTGTATACTGCATAACCTGGACAATTTGTGTTAGCACTGAAATGGGGGAGCAATTTGCAGCAGTTTGATCGTGACTTAGAGCAGAAAATAAAATTCTAAATCAGGAAGGAAAGGAAATTTCTGAAATGCAGCAGGTTGTTGGTATTTTGTATGTTCGTCTTTTGCACCTGTTGAAGAGTAACAGGAATGACAACCTGATACAATTTGGGAAACAGAAGATGGGCCCAGCATTTAATGAAAGAGGAGGCAAATTGTTAGCAGCTTTGGACTGTTACATTGCCATAGGGGTGTCCTATAAACAGTGTTTGTTTGGATGCCCTGAGCTCTGTGCATTTGACAGTACTGATTCTGCCTTGGCAGAATCCAAAACCCTTGAGTTACTATCTTTAAATCTATCACAGTGCCTAAGGTTTTGTCTTTGCTATGTGTTTATCAGAGAAAGCAATGCAGGCATCTCTAAGACAACGAGCTAACCGAAAATTTAACTACATATATTGTTTTGGCATCAGGCAGCATAGCATGTAGTGTGTATTAATCATATTTTTAATGCACTGTAGAATTTTAAGGCACAAGTTCAGAGTAATATTGGAGCTTCTGTATTTAAATAAAAACATTGAAATGTAATGTCTAAGTGTTGCTCTGTTCAGACTTTGTAGAATCTCTGTGTAGTGTGAAGAACTGTTCTGAATCAAGTGAATATTGCTAATTCCTTAATTTTCAGGGGCCTTGGTGGGGGTTTTGGATCTGTTTTGTTTTTTGTTTGTTTTTTTCTGATGTGATTGAATCCTACAGGCTTGAGTATTGATGGGCTTGGCCTATCCCTATCCACATCCCCTCCTCCCCAGATTTCTAGAATCCAGTGGGGACTAGCCCATGCTTTGCTGAGGAACCCATTGACTATACCGAAATCTGTCATGGAAGTCTCTTTCAGAATTTTATGACTTCCTTGGGATTTTATTCTTGTTTGGTGCAAGGTTAATTTATTGTTGCTCTTACTTTACCACCATGAATTCTTTATTGTGAATGAACTTGATAGAAGTACAAATGCTTTCCTCCAAGCATGTTGCATACTTACTTGAAGACATTGACAAAAGAAATCCTAACTGTCAGTGAACATTTTTAAACAAACCAGTTGATAGTGCATCCCACAAATCTGAATAGCTTTCTTCTCTTACAGTCCCTTCTTCTCACCCTTTACTTTCTCCCACTGCTGGCTGCTGCTACTGCAGAGGTGAATCACTTGAATGAGGAAACCCATGAAGAGATCCCCTCCTCCCCGTCCACCCCACAGTCTCTTTCCGCCTTCTTTTTTGGTTCTCTGCCTTCCACAAATCACCTGAAAACTGTTCTCACTGAGGAGAAAAACTAGAAATCAAACTTTCTGGACGTTGTTAGGAAAGTACTTTTGGCGTTAATGACAGATGCACCTCATTTATGCAACCTGATGGTCTGATGTAATATATGACTACATCACTGACATCAGGGAATGGCATAACATGGGATTTAGAATTTAGAATTTCTCTTGTGATACCAAGGGAGGAGGAAGTGAGGAAGCAGAATTATTCAGAATGATTTTTCTGTCTACCAGAAGAGAATTAGGATGTGTGTGTGGTTCACCAAGACTCAAAAGTAATAATTTGTTAGACTTGAAATTGTGCCGTCAGCGGTGGATTGACTGACTGCTGAGACATACCATATCCAGAATATATTCTAGAAGTCTTCCTGTAAAGTAGGGGGACATTTTCTTCTGCTAAATGGGGCATTATTTTCAATTTGGTCTGACCAGAATATAACCTTGGTGAAAGAGTCCTGCACATTTAATTGAAGATTTTAGGTATATTTGAAGGATTCAGGACTTTTAAGTTAAGATCATCTCTGTAGTGACTTTAGTTTCACATGATCCATTCTATTAGATTTTGTGGGATTTTTTTGTTCACCTGTCTTCATCTATAGTTTTACTGGATCCATGGCATTCATGTCCATTCTAAAATTTCACTAACTGGTGAGGGAGTCCTCTTTTTTTGATTGCTGTTTCAACTTTTTTTTTTTTGGTTAATGTCTTGCATTCCCCTTTACTACAAAGAAGCTTTTTGTTCTCTGTTAAATTAAGCTGAAGGATCATCTGGGTGTTGATAAATTACAGTTGTCCTATTGAAGTAAGATAGTAAGCTTTAACTTGAACTTTTACTTAAAGTGGGCTGTTCCTCTATGTAAGTCATGCTTGTCTAGGTTACGATTCATTAAGTTACCTGTAAAATTTAATTTTAAAAAACTCGAATTGCTGTAAGTACATGACTGGTTATTTTTTGTGTGTGTCTGTTAAATGTGCTTGAGTGTATTATGACTTCCTAAAATCTTTCAGCTGAGAGAAAATGACTGCAATCAAGCATGCTTTACAGAGGGATATTTTCACTCCCAATGACGAACGCTTGTTGAGCATTGTGAACGTGTGCAAAGCAGGCAAAAAGAAGAGAAACTGCTTTTTGTGTGCCACAGGTACATAGGAATACCACACTGTATTTCTTGTCTTCACCTTGGTTTTTTATTCAGTTGCTTTTGTCTTAGCTTTATTTTCAGTACTTTTTCTTGACCTGTATAAAACAGGTGCTTTCCATTTCCATTTCTAATGGAGAAAATCAGTTGTACTTCCATTATTGCTTCTACTAAAAAAGAAACAAACCCCTGTACTTTTATTCACAGATCTCATTGTACTTTGAAATGAAGGAATCAAACATATTTATTTGGGGACTGGTGGGCTTTATGTAGTGCTTAAAAGGGGATTTAGTAGTCATTATTATCAGTAGCTTGATAAACCTAAATAAAATGCAATATAGAGTACTGGTTAGAATCCAAGGCAGAGGGCTCTGGAAAGGCACAGTAACTGAACTGAGTTCTAATGTTCCTTTACATTATATCTCTTAAAAAAATTAGGTGCTTTGGGTTGATCTGTCAATAAATTAGCTTGCTAGAATATTTTTCTGACTGAGAAGTCTCTGATAATGTTTTTATTCTGACTGTAATCTGCAATTATGTCTTTGCTTTGTCAGTTACATGGTAATGGTCCAAGATCTGCTGTATCAAAAAATAGCTGTAAATTGGGTTCATTACATCACAAGCTGTAAAGAGATGCATGCCTGTTTGACTGAGGCTTAAACTGAGCTGTGGATATTGTGGATGGAAATGTTTCAAAGGGTCTGTTGTCTGTTTTCATCAAATAAATATTATGAAACCTGCCCCACAGAAGGGAGGGGGATTTCAGAAGTTGAAGTACAGCAGAAACAGGCGTTAAAGAAATATGTGTGTTTTGAAATTACTCTCTTATTTCATTTAATAGTGACAACGGAACGACCAGTGCAAGTAAATGTGGTGAAAGTGAAAAAATCTGACAAGGGAGATTTCTACAAAAGGCAGACTGCATGGGCACTTCGAGACCTTGCTGTTGTTGATGCCAAAGATGCTGTTAAAGTAGGTGTACTTTTTTTTTTTTTTTTGATTTAGTGCTCTGCTCAGAACATCCTTTTCGCTCTGAGTTAACTTCTTGATATCGACTGCTTTAAAGCTTAGATTGATAACATGTTAATTAGGAGTTTATTAGAAATTGGGATGATACATTCCTGTGCTGCTTATGCCTGCATTTTCTTTCAGCCTTTCCAAGAATGTAACCCTGGGAAATTGAGTAAGAGCAGTCTAGATATGC
The DNA here is from genome assembly GCF_001604755.1 of Lepidothrix coronata. Taxonomy (NCBI): domain Eukaryota; kingdom Metazoa; phylum Chordata; class Aves; order Passeriformes; family Pipridae; genus Lepidothrix; species Lepidothrix coronata. Next base: position 6,039,950 of record NW_016690180.1, on the reverse strand, counting down.
TTGAATAGCAATAGTCTGAATATCTGCCCTGTTAGTTGTAGTGATCTCTCAGTGACTGTAGAGAGCTTGTGCTTTGTTTGTTTCAAGTTGTATGTAAATTTTTACTCCAAGCTTAGTTTCCATTAAGAAAATTTACTACTATCTTACTAACGATGTTCAGCTCCATGTAATGTTTTTAGCGAGGACACTTAAAGTATTCTTAAGGAGCAGTATGTAAGCTGAAGGGTGAGGTCTTACAATCTGTTCTCTGAATCCTGACATTGGCCATTTCTTGGAAAGGGTACAGTCCTGAGGTGGTGGACTTTTCCACAGAACAACAAGAGCAACCTATTTTTGACCACTCAAATTAATCTTTTGTCATACACTAAAGATGTACAAGCAGGCAGGGGTGTAAATCCTTCATGCTACGATGTCTGGTTTTATCTACTGGTAACTCGTGATTTGGAAGAATAGTGCAGAAGACTACAGAGTTTAAAACTCTTTGTTTTTCCCCTCCCGACCCCCTCTCCCCCAGTGCAGGTTTGTTATTTCAGTTATCCACATACTTGTTGGCTGGATTTTAGATTTTCCTCGCTGTTCCTAAATACCACGTTGGAGAATTGATTCTTAAGATTAAGGTTAAAATTACTCTGTCTTTCAAGGCTTTTTCTTGCAAAACAGAATTTGATAACCATTTGCAGAAATATACTGTAATATATATACCAATCTAATGAGAAATTTTGAAATGTTCTTTCAAAAACCAAATGTTGAATGTCAAACTCTCTCATATCCAATAACGTAAGAATTAAAGTTGATAGGTTCATCATGGTTTGCTTTCACATATGATCGTATGCAATGCTTTTGACACAAGGCCTTTCCTGCACTAGTTGTGAGACAAGTCAAGTTTTATGTGACTGTACTGTTTATTTAGAAATGTATGCTAATTATATTTATCAATATAAGCTAAAGAAAAAAAAAGAACTGCTTTTATTGTAAAATTTCCCATCACGTGCAGTTTCTTGTGCCGCCTGCTTCTACAGGTAGTAGTGACTATATAAAAAGTAACAGCAATAGTATTTACAAGCTATATATAAGTAACATATATCTGAGGCAATAACATTTTTCATCAAAAGGAGACTGGACCTTGCAAAATGCTTGTAATATCATCTTTAAAACAGGCAATTACCAGTTCCAGTCCATACTGAGTTCATAAGTGACTGTAGAAAGGCAAGTACTTCATTCAGTCGCTACCAAAGTAACATTCTCAACAGGCAGTAAATCTATTTGAAAATACTTACATAGAAGCTTTTTACTATTAAAAGGCCAAATGATTTTTTCTATCCTGTTCAGTCCTATCAAACACTATCACACCTCTAAAATATATAAAGTACTTATAATTCTTTTTCCCCTTGCCTATTCTCTCAAATCTCCCTGAACTGTGTTGTGTACGGTATTATTTGGTAACTCCAGCTACCATTTTTATTTTCAGAAGGCTAACACAAGACATTAGTCATTCTGAGGACAGCGTTTCAGGGCAGACAGTGCTGTCAAATATTTGTTGACAGTCTTACAGATCTCTGTATTTTGTGTTATTTTTTCCTTATCTGGCTTGACAAAATACTGTCTCATAGCTTGGATTCTGTTTTTTCACATTCACTATTTTAGCACCTTTATTAAGGTGCATCAGGGCACCAGACTTGCTATATGAGCTTCTGTCTCTTTAAGGCTGGCACATGTATAATTTAATTTTTATTCCATCATCTCAATAATTTAATGTGTAAACAATCTCTGCTACTCAGAAAATCATTTGTCTGTGGAACCTGTAACATATCTTATCTTTTACAGGAGAATCCTGAATTTGACTTGCATTTTGACAAAGTGTACAAATGGGTTGCAAGCAGCACAGTGGAAAAGAACACCTTTATTTCATGTATCTGGAAACTCAATCAGAGATATCTTAGAAAGAAAATTGACTTTATTAATGTTAGTTCACAGCTGTTGGAAGGTAAACTTCTACAATTGTATTTGAAGTGTAAAGTTTAATAATTATTGTTGTAAAACAGGTATACTAAAAGAAATATTTTTAATCCTGATGGGTTTTCTTATGGAATTTTATTATTTTATAATTTTTATGTCTTCAGATGAGCAAGGTGACTATTGATTTTTCTAAGATTTTCTGTTAGAAAACTGAGACCCAAGACAAAATACTTAATGATAATTAATTGATAAGCTTATTGTATTTCTAAGACATTCTGTTTCTTGAACAAAATAAAATCTACCTCCAAGATCTGGTAGGTCTAATTGTGTGATGAATCTGCTTTTGTTCCTGTTTTCATTTCCCCTGAATTAGAAAAATGCCTTAAAAAGTGATGCTTCTGTAGCTTTCCAGAGACTAATGAGGGTTTACATGAGATTTCTGGCTTTTAAACTGTGAAGCATGTGTTAAATTCTGCTGGACCCTGTTACAGTTTTTGTGACTGGTTGGTTGCTAAGGAGGCTTTGTATCTTGTTTGCTTATGCTGTATTAAATATTTTTACAGTCATGTTATCATTATTATAGTTAAAATTTTACAGTAAAGCCTAGTGAATAAGTGTATCTCATGTTGAGTCTGTCAGAAGTGTTTAAACTATTGGTATTAAATACTAGACTGGCATGTGCAGAAGAATTTGAATTAGAAATGTGAAACAGGAAGGATAACATTTCTGTATTTTGGTGTTGTCCAATTTGTTTTAAACCAACCTCTAACATTTCAAGTTCGTGCAATATTAAACATCCAAACTTACTGCCATTTAAAAATATACACGCTGTTCGTGCTTTGTCTAGCTAACATTCTTTGCTTCCTTTCCTCTGCTTTTCCATACCTTTTAATTCTTCAGAACTTCCTAAAGTTGCAGAAGGTGCGTAACACCTTTTTCCTTTATTTTGCTTTGTAAGCAATTTTCGTAAATAATATGTGATTTTTTTTGGTTTTATTTTGTTTAATAGGGCTTTGGATAGCTTATCAAGTTGCTAGAGATAAGAAAGTTATTTCAAATGTCCTAAACACTTTCTGGCTGGACTGTAGTAATGTTATGTCAATCATTTGTCAGCCTTTGAGTGGCTTGTTAAATTAAGTAAGTACTGCCGTGAGAAATCATAGTTAATGAAACCATTGTTATTTCATTTTCACTTACCCCAGTACTTACTTTTCTGCTATGAAACTCAACTTGAGCATCAAGATAACTTTTATTTATTCAGTGACATATATCTTAATCAACTTCAATATGGTCTGTTTGCCAAAAGAAAGAATCTAACTTTTACTGATCTTCCGCTAACAAATCGAGCGTAATACTGTAATGTATTCTGATGCTGATTACCTGTGTAAGAGGTGAATAAACTGAGACTAGGCTTGTCCCTTGAAATAAAGGAAGGTGGATATTTGTATTTTGCTTGTGTTGCATAATTTGGAAAAGATCTTTGTTGGGAATCACTTCTGGTAGTTGTAATGAAGCGCATGGAAGACTGAGACTTGAAAAAGTGTTGATAGGTAACAGGTGCTTGTTAGGAAAGTTGTTTAATGGATTAATTTTCTTAGAGGTAGTTAAACATACTTAAGTACTCTTAAAATGCTTGTGACTTTCTGGACTTGATAATGTGTTCTATTTTCCTTCTCTACCTAAGAATCTGTTCCAAGTGGAGAGAATCAAAGTGTAGCAGGAGGTGATGAAGAAGCTGTGGATGAATACCAGGAGTTAAATGCAAGAGAGGAACAGGATATTGAAATAATGATGGAAGGGTGTGAATATGCTATTTCTAATGCTGAAGCCTTTGCAGAAAAGCTGTCGAGAGAACTACAAGTGCTAGATGGGGTAAACATTCCTTCTAATGTGCAGTGTGTCAGCATGTTGAACTGTTCTCATTGATACTGACCACATAGCATTCTTTGAAAATTAATTAACATGCTCTGTTGTATATTTAAATGTAAATGTGTTTCTGTTGCTAAGCTGAGCTACATCCTGTCTATTATCAGATTGTAGAGATTTTCAGCCTTTGCTCTTTGCCTTCCACACCTTCTGGGGTGAATTGCAGGCTATCAAATGAGGAGCTGAGAAGAAAAAAGGGAGACATTCTGCATATGCCTTTCTTGAGGGCAGGAGTGCACAGAGAGAGAGAATAGTCCATTCACATCCATGGATGCCTAAAATAGTCCTATCAATGTAACTAGGAAACTGGTTTAGTCTAATAACATTGCAGTATTTGGCTGCCTGTAACAGTGCCATATTATTTGCTATTTTGCTTTTTAAACAACCCTTCATTCTGGAGGTCACTTGGAAAACTTAAAGAGATGCAGGGGATACAGTCTTGAGGGAACAGTCAACAACCTCCTCAAATTGTCAAGTTGTATGTTTCTTGCATATTTTGAAAATGCCTTCTGTCATACAGGCAGCTTATCTTGGAATAGAAAATCTGACCTTAACACCTGAGCTGGTTTTTTTGGAACTAAAAATGTTCTGGTATAGCAGGGATTACTGTTCGGCTTTTTATTTTTCTGCAGATCAGTAATTCAGTTCTAAGAACTTGGCAAAGTTTTGGTTTTGTGTCTTTTGTTTTTGAAATAAGGAAGTGTCATAGGCTGAGGAACTACTGTGTTCAGTAACACTTTAAATGAGAAGTACTACAGTGTTGTTGATTTCCTCACAAGTTTTGAAAACTGTTTGACAGTAATAAAGGCAGAAGGAGATATCAGAGCGCTTTTGAGATATAAAAAATGTCTCTTAGAATGTTGCTTTATTTTCTGTACAGGCAAATATCCAGTCCATTATGGCCTCAGAGAAACAGGTCAATATCTTGATGAAGTTGCTGGATGAAGCTCTAAAGGAAGTTGACCAAATTGAGCTAAAGCTGAGCAGTTATGAAGAAATGCTTCAGAGTGTAAAAGATCAAATGGATCAAATTTCAGAAAGCAACCACCTAATCCATCTTAGCAACACGAATAATGTGAAACTACTGTCAGAGATAGAGTTCTTAGTGGTAAGCATTTTTATGGTGTTTACAATAGTTGTTCAAGTATAAAATTCTTTTAGGTTGCTACCCTCTAGCACAATTGTCGTTTAAAATAATGAGCATATTTTTCTGTTTTGTTACTGCACTAACTTCAGTAAGTTATAATGATAAAGTTGTATTTATTATTCTGGGTTCAGCAGCATAGCAAACTAGCCTGCTTATGGACAGTACTATCCATTATTTTGTAGAATCACATGGATTTGGCAAAAGGTCATATAAAGGCCCTTCAGGAGGGAGATCTGACATCTTCTCGAGGCATTGAGGCCTGCACTAATGCAGCAGATGCCCTTCTACAGTGTATGAATGTAGCTCTTCGTCCAGGTAATGTTTTTGTTAGACTTCAGTCTAATATGCAACATTTATTATGGTACTGCCTTTATTTGTAACTGCTGTTCCAACTAGTCTCAGATTTTGTTCTGTAGATTGAAGGAATTGTGACTTCTGGCCCTCTTGGTTCTCATATACAATATATTACTATATATTTTGTGCTCTCTAAATCCTTTTTGTTTGTAGGACATGATATGCTTCATGCAGTGAAGCAGCAACAGCAGCGGTTTAGTGACTTGCGTGAGCAATTTGCACGGAGACTTGCCAGTCATTTGAACAGCGTATTTGTTCAGCAGGTATTGCTTCTTTCTATTTAATATGAAATTTTTGATCACAAACTTTTCTGCAGAAGAAAAACAATCTGCCTAAGATTGGACATATTCTGTGATGTAATCAGTAAATGCTAGAGGCGCTTCAGGCAGAGATATTGCTAAGCATACCAAACTACAATTGCCTACATAAGTCTCTTTCATTAAAAAAAAAAAAACAAACCCAAACACCTCTTTTTAATGGGCTCGCTATCTGAATTAAACACATTGTGTGATATATAGGGATTTATTTTAATTGTAAAGCTTGATTACTTGAGGAGAAAAAGCACTGACCTTTTTTTTTTAAAGCTGTTAGAGGCTGAAAACACTGAAGTTCTTGCTATCTGAACCTCAAGAGCCATGCAAAAAAGCCAAAACAAAACCAAACATCCAAAGTAAAATGTCTGAACCTTGGTTTTGATCTTTAACTTGAGATATTCATAAATCACTGTCCTTACACTGTGTCCTAAAGGCTGGGTGGTTTTTTTAGCCTCAGTTTTTTAATTTCTGTATTTTTATCTCCAATTAGTTTACTCAGACCTTCCTTCAACTCTATAACAGGTCCTCCTATCATTCAGTTCCAGTGAGTACCTTGGGTTTGAAATAAGCTTTTCTAACTAATTTTTTTTTTAGCTTGAATTATCTAACTAGCAGCTGCATTTTTGGCTTTGTAAAAAGAAATTTGTCTTTACTGATTACAAAGCATCAGACTTACGCCCCTTCTCACTTCTGTTATTTTTGTCAGCCTTTAAGCTTTGTTTGTAAGCTAACATTCCTCTGATCTGATCTCCAGAAATTGCTAAGAGACAGATGGAGATGTATGGAGGAAAAATATTTTCAGGAAATTGTAATATATGTACAACTGTACAGATACTGCAATTGTGTGAAATTGCAGAATTTGTAAATAAAAAATAATAATTCCAGTTTTATACATATTAATGCAATAAAAGTTTAAAAGTTCTAGTTTTTCTGTATTAGACTGTATTAGAAAATGGAATATTTACACTGGATAATTGTGTAGAAAATTATATTTGAGAGTACAAGCCTGACTTTTTATGACAAAGATTAGCACTTCCTACATTTTCTTCACTTTGCAGAAGAGTTCCAGCTCCACAGCATGTTAATTCTTTTGCCTTTAGCTTCTGTTCTTAAGAACGTATTTTTCCTCTGTCACTTTTGATATTTTGAAAACCTGAGTATAGGCTATCTGTCTCAGCCTTTAAATGAGGAAGTAGAAGCTATATTGTATAAGTCCTACGTAAATGCATTCATAAAGTTGGAATATTGGAATTGTGTATGGAAGTGGCTGCTTAACAGAATATATTTTCTGATGTTCTATTCTGAAGATTTTATTTTTAAAACTGGTAAGAGATTATTATTACTGTGCAATATTATGTGTATTAGATGAAATATTTTTAAAGACACTTTTGAGTGCTATTGAGAATGCTATTACCACTTTGCAATTTATTTTTTTTTAAATTCTGAAACTAGTAGTGGCTTCACATTGTTTTTCATATAAAATTACCCTCTGAAAAGTTTTAGCTTGCTGTTAGCTGTGAGGTATTAATCAATAGATTAAACTTAACAGCAAAGTCATAATTTTTAGCAGGAAGAGTTCATTAACTACAAGAGATGAGCCACTGCAAAGCCTTTTTGATTATTGTAAAAGTGAAAAAAGAAGTTTGTGTTTTTAATTTTGAGATACAGATTCAGGTGTTGGAGGTGTAACAGATTTTTGTGTTACCTTACTAAAATAACTGTTTTTTCTCAAGCCAATGTTCTTGAAAACTAACTAGAACACTTTGTTACCTTTAACATCTGAAGAGTTGCATTATTTCTTTAGAATGTTTCTTACAAAAATAAATCAAAGCACTTCAGAAAAAAAGGCAGATAAAGAATTCTAAATTAAAAATGCAAATGAAAACGTGATGTGTGTAGGCAGCTGTTAATACAAGCAAGACATTCTGATTTGGAACTCATTAGATGTAAAGTCAAAGTTAGATTGACATTTGGGCCTAAATACATTATCTTGGAAGTATGAAATAGTTCTTTATTTTTTTAAAGGCAAAAAAGCCCAGTGCTTGATTCAAACTCCTGTTGTAAGGTACTAAAGTGCTTCATTTCCTTTACATAAAATTGGTAATAAATATTAGAAGTTTTAAGCAGAAATGCAACTTTAGCTTGCCATTCACTGCAGTGTTACAAACTGTTTACAGTAACTGTTACTAACAGTCAGTGTAGTCGTCTTTATTATGTACTACTAATAATTGATTAATCTGTGTATCGACAACTTTAAAGATTTTATTTTTTTTAACAACCACGTTCAGCACTCAATTTAATGGCAGCTAAGCTTTCTGCATTTGAAATATGAAATAGTTCGAAGCTTTGAAACTATGAAATAGTTGAATAACAAACTTGGGTTATCATTGGTAATGGTGTATGTTTATGTGCAGTGAGAGAAAGCCTGTTAATTAGATAGGAAAGGTACACCTAGAAGCTCCATAATGTTTTGGGTTAGGCTTGAACAGGACATGATTTAGTACAACCAAAACGATTAGTCCTGTGGAAAAGTTGGTCTGGAGAGAGAAATTTACCTTGCTAAGGAATTTGTCATCTAGCTTTATGAAGAATGCAACTACCAAGCAAAAAAGTTGTGTGTAATAAATGGACATGAATAAAATTGTTAGATGAAAGAAGCAATAAAAATCTGGATAGCTGAGTATTTCCTAGCAGTAATATGAACGAACTTTGGACCGACTTAATTGAAGAGAACTGTGAAAGCCACCGGGTAAATTATGTTAAACTATAATGAACTTGTACATTAAAATGCATGCTGTGGGAATGTAACACACCAGGGGCAGGAGGGAGAACTGTAAATGGTTTTCTATAATCTAGTTTTCATAGAAGCCTATAAAAGATCTACTGAAAATATTTGCTATATGCATGCCCAGAAGTACACACAGCATTGAGTATGACCTCAGTGATCACATCAGCAGCTGTGTTGCTAATGCTGGCTGGATGCCAATTCCAAATTCTATGTTTCAGTAATTACACTTTGCAAAGTTAGCTTTTTCTTAAAGGCATACTACAGGATTATTTTTATAAGGAAGATTTATAGTGTTATCCTTCCCCGTTGTCTATGAGAATAAATTAATGAAGTTGGCAGGACTTGTTTCTTTGGGTCCATTTGTGTCTCAGTTTACATAGTTAAGAGAACAGGGCTCAAAGTAAGTTCATGTTCACGTTGGATACAAAAAAAAGAAATGGAACAGGTTGTCCAGAGAAGTTGTGAATGCCCTATCACTGGAAGTGATAGGACAGGTTGGATGGGGCTTTGAGCAACCTGGTCTAGTGAAAGGTGTCCCTTCCCATCACAGAGGAGGTGGAACTAGATGAACTTTAAGCTTGCTTCTAACCCAAACCATTCTATGATTCTATGTAGTATATTAGCTTTTTCCAGAAGCTGGCATGTTCGCATTGCAGTACTTAGTAAAGGTTAGTATTTCACAAATAATATCACAGATTCATATATATAATTTTTTAAACAAGTCTGTGAATGTATTGTGGAAGCTTTTAGGGCTTTTTTTAACCAAAGACTTGAACCCAGTACAATAGAAAAGGGTAAGACAAAATTTGCTTTAGTTTTGTCACTTTAATCTAAACTGGCTGCTGTTCCAACTTAAAAACATGCAAAGGCAGTTTTTAAGCTGTATAGCTTATTCTGCTGACTTATCACATCCAAGGTGGAACTGTCCAGGAATTCTTCTTCTCTGAGGGACTGACATTGCCTGACCTGCATAAACTGCCTGCATGTGATGCTACCGGAATAGAAATCTTTTTGTGCTGTTATGGCACAAATATACTTGAGATCAAGGCCTGTTGCAGTATTTACTAAAAGCCCAGCAAAAAAGACAGAAAATATTAAAGCCATTTGGAAATTAAGTCCCATCCTCCCTTCTGTTAACCCAGGAATAATGGTTGTGTATTCTGCTGTGTGGCTGCACAGTGGTGTTACCTTGCTTGCTCTTCCTGAATTTCCCAGGAAGCTTGTGAGTTCAAGCAAGTGAAAGCTTAAAAATCTAAATCATATGTTGTTCCAGCAATGTGATGTGATGCTTAAAGCATAGTGTGGGTTTCAGGAAAGTAGCCAGAGTAAAGGAGGAGCATGAAATTAGTAGCTTGTGTTAAATGCTGCATGTCAAAAACTGTTAACTTCAGTAAATGTTCAGTGAAAGTGTGGGTGTGTGTCTCTGTGTGGAGGGAGAGAGAATGTGTGTGAACTGATGTTTTTAAGACTTGACCAAGGAAGGCTTGGCCAAAGTGGACTAAAGTAGGTTGAATTGGAGCAACTTTCAGAGAAGAGGTGTAGTATATAAAGCTCATCGTTAACACCTAAGCCACTCATTAACTGGGGACTTGATGTGTCTTACAGTGTGGGAGTAACATCTTTAAACAGAAGCAGCGAAAAATGCTAGTGACTCACCCTTAAGGCAAAGAGCCTTACAATGAACAAGCTTATTAAGATGCATTACCTTTCACAACTATAACAGCTTAGTGTCAGTATTGTTAGGTGTCTTTTTCAGTCTGCGTCTCTAGGCTTTGCTTCTATCCAAGGTATTTTATGAGACTTTTCTGTTTGCCTGAATGAGATGCTGTCTTCATATTAAGTTTTTCAGGAAACTTATTGTACTTCTGTGTAGTGCTTCCAGATTTACTTCAATACTTTTTTTTATCAAGGGTCACGATCAGAGTTCCACTCTTGCCCAGCACTCTGCTGAATTGACATTACCCAATCACCATCCATTTCACAGAGATTTACTTCGATATGCTAAACTGATGGAGTGGCTCAAGAACACAGATTATGGAAAATATGAAGGACTAACAAAGGTATGTGAAGTGCTCAAATGACGCTAGACAAAGTACGTAGTAGACTGGATTTGATAGTCAAAACAATTGCCCATGTGTATGCACCTGTGAATATTCCTGTATATGAAATGTAACTCAATGCTCCTCTTCTCTTGGAATAATGTTCCTCTTTGGAATAAGAAGCTTCGTTTTTTCATGTTTGTGACATCCTGTTTTGTTTGTTAGTTTTTTTCCTCAAACATTTGGTTCAGAAGTATAAGATATTTTTCTTAATGTTTATGTAAAACAAGTTTGTCATTTTGCAGCCTAGTAAGAAAAATGGTATTAAGCTATTTTCAAAGTGATGTGTCTTTTGTCTGTGTGACATCTTTATTTCAACAGACCTTCATTTCACTTGGGAACATCAAAAATTTAAGAGGTCTCTTGTAAAGTAGACTAAATAGAAATGTTTTCCCTTTCTATGTATGTAACTTTTAACTACCTTGTTTAAAACTAACATGGAGTGAAAAAAATTACTACAGAAGTATACAAAATGTTTAGGTAGAAATCAAAGGGAAGTTAGTCCTTAGAGAGCAAGTCTTTTTTTTTTTAATTAAAGTACTGTAATTCTTAAATGGAAGATTTAAATTAGACTTTTTCAATGGCTTTGAAACAGCTCTTCCTTCGCTTTCAGTGTCATGCAGATAGTTAATGAATGGTTGACATATTTGTGATCTTCTAACAAAAAATTGAGAGAGTTATATATTTATGTGTTATGTGTGCTTTTGGGGACACAGTGGGAGTGATTAAATAGGGTACAGAGAATGGTGCTGAATTCTTTCCATTTTACCCTTGAATTGAATTCTGTGATACTCTACCACTAGCAATCCTATTTGTATGTACTGCATTGCATATCTTTCTTTATGGAGGAGAAGTAGAAGTTTCTGAATAATGCTTAGTGAACTCACTATGAAAATGAATATAAGCTGCTTAAATATCATGAATATATGTTTGTGCATGCTGCATAAATATATATATTTATATTGACCAAACCAGTTTGTTATTTAGTAGGACTTACAAACCTTGCACGTTTTTGGAACTATTTACCTGTAATAGACGAAGTCAGTATGAATATCTGTTAACTAAATTTACGTTTTTCTTTTAAGAATTATATGGATTATCTATCACGACTGTATGAAAGGGAAATAAAAGATTTCTTTGAAGTTGCCAAGATCAAGATGACGGGCACAACCAGAGAAGGGAAAAAGTTTGGTAAGCTTCCAGAAGACACATATCTTGCTTTGAATCTTGTAATTTGCATATTAAACACTTATTACAACACTTACAGCTAATTTTATAATGGGGTAAAATTCTTTATTTTTGGCAAGGTAGAAGAAGTTGGATGGAAAAAATGATTGGTAAAACTTCTGACTTCGAGAAGGCCAAAGTAGAACAACTGAAATCTTGTGAAATTAGTCAAGATAAAAGGATAAAATATGATATTTTTCTAAATTTTCAGATCCTTGATCACTTTTTAACAGACTACCAATCATATTTTATTACTTGATCTATCCCACTTTATTACTGGAACAAGTTTGAAAAATCAATTCTTGTAATTAACAAAAGTTTGGGCAGCAGCGTGTGTGTGTTCCTTCTGCTGTTATTTCTGCTTTTAATAAGTTTTAGGTGGATTTTAGGAAGCTAGTTTTTAATGCTAATTCTGCCTAAGAAAACTTGTGTATTTTATTGGGTTTTTTCAGTTGGATTTACCTATGTAGCCTGAGACTAGAAATCATAATTTGTTAACTTGTAGGCATTTATGTCTAAGGGTGTATATATTCCTCCTAGGATTAGTCTAGTGTGAATACGGAAATGAAACTTTAGGAAAAAAACAAACTTGGATACTTAGAAAGCAACAGTGGTATAGTTGTATTTATATATTGTCTATTCTATATTTTGAGGTGCACTGTTTCAAAACTGGTTTGAAATATTTATGTTTGCCACAGTTCACCAATTTGCAACTTCAGAATTCCAATATTATATGCAGCTTTAACGAGTAAGTTCTGTCAAGCCTATTTTGGGTCCTGAACTTATCTTTTGAAGTTTGATGGTAGAAGATGGTAGAAAACAGGAAAATGTAACAAAAGGAAGAAAGCAGGAGAGTGGTATTATTTGAGGAAGGGGGAAGCTGGAAAGATCAGTCTTGGCAATCTGTTGGACATGGAGAGCAAGAGGTGCCATAATGTGTCGTCATCAGAACATTTAAATTCATAAATCTTGAAAAGGTATCTTATTGCAAGGAAAGAACCCCCTTTATCCTAATACAAATTGATATCTAAAGCATTCTTAACCCTTTGTCTTGACACTTCTTTTGTGATTTGTATTTGTGAGGAAACAGTTTTTGTAGCAATTCCCTAACTTGCGTAAGCATTATGGAGCTAGCAGGCATTTTGGAGAAAGGGGTCCTTCAATTCACCAGCGTAAAAGCTGCACCTTGAGAAGACGTGTGTCATGCATTTGTCATGTAAATTTATTTATTTTGTAACAGCTTATAATGGTTTGTAATTTCAAAGGCTTCCATGTTCAATGTAGGGATCATACTACTACTCCTAGTTGTACATTTATTCAAAATACATCACTTCATACTAGTAAACTTGTTTAAGGAATAGTATAGGTGCATAAATGCAATAATGCTCCAGTTGTACTCGAACACTAAAGATGACCTGTTTCCAAGCTGTGTTGGTGTGTGTTCTTGCCTTTTTTTTGTGCTTTGGGAATAGCACTGCTATTTGAATGCCTCAAAAGCTGGGAGAATTCTGGCATTCTGTGCTAGCGCAAGGTTCTTTGTCTGCTTTTTTATGGCAAAAAAACCTACCTGGGTCGTGAGCATTCACACTTGTCTTAAGTAGTGTTTTTTTTCTTTTTTTTTTTCTTTTTCTGATGAAGCCAAGACTTTGATACTTAAATACCATAAAGTCAATGTTGGAAAGAGTGCTACTACTGTCATAGGTTTATGCGGTGTAGCTTCTCAAAAGCCACTGAGGCTCCCCTGATTGTCTGGGGCCTGATCTTTGCCTGTAGTTCTTCACATTCTAAGTCCCATGCGTTTGGAAATTGAGGACAGTGAAGAAGTGGGGCCAATGCATGACAGTTGCATACGCCAAAATATATCATGCCTAAAACGTTTTTATTCAAAACCTGCCAAAACCCCCAAGATCTAAAAACTAGGCTGGAATTAAATTTCAATTTGATGTTACAATTATCAGTAGTGTTGCCTTCTTGAGAACATCTGGTATTTAAGACATGTTTGTGGCATTTAGAAGTATCTACTCATTCTATTACAGTAGGTTCTGCTTGCCTGCTCCATTTTTGGGGGCTTGTAGCATCCATCCTCATCAAGATCTTTAATACCACATATTGCTTTTAGCGTATGTATGCAAATACCTTTTACTGGTTAGGGATTCTCTATTTTTCTACAAATGCCCATTTACTCTAAATTTCACATTGAAGTCCACTTGAGGAAGCTGTTTTATTCTGAAAAAAAATAAAAAAAAAAAAGCTTTAGAAATTTTTTTACTATATATTTATTATTTTCATCCTCTCCAAATTTGCAGTCATCAGTTTTTGGTGCAGCATAAATACAAAAGATGTATTCTCTATGTAAACATCCTGATTTGCAAACAGAAAAGGGTAGCCATGAATGATTTTGTAGCATTGGTATATGTTTTTTTTTAAATTAAAATGCTGGACAATATCTCTGACTCAGTAAAAAATTACATAAGTGCATTTTAATTTCTTCAAGTCTATTATTGATATGATGATTTATCTTGGAAACTGAGTCTTTTGCAGTATTAATTCTGACAAATAAAGCCCTAATTTAATGGACTTCTCAGTTTGGGAGAACTTGAATACACGTTACCAAAAATGTTCTTTGAACACGCTGTATAAGAAAAAGCAAATTTTAATACCTACAAACTTACTTTATTTTCCATGTAGCTTAGATACTGAATTTCTAGAATAGTACCTCTCCAACTAAATGTGTTTGCAATGTAGTTACTTGCTGCTTATAGTTCTCCGCATGTTTCTTTCCAGTTAGAGCTTAACTTGCATCTTGTGCATGGTTTGTGCAAACTGCATTTTAACTTGTCTTTGTCTTTGATGCTTGCAACCTAATCCATCCCAGCTACACTGCCTCGAAAAGAAAGTGCTGTCAAACAGGAAACTGAGAGTGAGTATAACTAGTTGCATTAGTTGGTATTGTCAATGCATGTGTGTCGATGTTACGATGTAGTGCTGCATCATGGAGAATCTGCCTAACACTGAAGTACTCTAGAATGAAATGAGCATTAGCAGAATCATTGATTTTGCAAGGCAAAAATGAAGCACAACTATAATGTCCCAACATAGAAGTTGAAAAGGTTTGCAGGTAAAGGCAATATCTTCTGTTTTCCCCATGCTACTAGTAAAAATATGTTTGTGCCTGAGAGCTTGTCATAGTTTTCTAACTCTTCCAGTAAGCTGAGGTGGCAACTTAGATTTATAGACTTTGTCTTGTGACTAGATACCAACATAGCAGTTAAATGAAACTTGCAGGGTTGCTTTTAAGTTTCTTTGTGGTTTAGATGTGAGAAGTTTACGTGGCAGCCAGATATTGATAATTTCTTGGTCTTTTTTGTTACTAGCTTTCTCTGTCCTCATCCAACATTTCTGAGAATTCTAGAAAAAAAAAACCATGTTCCTCATCTAGGAGAAGGCCCAACAATATCAGGAAGAAATGACTGAATATTAATTATGATCAAAAGGAGAGGAGACCATTAGAACTAGAATTACTGTGGAGCTGTAGATCCAGCAAAATAGCTAGAACAAACCGTGTAGATAAAGGATGTTAACAGCAGAAGAGATCAAGTTCAAGATGAAAAAGTGCCTGTGTGTACATAAAGCTTTTTAATTTTTTCCCTCCTGGGCATCATTTCTTCTGCTTGCAGCAGCCTTTGCCCAGAGTACATTCACAAAGATCATCACTTTCAAGTTTTCAAGGAGAATATCTATCCCAGTGTTCCTGTATTTCAGTTTCATTCCTTTTATACTTTTTTCCATAGTTTACAATGAGAGGTTATACAGCTATGTTATACTTTGAAAACTGTTGAATTATTTCATTTACCTTGTAACAAGGAAACAATGTCTATAGCAAAAGCATTTTTAGCTTAGATAAAAATTGAGTTGTTTGATTTTAATATAGGACTATTGTATTGATCTCATATGTTCTGTAATGAACCTGTTCTTCAGTATTTTATTCTGCCTTTGCTTCTTCTTCATAGTGTCTTTATTTCACAGGTCTTCATGGAAGTTCTGGAAAACTGACTGGGTCTACTTCTAGTCTAAATAAACTCTCTGTTCAGAGTTCAGGAAACCGTAGGTCTCAATCATCCTCACTGTTAGACATGGGAAACATGTCTGCCTCTGACCTTGATGTGGCTGACAGAACAAAATTTGATAAGGTAAAGCCAAAGTATTGTATAGAATTCCTGCTTAGTTTTGTATTAGAAGCATCTTACATATCCTTCTTGTATAGTTTAAAAATCTGTACTGTTTAAATCTTAAAACCTGCCAATTTCAAAGTCTGTATGCACCATACATCTAATAAAGGCAGTTTCTAAGAAATATGTAGGCCAGAGTATTATTCTTTGGTTATAAGATTCTTTAAAGTTCCTTTATATGCTATGTGTGATCTTTAAAGAATATCAAGCATAAAACAAATGGTCTATTAAGTTTAAGCCAAGTACACATTTTTAAGCAAATAGGAATTGAGATGGATTCTCCAGCTGATATTATTTTTCTCAGTACAGATATTCATGTGTTCTGTCACATTTTGCCAGTATGTAAGCAAAAGTGAAAGATATGAAAGCATAAACTTATTTTAGCCAGGACTTTGAGCATGGCCCTAAAATTTTATTTATTCTTGTTTCACATCAGTTATCATCAGTTTTCAGCTTTAACAATGGCACTAAGTGACTATTGGAGTGTCCTCATCTTGTTTTAAAACCTGCTGTCCTCAGCATCTGTTGATTTCCCCCCCCCAAACCTTTAAAAGTGACAATACTCACTATTTCTTGCGGAATTAACTCCTCAGCGGAAGGAAAAGGAGCAGTTATCAGTGAGAGATAAAAATATTTTTCTTCTTCTCTATTGAATTGTTTGATGGAGATGAGTTTTCTTCTGACCTCTTCAAATCCTTGCTCAATCTTTTTCTGGGAGGAAATACTATATGCCTGAAACAATATTAACTGTTAAGTTATTACAAACCTGTAGCAGCAACTTGTCTAGAATTAAAAAGATAGCTTGGTAAAACAGCTTTATGCAAGTATTGTGCTATTATTTTCAACTTGGGATTTGTATCTCGCACCCATTTGGGATATGTGAGTGTGACTAATATATACAAAATTGTAAGCTATTGAGCTGATCTACTAGGTTGTTTTATTTTTTCCTATGGGAATTTCCATCAGTATGGATTTCTTTGTGGTGAGATTAGTTATGTAAGGTATTGCCTGTCTTGTTCGCTAAATACTTGCAGAGAAAATTCTGCATTGTGTAAAGATGACAGATTAAAAATTATTGCCAAAATAGTGTTTTGTTTAAGTCTAAAAATTGTGATGCATACTTGAGTACAAAACCTACTTGTTGCTTTCTGTAGCAGGTATAAAGAAACATTTTCTGCTTTTCCTACAGAGCAGTTATCTTCTACATATACAGTTGACCTGTTTTTCTTCCCTAAGGCTTTAAATTTTGCCTCAGACTGTGTCTAGAAAACTTACAGTTGTGGAAAAACATAGGTTATTCTTTTCTTACCAGTGTTACATGCATGAGAAGGGACTATATTGAAGATGCATCTATACTTTCAAAGATAGAAGTTCAAGCTGTTTCCATTTCTGTTAAGTAGTAATAAGCCTTCTAAAGCTTAGTGAAGTTAGAAAGTATACGCAACAAACAGTTAAAATTGGTATTGCTAACTGTTCGTAGTATTTGGTGTATTGATAAAATATTTGGCTTTCTTTAGATTTTTGAGCAAGTATTAAGTGAACTAGAGCCTCTGTGTCTGGCAGAACAGGACTTCATTAGTAAATTTTTCAAACTACAACAACATCAGAGCACGTCGGGAACAACAACGGTATGGCTTACATTCTCTGTCATTGAAGTAAAAAATACTGACCAGGCCTCATTAGAGAAATTCGAAATAAATAAATTTGAAATTTATCTGGCAGTTATGTGATCTAGGTGATCAATAATGTGTTTTTCTCCATGATCTGGCAGGATCCTTATTTTTGGCTGACCATAACAAAATCTGTGAAAGAAGGACTGACAGGTTTCTTTGCCATGGCTTTATCTCCTCGTAAGATCACAATAGACACTTGACCATGCTATGCAGGAAGACAATAGGGAGTAATTGGGGATAGTGTTGTATTTGGTGGAAGGTGACCAGAAAACACCAGAACCTTGCAAACTGCTATATTTTCTACTCAGGAGGCGGGGTGATGGAGTATGGAGCTGCTAATCATGTTGGTTTTATCAGATATACTTATTGCTTAGATATAGAATTGGAGACAGAATTTATTTTTGTTTACATACATTCCTTGTTCTTACAGAATGAAGTGGAGGAAATGGATGGCGTAGCTTTATCTCGTTCGTACACTTCTGGTGTTCCACAAACTATATCATCTGAGTATGTGCTGCTGTTGTTTATTATTGATTCTTAATTCTTAAGCCTACTTTTGAATTTATTTGGCATATAAAACTTTTCTCTGTAATCAGAAATTGTTCCCTTTTAGTGGAAGTGAACAGTGAAATCTTAATTTTTAGCTACAAGACATTGAGTGTGTCACTAAATAGAAAATTTTTGTATATGGGATGGGTGTTTCTGTCTATAGTGGTATAAAAAAGATGCTTAATTCTCTTAGTTTGCAAAGTGAAAGTAGGCTCTGTTATATGGAAAATGGGCTTAGCAAAGTTCTGAGAGTGTGTGGCAGCTTTCACAGAGAAAATACTTTTTGGAATATTTTATACCTGTGACTGTTGACTTTTACTGTGTGGCATTGACATTTCTTCCTTAGCAGCCTTCTGAAAATCATGAGACTTGTTGAATGAAAAAGAGACTACTATATCCAATAAATATATCCTAAAAATGTTATCAAAGAACATGTAATATAGCCTAGTAAACTGTCAGAGTAATATTTTTCTCTTATACATTTTTAATAGGAAGGACATGATCCGACAAATGATGACAAAAATATTTCGTTGTATTGAACCTGAGCTGAATAACCTTATAGCGCTGGGGGACAAGATTGATAGCTTTAATTCCCTTTATATGTTAGTTAAGATGAGTCATCATGTATGGACAGCACAAAATGTGGACCCAGCGTCCTTTCTCAGCACAACACTTGGAAATGTTTTGGTGACTGTCAAAAGGAACTTTGATAAGTGCATTGTAAGTTTTTAGTTATTCTGATTAAGCTAACTATAATATTATAGGAAGCCCAGTCCTATCCACTTTGATTTTGCATTTCTTTATAGTTAAATTTTTGCGTTAAATTTGAAGAGAAAATTAGTAACTTTATTGCTCTTCTGCTGGCTAAGCCTTCAAAAAAGATAAACTAATTGGTGGTTGTGTTTCTTTTTCCTCTCCATTCCAGTTTTCTTCAGTAAGTAGCTACTTGTAACAAATAAGACCACTTATTCACTTCTGTGAGTTGGTTGACGTTTTTAGTTTTTGTTTGTATTTATACTCCCACTGAGATTACCGAAGTCCATTAAGTAAACTGTAGCTCTCTGCCTTCTTTACTTGCAGAAGCAAAAGATCGTGGATTTATGAGGGTGTGAGGTTCTTTGGCACTATGAGCAGTGGCAGCCGCTACTGCCAGAATACAACTATGAAATTATATGAAACTATGAAGTTATATGAAATATGGCAAGTTTAGTGAAAATATAGTTGCTGGCATAATTTTCTTCTTAATTTTCATCAATGTAATTTGACTCTAGGCCAACATAATATGACTAACCATTCTTGATCAGTTTAATGCTTAAAATATTTTGAAGATTTTTTTAAAATTAGACTCAAAAATAATATTTTAATGGAAGACTAAAGAAACTTTTGCAGCAAAAAGAATTGTTAGCTTGGCTGAATCAGAAAAATGAAGTTCCTTGTTGGATTATTGAATGAAAATTGTTAATTGCTTCTGGTGCACAAGTTTGGGGTTTTTTCATTGGGTTTTTTTTCTTAACAGTAAGTAAACAAAGGAGAATAAAAGCCCGTCTTCCTTTTTTCTTTGCAATTATTTTACTTAACAAACGTTTAAGGGTAAAAAGGCAGAAAGACTGAGTATTAGTCTTTCTATTCAATTATATATTAATTGAAAGGTAAAATTATTTCTGTTTGGATAAATGTCAGTTTTCAGTATATCTGCAATTTTTTTAATAGTTGTTACCTTCTCTTGTCTTATTTTATTGTTTAACATCTGTTCTTCTTTTAAATTTAAGAGTAATCAAATGAAGCAGATGGACGAAGTAAAAATCTCAAAGAAGAGTAAAGTTGGGATCCTTCCATTTGTTGCTGAGTTTGAAGAGTTTGCTGCCCTCGCTGAATCGATTTTCAAAAATGCAGAACGACGAGGAGATCTAGATAAAGCCTACACAAAACTTATTAGAGCTGTTTTTGTCAGTGGTAGGTCTTCTGAGGTTTTCATAGCTACTAATATAATTGTTTCCTCCTATTTATATATCATTTTGCTCCAATTAACAGGTGATTTTTTTAAGACTGTCTGTTGCAAGCCATGTGACCGATATTATGGCTGAAATTTTGCTTGTATCTCTTACTGGTAGGTGACCAAGTGTAATCCTTTTGATTGCAATATACTTTTTAAGAGAGAACTGCAGATATTTCCTTTTGTATATACCTGTAATCTCGAGTTATAAGAGAGGGAAGTGGTTATGACTCTGGAGAGGAAGAGGAGATGGCAGCAACACAGCATGCTCAATGTGAAGTAGCTTCCTGTTTGGTTTTTTTTTCCCTGTAGAAAATTCTATGGGAGTATATGGCAGTAGCAGACTTTTCCTAGTTGGCAATTCAGTGTTCTGACTGAAGTGAATCATTACTGATACTCTGGTAGTTTCGGCAAAGGATTAACGGATGAACAGGCACAGAGACTTAATTGCACTCTTGGTGGAAGCCATCCTCTTTTCAGCCTGCTTTTAGGTGCAGTAAGGGAGTGATAGGTAGAATTTCTTTTGCCTGCCTGTTGTTTTGTTTGGTTTTGGGGTCGTTTGTTTTTGTTTTTTTTTTTAGGAATGGGAGAGAAAAGATCTAGGATTATCTATTTTTATTATTAAACTTAGGGACTGACAGTAATTTTGAACATAATACTAATAAGCAAAAATTGAAAGACTAAGAAGTATATTTAAAAAAGCCCCACTATCTTATCAAAGGTTTTTGTCCTACTGAAGATGGGAATTGATTTTTCTTTGATTTTTCTTAAATAATTCTGTCATGTAAAACTTATTAGGGATACTGAAAGCTTGCTTATAAGCCTCCACAGAGTGTGGGTTGTTTCTCACTTCTGTAAATGAGACCATACATAGGCACTATTTTGTATCTTGTGACTTGCCATACAAATTTCATGATCTCAGAGCCTGTATTTATCTGTTACTTCTTATGAAGGCTGTCAGATAACTGTTCTATTTAGTGGCAGTTCTGGCGATTACTCATACAAATGTTTATCAATTACATGAAATCCAAAACTTCTTTTTTGACAGTATTATAGTTACTGGTTATGTTTTTTTGAATTTGGTTGTCCTTTAGGTATTTTAAGTATTTTGCTAACTGTTTCTTTCAGTTGAGAAAGTAGCTAACGAAAGCCAGAAAACACCCAGAGATGTGGTCATGATGGAGAACTTCCATCATATTTTTGCAACACTTTCGCGCTTGAAAATTTCTTGTCTGGAGGCTGAGAAAAAAGAAGCCAAACAAAAATACACTGATCATCTTCAGTCTTATGTAATCTATTCACTTGGACAGCCTCTTGAAAAATTAAATGTAAGTATATTTGCGTATACATTTAAATGGTACAGAATAGTTTTGAATGTTTAGTTTGCATTATTTGATCTCTTTATCACTGCATCTATCATAACCTCTTATTTTATTATTTTGGACTTGAGCATGTCTGGCAAGAGTACTTGACTCATGAGGGTAGCAGTCTTGGATGAAAATAAGCAAATTTTTCATGGCAATTAATAGTACTGACTAAACATCAGTATTTTAAGCAAACGGTTTTGAAGAAGGAAAAAATGAGGAGAAAAGTAATCTGGAGCTTTAGGATCATTTTATTTACCTCAACTGCAGAGAAAATTACTGTAGTTTCTGAATTATTCAACAATAAGAAGAGTTCTAGGAAAGCTCTATATGTGTGAAGTGTTAGTGAGTGGTGACTTAGGTTCAGACTCAGTCCTGCCTACTGAATGTCTTCCACTGTTCTTTGCTTTTTGAGGCATCCATTTTGTGTGTGTGAGAGAGAGAGAGAGAGAGAGAAAAAAGAGAGCGAGCCACCTTGAAGCCGAACATCATCCCTGCCCCCTCCTCCAACCCTACTTTTTGTTGTTGAGAATGAAGTTATATACTATGGTTTCATCAGGTTTGACCTGTTCAGCAATAACAAAACATTGTTATCAGCCGTTTTAGCCACAAATCCAAAACCAGCACCATATGGGCTGCTATAAAGACAGTTAACTCTGTCCTGGCCCAGACCCAATGCACTTTTGTGGCTCTACCTGCATGCTCATAGAAATACTTCTCTCCATTTGTATTATGTTGAGCCAACTGGTCAACAGCAGTGAGAAGTGAGGGCAATTGTGAACAGCTATGCTGTTGTGTAATTATGGTTTAAGTAGAGATGCTCAGGTGCTTAGTGAGTTTATCTGAAAGATCCAGTATTTTCCCAGGCTATGAGCTCATTAATTGAGGATTTTGAGGGTGATTATTAGTTAAAGGTTGCAAAGAAAAGCTTGATTCCTTCTAGAAATGATTGATTTCAGTTTTATGCTAGTACTTGGAGCACTCTATTGTTGGCTGTGTTTTGTTTATAGCTTAGCATTACTTCATGCCCAATTAAAAAACAAAAATGGGGGTAACACAGCAGTCATTAAGCAGAATCAAGGCTTAACTGCATATATCCTTGTCAAATTAAGTTAATTAGTTTAGGTTTGTAGTAGTCATTAATACTGTTATTTGTTGTTAGCATTTTTTTGAAGGCGTTGAAGCTCGTGTGGCACAAGGTATACGAGAAGAGGAAGTAAGTTACCAGCTGGCTTTCAATAAACAGGAGCTTCGTAAAGTTATAAAGGAATATCCTGGTAAGGAAGTGAAGAAGGGATTGGATAATCTCTACAAGAAGGTAGATAAACATCTCTGTGAAGAAGAAAACTTACTTCAGGTAAACTAACCATAATCATGACTTAAAAACCTTATAATGTTTACACAGAGGATTTTTATTATTGCCTAAACATATGTATTCTATGAGAATGTTCAGCATAACTCTGAAAAAAAACATGAATTCTGAGTCGAGGTTTTTAGGGTATTTTTATAATTCTGTTTGTTTATCGTGGATTTGAAATGTGGTGGTAAAGTTCATAAAGAAAATTCCTCTATGATTCCCTAGCTGACCATTAAGAGGTGATCTCTGTTCTGCAAAATATACTGGAAGTAGAGAGAACTAGACTGAAATGCACTGTTAACCTGATGCGAAATTTAGTTGGTGCACTACAGCAGAACAGACTTGCAATTACATCTTTTCTGATAGTTGCATTATCTGATGTTTTTGTTATACTCTGCAAATTTCTCACTGGAGTAAATGATAAATAGATTTACAAGTTAGAGTTGTTTAAACAGCTGTTTAAAATCTGAAACGTGAATTACAGCACAGTTCTGGTTCAGGGTGTTTTCTTGAAACACAAAAGCAATACTTCTTTTAGGAAAACTTTCTCATCTTTACTATTTTCTGCTTTGCACCTTTGGTAGGAGTCATGTAAACATTACAGATCTTAAACTTAAAGGGTGAAAAACATCAATCTTTTTATGTAATGCAGCAACTCCATTTATGGAACTTTGTCAGCAAGCTTTAACTGGCAAATGACACCTGAACTGAGAATGAATTAATGAGCCAATGTTTAGTAGTTCACATATGTAGCGTATTGTGCCAGTTGACTTTTCCTAAAGTTTGCTTTCTTTGGCAGGTTGTGTGGCATTCCATGCAAGATGAGTTTATACGACAATACAAGCACTTTGAAGGGCTGATAGCTCGCTGCTATCCTGGATCAGGAATTACTATGGAATTCACTATACAAGATATTTTAGACTACTGCTCCAGTATTGCACAGTCTCATTAAGTTCTCAAAAGGGAAAGAGAAGCTAGCAAAATAGGTGCCTGTGTATAAGGGATTCAAACACTATAAATGCTATTTGTTTTAAAAGGTGGATTTCCAATCGTATGTGTAGTTAACTGCCATATCTGTTGAGTTACACTCTGCTTCAAATGTCTTTCAGGGCAAAATGAAACGGGATTTGTTTTTCTTCTACTGGGCTGAAGTACTGTTTGAAAGCATTAATTCTGTGAAACACTTTGGATACAGTTTTTTCTTTCCCCTAATATTGAGATACTTTTATTTAAAATTCCTCCTCTTGCTAGAAGCAGTAAGCACTACCTTCTTAGTATGCAAAAAGGATACTACTGTTTTCACTAATATTTTGGAAATTATGTAAGCATTGAAGACTATCAAATATTTTCCTTGTTCTAGGAAGTGTTGATGTGGAACTTTATGCAGTGGAAGACTGAATTTGTTTTCTGAGTTGTAATGTGACTGCGGCTATTATTCCTAATTAAACTATGTTCATCATATTCTTTATTTCTGTGGAGTGTTATTTCAAAAACGTGAAAACAGAGTTAATGCCATTGTTTTGTCTCTGGCCATTGAAGTAGATTTGCTCCATTTCTCCATGTGTTGTTTTTCTTCCTTTTAGCATCAGTATACTCCCACCTCATGTAAGCTTCATCCTCCTGGAGCTTCAGCTGCCAGGGACTCAGGACATAGGTTTTCTGTACATCTTGATGAAAGTGCTAAGTTGTTGGACAGAGATGAGGTGTATACAGAATAGAAACAGGTACAATAAAAGAAAACATGCAGACAGAGGTAAGATGATTTTGAGATGCAGATGCAAGAATATGCATGAATGAGTATGAATGAGAAAGTTTTTTTTCTTCTGAGTTTTGTAACAAACATGCTACGTGACAACTCAGGAACATTGAGGCATTTGGATTTCATAGAATGGTTTGGTTTGTAAAGGACCTTAAGATCATCTAGTTCCAACCCCCTGTCATGGGCAGGAACACCTTTCACCAGACCAAGATGGTCAGAGTTCCATCCAACCCGGACTTGGAACACTTCCACGGATAGGGCATCCACTTTTCTAGGCAACCTGTTCCAGTGTCTCACCGCCCTCACAGTAAAGAACTTCTTCCTAATATCTAATCTAACCTACCCAGTTTGAAGCCACTACCGTGTGCCCTAGCAGTACCTGCCCATATTAAAAGTCCCTCTCCATCTGTCTCGTAGGCTCCCGGAGCCGGGCTGTCGGCACGGGCCGGTCCCTCGAGTCAGGGTTTTACCGAAGAGCTGCGAGCTCTGCAGCGCCCCCCTCTCCCAACGCCGCCCCCCGGTGTCTCCGGGCGCAAGGAAAGAAGGAAACGTTCCACCCCCCGCGCGAGGGCTGCTGGGCGTGCAGGGAAGGGAAGGGGCGGGCAGGGAAGGGAAGGGAAGGGAAGGAGCGGGCAGGGAAGGGGCGGGAAGGAGCGGGCAGGGAAGGGAAGGAGCGGGCAGGGAAGGGGCGGGCGGTTGGCGGGGCAGGCGCGTCCCCGCCGTTGCTGAGGGGACGGGGCGGAAGCGGCCGCTGCTCCGCGCGCCATTTTCAAAGGTTTTCAAACGCCGAGACATCGCGGCCTCTGGGCAGCGGCTCGCGCTGGGAGTGCCTGGTTTCGGGGTAAGTGTGGTTCGGCCGGCCCGGAGGGAGGGCGGGAAAGGTTGCGTAAACCTGTTTAAAAGGGGACTGACCGCGCCTTTGTAGGTACAGGTTGGGGTTGCTGAAAGGTCTGCAAAGCTTCCAGTTTGAGGAGACAGGTGATGAGCGGGCACCTAATCGATAGGTTTTTCGTCTGCTGTAGTGTGAGCTTACGGGATTTGGTGACAGGCTGCCCAGGGAGGTCATGGAGTCTCCCTGTCTGGAGACATTCCCAACCCACCGGGACGCGTTCCTGTGTCACCTGCTCCAGGTGACCCTGCCTTGGCAGAGGGGGTGGACCAGATGATCTTCAGAGGTCCCTTCCAGCCCTAACGATTCTATGGTTCTGTGACTCTCTAGGGAAAAAATCTGTTTTTCTAGAGCAAGAGTTGTCTTTCCATTGGCTAAGTACTGGCACTTCACAGCAGACGTGCTGTACGGATATCTAGTCAGAAATGAATTACCAGCAAATCCACTTGGAAGCAGACTTTCCTAAAACAAGCGCTGGCTCATTGGGTGTATCTTGAACAGATGTTGCAGCAGCAGCTTGTCTCAGCACAGCCCTCAGCGCCCATGGACTATCTAGAGCCACCTGTTAAAGCATTGTTGTATTCAAATGGTTGGTCCACTGGGTTCCTTTTGCACCTCGGTGAAAGCAGAACTAGCTCTTTTTAGTGGGATGAGCTACGTGACCAGTAATTACAGGACAGGAGCACATTATAAACCTATTTAACGTAAACGCAAAAAAAAGAAAAAGCCTTTAACATAGAAGTCCTATTGAATGAAAAATGCATTTTAGTCTTTCCCAAAACTGAAAATGGAAACTCTCATTCATAATTGTCTTTGGTGTTAATGTTACAGACTCAATGAAAAAAAATGATTTCATAGCATATAAATTTATCCGTAGTAATTTCTTTGTGTTCCATTGTTAGTGATGTAGTTTAGTATTCCACATAGCTCACTGACCGTATTATTTCTTCCACAGCAAAATACACCTTTGCTCTGCTTTTTTCATTATTACATTTTCTTATTGATAACACAGATATTGCATCAACAACAGTTCTTAACCTATACTCACCATGAATTTTGCTGTTCTCAGGCTGAAAGGAGGGATTCAATGTGCTAAACCTTTTCTGTTTTGCATTCTACCTGTAATGGTTAGTCTAATACCTGTGATTATTACTTCTTTCACACAATGTTAGGCAAATTGATTCACTACTGAAAGCCCAAAACAACTGGATTTAAGATTCCATTATTGCCTTTCTTTCATGTCAGGGTTCAATTTCAGACGTTGGTGACTTAGAACAATAGGGAACAGTTCACAGGTGCTAACTGTGTCTATTTCATAAACATGTAGGCTTTCCAAAGACTGCTCACAACCATCCAGGTATGTCATAAAATGAAGCATGGGAATGCTGTCACCTTTAGCAGTCTTTGTGAGCAAAGGGGGAACAGAAAATGAGGCTATTGGCTCTGAATATCTCTTCAGTGAACAACTGAAAGATGCACTCATTTAGACATATTAATAAATCCTAGCTGGAAATGTCTGATTTAAACTACCATTTAATTTGCCCTTTTCTGCTTTTCATCTAAAATGGAAATTACATTTTCTTCACAACAGCAGTAAATTACATGAAATATTTAGACAATGAATGATGCGAACTAGTTATGCAGATCATGGGAAATACTGAAGTTGTTAAGAGTGCTTTCCAGTACTTTGCAAGTTTACAAACATCTAGTAAGTTCAATTTACCTTTCATCCTGACTCAATTGTGAGTTACTAGGATATTAAGTTTCTTTATATAACAGCATATTCTGGATTGAGTTGACTCGGTGAGAATTATGTAGAAAGCGTGGATTTCCAATAAACCTTTTGGAGACAGTTCTTAACCAAAGGCTTTTAAGAAAGCAGGTCTCTTTCAAAATGGAGAAAAAAAACTAGTGGTTAAAAAAAAGTGTAGAAAGTACTACCTCACAGTGAACATGCAGGAGATTGTCTGCTGTTTAACACTGACTACTGATGTGAAAGAATGGGTTAAACAGAAAGGGATAAAATTTGCTCATTATATGGACGTGTTAAGTGCAGTCCAAGGGGTGCAGAAGAGTTTTGGTGGCCTGAGTAATAAAGTGGCAGGTAAGGAACAACGTTAATGAAGGCAAAGCGATGCACATCATGGTCTTTAATGTAGCAGTAACCACTCAGAGAAATGTTAGTATCACCTTGAATACATCTAATCAGTACCTAAGAGCAATCAGAAAAACCAATGTCCTGGTTTCAACTGTGATAGAGTTAATTTTCTTTCTAGTAGTGTTGTTTCGGATTCAGTATGAGAATAATGTTGATAGCACACTGATGTTTTGGTTGTTGCTAAGTAGTGCTTACTCTAAGCAAAGGTCTTCTCAGTGCCAGTGAGGAGGTACACAAAAAGCTGCAAGGGAGCATAGCTGGGACAGCTGATCTGAGCTGGCCAAAGGGATATTCCATACCATACAACATCATGCCTAGTATATAAACGGAGGGGGTTACTTGGAAGCGGGGCTGATCGCGGCTCAGGGACGGGCTGGGCATTGGTCATCAGGTGGTGAGCAATTGTACTGTGCATCTCTTGGGTTTTATCAATCTCTCTCCCTTTCCTTTTTATATCAATTATTATTATAAGTGGGACTACTAGTATGATTATTTTACTTAGTTTGGATTGTTAAACAGTTCCTATCACAGTCCCCAAATTTTATTTTTTTCTCCCTGATTCTCCTCCCCATCCCTGTGTAAGTAGGGGGAGTAAGCAAGCAACTGTGTGGAACTTAATTGCCATCTGGGGTTAAGCCATGACAAGCGCTGATCAGTAAAATTAAAGAATGGGTTAAACAGTCTCTAAGTGTCAGTAGCTGCTCAGGGAGATGTATCACTGTGAGTGCATCTAATTGATGCTTTAGATGAAGGCTGCAGCAAAGAATCTTTATGGCTGCTCAGAGGAAGGTCTATCAGGTACTATTATAATGATTTCAGTTCAACTTTAGGCCCATCAAATCCCTGCATTATAGACTTAGAGAAAGAGAATGTGTGTAGGCGCAAGATTTAACTCATGTTTCTGAGGTTTTTATACTCCTGCTGTGGCAACTGTCAGAGATATGGGATACTGGGTCAGACAGGTCTTGGATCCAACTGAATCAGTACAGCAGTTCACATATTAATTTTATATTTCTAGGAAAACAAATTTTCCTGATGGAGAAGTTACTACTTTTTGATGTCATAGTAAGACTAGTGATAGACTAAGTTTAGGATGTGAGATTTACGTTATGGTCTGTAATGACAGAGGTCTGGAATTACTGAAACATGATTTCTTTCCAACAAAGCGTGTACAACAATTATTGTCTTTGAAGACTTTAATATCTGCGTTAAGCTCTCTGAAATAACAACCCCCAATTCTTCTTATTTTCATTCCTGGACACCTTTGGGACCTATACATCTATTAATTTCCTGGGCTTATTGAGGGTCAGATGTGACTCTAGGGAATGTAAGATAATACCCTTTCCTGTTTGATTCCGGTGGCAATAATGAGTTGAATTAAAAATTTCAGTCTTTAGGAAGGAGATGGATTCCACCAGAAAGCTGTTGGTACCTCCCAGTATTAGAGCGTGTTTAGGTAACACCACCTTAAGTGCCCATTGCAGTGATTTAGCAAGATTCTGTATGTACTTCCTAGCCACAGTTTCTGGAGTGCTAACATCTGTCCATTTATTTTTCTCCGCAGTTACTGCAGAAAGATTTTATTCCTGTGCAAGCTGTGATGCAGTTTTCTTCTTGATGTTTCTTTTGTAAAACTGTCTCGATGTGATTAGTAAAAAAAACTTTGCTCTTTCTAAAGCACAAGCTTTTAAACGAAATCTGATTAACAATTTTAAAGTAATTTAATCTTTTTAACTGATACAGTTCTTCTTAAGGAGAAGATTGGCTTAGGAGTTATCTGTTTACTCTTGCAGTAGTGTAAGATGTATTCCTGAGCCTAAATCTAGACACAGTGACAATCACTGTTTTCCTGAATTCAGTACAGAATCCTCAACATTAATGCAGAAATACGAAGATCTTGTTGCTTTTAGCTTTAATCTTTGGCTTCCAGAGGAGTACAAAGAGCATTAACTGCACATCAGGACATTATTTTCCGCTTAGTGCACTGACAGTTACCGTTTAGTGGACAGAAGTGTGGCGCTGCCTCCTCCAACCATCCCACTACGGTATGTAAGGGGTTGTTCTTCCTGCCATTGCTTAGTTAATATCTCAACATCCTGAACCTCTTCAAGCAAATACTTTTGGTAGCACCTGGAACAGATGCTGTGGTTATAAGACTGGTGATTTTTTCTCATCATGGAGCAGTACCTGGCAAGGTACTGCAACAGACTTGTTGCTAGAGTTGTAGTGTTTTAATACAATGAGATTAAATTTTTCCAGCCTTCGACATTAGAGAAACTTGTATGTTTTCTCATTTTATTATAAATAAATAATTATATTTGCATATATTTCTTTAATATATTTCTTTAAATCTAAGGGATTGTGAAAGAGCATGATTTGGATGATATCTATATTCTGTCCCTTTTATATGAGATGCAAACAACACTTCCTCGGATTGGTAGTTTGTCTGCTGGGGTCTTTGCAGCCAGTAGGTTAATACTGAAACTTCTAAAGAAGTGAGAGGGAAAATGTTTTACAAAAGTAACTATTTTTCAAAGATATTTCTAACTATTGAAGAGAAGTTTTTATGTATGTAAGAGTTAATATGCACACAGGTAACCCCAGGTACTAAGCCATAGCTATGGTATTAAGGAAAAGTTTATTCTGAAGTCAAAAATCCTGTGTTATCTCTACACAGGAATCCTACTTTTCAAACAGACAGGTAGAGAGATATATACAGTGCTATTCATGGGAAAGAAGCTTCTCCCATGCTGGGCCTTTCCCAGTAGCAAAAACATCCTTGAGTGAAAATTCTTTTATCCTCCTCAAGTAAATCTTCCGCATATCATTTTTTGGTCCCTACAACATATTAAGAAACATCAACTTTAGTATTTGATTTTTTTTCTCATTTCGTGTCTAAATCCAGAGGAACCTAACCATGTAAAAGTTCTTCTTCCCTCAAATGTACATGGCAAAACCAAGATTATCATCTGGATTCAGATATAGTAGTGCTGCTCCAAACCCTTTCAGATCAGTTTAGTAATGAAAAGATAACTAATTAGTCAATTGGAAAAAACCAACCCTCTGATCCTTGAACTGTATATTCTAGAAAATGATGCAGGTAGAACTACACCAGTGGTTTCTTTTCTTCCCTGTTTTTCGTCATAGAAAATAAATGTTCAAAGTTAATCTGTCTTTAACATTGTACACATTTTATGCAATTTTACAAATGGTTGGCACAAGTTAAGTACTGACTGGTAAACTCTGAAAGTAAGATTTATATATGAAAGAAAAAAATACATAGGTTTTTGGAGAATTATCTATCAGTTTGCATTGTGGAAGATACAACGATGACCATGATTCAAAAGAGTCAGAATCAAACAAGAAAACTAACTGCCAAGGCAAATATTTCATTTTAAAGAAATATGTAAATATGTTTAAAACCTTTTAGTTGCTCCATGATCCTCATTTGGTTTACTTAAGTTTTAAGGACATGCTTAGGCACTGTATTTTCTACACAAAAAAATGCTTTTTTCCATAAATTTTTTTTTCTGTATTATTCCTTTTTTAAGGACTAATGCTGTAACCAACAATCTTTTGCAGGTGTCCCATTTTTCTTGACTGTGACAAAAGCTGCTGCTTTGGAGGTGTGTTTACAATGAGTACAAATGCAGAGCGAAGGTTCACTAATCTCAGGAAACGTCTAGATCAGCTGGGCTATCGGCAACCATTGGGAGTGGAGAGTTTGCCCTTGGTGGAAAAGCTTTTTAGGTATTCAAAAGGAAATTAATTAAAAAAAATAGTAATCATGTAGTAGGTATTGTTGACTTTTGACATAAGGAAGAATGCTTAGTCTGAAGATCACTTTCTGTCAGTGTTATTTCAGAGCTAACATTAAGTTCCTGTGTATGATGAAGTCAAATGTGTTTGCTTAAGTGATGAGAACATCTTAAGATTTAATTTAATCCAATTTCTATGGTCTAGGAAAATTCAACTTTTCTAACCTCATAAGAGAGCAAAAAATAGTCACTGTTGATATGTGCTTAAAGGACACACTCTTATAACTGGTTGTATAAAAAATAGTCTGTTATCTGATCTGTGACTTCAAACATTCACATCTCTGTTTACTAATATCTCATTTAGAGAACTTTAAATTTGCTATCTCTGCACTTTTTACAGGACAGATAACAGAAGAAAAACAAATTTTCAGATGACATTCTTAATATATCTGCCATTTCATGGCTTCAGTATGATTATGAACATAGTAATTTCCACACTAATCCAGTTATATTTGGCTATACATGCAAATGTAGCTATTCTGGTTCTGTTGCTCTCTAGCATGTAATACAGATGGAAGAACCATAGGGACACGGGTGTGGAGTAGTCTGCCTTCAACATAAAGTCTTATTCTGGTGTCTAGAAGATAGTTTTACTTTCTCCATGTCTAGCTTTGTTACTATTTTCACAAAAATGTTTATAGTTTATGTACCACTAATCTCTCTTATGGTACTTCTGATCCCCATATAAGTACCAGTGACCTTCTGTGGTAAGTGGTGCTAGAACTTGTGAAGTGCTTGGGGGAAAAAATCATCTTGCCAAATGTCACTTTATGTAGAAAAGAGAGTATATTGAATTATCAGATCTAAACTCCTGATATGCTTTCTAACTGTCTTTATTTTTTGTATTTGTCCTGCCTTTTCCTATTTACTTTTTTTTTTTAAACAAATGATTCCTGTCTTTCAGTTTCTCTTACATGAATATTCTGATTCTTTGTTTGAACCCATTTCTTCCCCCTCTTGGGGAAAGGGTTCTGTTTCTCAGGTCATAATAAACATTTGCATCTGCAGTATAAAGGCTGATAACATTGCTAACACATCTGATGCTCCTTTATTCCAGTGACTTAGTTCATACAGCTGAGAGCTTGCGCAGTGCAAAGTTATCTACTGGAAAAACTGAAAAAGAATACAGCAATTATGATACTATTTTGGAACCTTATAAAACAGAAAATGCCAAACTTACCAGGGAAAATAATGAACTACATTTAGAAATGCTAAAACTGAAAGAGCGGTCTGATCGTCATGTTAAAGGTAATATAAAAATTATGATACTTTTTTTAATTCTTCCATGCCAAAATAGAATTGTGGCCAAATCCTTGATCTTCAGATTCATTTATCTGCACTTATAAGTGAGTGGGAGTGGTCATTGAGTTTGGTGCCTTTAATGAACTAAGGCTTATGCTCAAACATTTATTTTGCAGTTAAAAAGCTTCTGAGGTCCTGCAAATCATTGTTCGAATCAAACATGAGAATGTTAGAAATTGTAACATATACTTTCATACATTGAATTGATACTTTTTAATTTAAAATTAAATACTCCTGTTAAATGTGTCTTTATTCCGCAGTAAGGGTTTATTTGCAAAAAATGTAAAAATATATATTTTTGTGTGTAAATATATACACATATGTATGCGTATTTGATAATTTCATGCTATGGAAAAAGAAGATAAGATTTTCTTTATGCCTGTTCTGGTGCGACTAGGAAAAGTAATAGTGAATAAGAGGGATAATACTGCTTTTCTCTCCCTTGAAGACTTGAAAGCCTCCTTAAGGAGGGCTGAACATGGAACTTCTGACTTGAAATTTCTGAATAACCAATATATACATAAAATTAAAATGTTGGAAAAAGAGAACAAAGCCAAGACTGAAAAAATTCAGCAGCTTCAGGAGAAGAATCTGCAAGCAGTGGTGCAAACACCTGGTGAGTGTAAATAATCACAGATATTTTAACATTTCTCTGGGCTTTTTTGGATCTGCAGAACATAATATTTTCTTCCTCTAGTAAGAGAAGTTATTGCAGTAAAATATCCGATAGAACAACATTATCTGTTAAAATGTTTGGCTCTGAATTCAGTCATTTCTCTGTATGAAGTTTCATTAGGTCATCACTTGTGTTAGGGACAAATTTATGCAAACTTAGATTCGGTAGAAGACTATGAAGTTAAAACGTGACTGGAAAGCACTATTAATTAACAGCTTTTTTTTTTTTTATTGCTGCACCTAATTTAGTCAGGGGCAGGTTGTTGACACTTGAATATTTTTGACAGGTAATTGATGTTGTGAAAGTGACTAATTGAGATTTTTGTAACAAAAATCTAAAAATACCAAGATGCAAAATACATCTACAAATATTCCAACCCTCTGAAAGCTTACAGTATTTAAAGGGTCTTTTGTTAGCTTAAAATGTTCTGGCTGTTACTTTCAGCTTAATTTCTTTGTAGGGTTTCCTTTTTTTTAAAATTTTTTCAAACTGAGTGAAATAGAATTATTTTGTGAAATTTTGAAATTGTCTTTCCTTTCTAAGTCGTTGAATAAGTAGTTTTGGCATCTGATAAAAGTTAATAGATTATTAGGTAAAATTAAAATTTCTCTTTATTTTTCCACACCTTTCTGCACTTCATGTCCTCTGTTTCAAAGATGACATGTTACACCTTGGTCTGTCTTCCTGCATACTTGCTCCTTGGTCACCAGTCCTCTGGGATTTTTCTTTGCTACATCATCTATATGTTCTTATTTAATAATTTGTTGAAGAGTAATTGTTTCATCTGGAAATGGTACTGTGTTTTGCTTTTTTTAAAATATAATGTTACCATGCAATCAAAGAACAAAGTCTGCTCGATATGCTTATGATATTCACTGAAATGACAATAGAATAGAAAGAATAAAAACATTACCAAGCAATGCTTGGTAATGAGGTCAGTTCAGTCATGAAATAGTTGTTAAATACGGGAGGAAAAAACATCTTTTATGATGTTTTAGCTTTCTTCATAAGCTAAATCACTAACAGATTCAACAAGTTTGAACTGTAAATCATTTAGGGTCTTGAACAGTGGGGAAAATTACTTATACTGAACTTTGTGTGTTTCCTAATTATAAAGGTAAAGTTTAAAACTGATATAAACCTGCAAGAATGGTGTTGTCTAAAATGTGTAAATTTTATCAAATTATTACAGAAAGATTAAAATGGTGAAATGTGCGTGTTCAGAAGCAGTACAATAAATAGGAAGAATAAATTTGTATTAAAGAAGATGATTCTCATGCTTTAACTCCAAGTAATAAGCCTTTGGGTCTGGGCTTTCAGGAGGCAGAAAAAGAAGCATTCCCTTCAGGCGTCAACGCATGCAGATAGACCAGCTTGTCCCCCCGTCAGGCGTTAGTGCCTACCCAGTTCCTCAACCAGAGGACCCTTATATTGCAGACCTTCTTCAAGTGGCTGATAATCGGTAAAGAACTTTTTCATTTTGAAGTATAGGTGTACCTTTGATTCTCA
The DNA here is from genome assembly GCF_001604755.1 of Lepidothrix coronata. Taxonomy (NCBI): domain Eukaryota; kingdom Metazoa; phylum Chordata; class Aves; order Passeriformes; family Pipridae; genus Lepidothrix; species Lepidothrix coronata. The sequence goes on along the minus strand of NW_016690180.1, from coordinate 6,004,863 downwards.
CTGTCTTGCTCTTTTTAATTGATGATAAATCAGTCTTCCCCAAGTTGAGTCTGTGTTGCTCAGGACATGAACTGGTAGATTATTTCCCTGTCTTTATCTTGACCCATGAGCTTTTTCATCTTTCCTGTCCTGTTGAGGAATGGAAGTGAGAGAGTTGGGTGGGGGTCTGGCAGCCAGACAAGGTCACACTGCTACAATATCTCAAACAACAGTCCTTGCATTAGTATTTTGTATGAACAAAACTATTTCTTTGTGAAATGTTTGAGTTCAGGAGCAAAGAGAAAATTCTTATATTGAATTGTGTACATACAATTCTCCCATGAATTCACATAAACAATATATTGCTACATTTCAGAATTCATGAACTTCAGTCAGAAGTAACAGAACTACAAGAAAAACTGGAGATATCTGAATGTGGAATGAAAAATTATAGCAAACAAGTATGTTTATATAATCATTATTTTTGTTGTTGATGTTAGTATCAGTACTATTATCTGTCTGTAGAAGGCATGGCAATGTAGAAGGCATGTTTTAAAAACCTTGTTGGGAAGGCACTGTAGGGCTTGTAAAATACAATTATTCTAACTTGCCGATGTTGAGCCGTTTCTCTCCTCCGCTTTTGAAGACAGCAACAATGACAAAATACTTGCCCAGTGGTTTTGCTGATATATTTTGTGTATTAAAATTACATTAAATAAGCTAAACTTGACAATCATAGATAGAAGTTTTGTATGGTTTTTTTTAGTGCATAAGTGTTAACTTCTCCAAAATAGTAATTTGACCTACAGATATCTTCGAATGATTTTTTTCACTGCTTGGACTGAATATATTTTTAAAATTTTTAATAGTTAATTTATGAACAGCAGATTTTACATATTTTAATTAAAGTGGACTGATAAGATGTGTACAATCTTAAAGTGATGGAATTGCATAAAATGTACATATGTTATGTCTTTCAATATCTGGGGATTTGTGGACACCATCCCCTTTTTTTTTCCTTCACATCTTGGTTTTCTCATTCTAGTATTTCTTTTTTTCAGTGACTGGAATAGTCACTAAGTTAGCTTATTTAAAAGATTTTTCCCTAAATTTAAGGGCTAGTCTCAGACATTTATATTGCAACATTCATTAACTTCACTTTAAATGGAAATTGTTTGGATTTCTTCAAGAAAATAATCTAGTGGAATTCGTTTCAGCTTTTCCCTACCAATTCTGTTTGATTAATTTGTTTTTCTTTCAAAGCAATCACTTTTTTTCAGAAGAATCCAGAATTAAAATATGTATGTCTATATATAAGATAGAAACCACATTTTTAGGTGCATATCTTTTTACTGAATGTTACATATGTGTTTATTTAAACAAAGGGTCTATTAAGTGGTATATACGGTAGCATAGAATATTTTTTTCCTCCTCAAAGGTTGAGCTAAGAGACAAAGAAATTGAGCGCCTTTTGCTGGCACTGGATGGTGGGCGTTCTCATGAGGTTCTCTCTCTGGAATCAAGAACTAAAAGTAATGAGAAGCTTATTGCCCACTTAAATTTGCAGGTAATGGATTTATTACACTTGTTTAGTCAAAACTAAAAATATTAGCATTTTAAACAAACCCACAAAACTTCTAGCTCTTCAAATAAAATCACTATAGATGTTAAATCAATTAATTTAATTGGCTTTTTTTTTAGGTGACAGTGTTTCTTGTCTAAGAAAATTTCATTTCTTGATTTAAAAGTCTGTCAGAAAGGTTTTGGTAAAGAATTCTATTAACTCACATGTGTACTTTGTATGTTAATCTGAAAGTATTCAGCAAATTTCTGTATGATACCCTGTTTTCACTATATTTGGAAATATTTGTATTTATTTATTAATGTACATGCCATTTATGTTTTAGGAACTAACAATGGTATATGTGCTTATGATAAGGAGTAGTCCTGTAGATATTCTCATCAGAGAGTGGGAAATCTTCCTCACTGAACTCAAATGGTCCTCGCCTTTATTCCAGCAAAGACTTGTAAGGAAATGATAAGCTTAGGCTAAAGATGTTTGTGCTTACTGTGCATATTATCATGCATTCAATATTGGTCTCAGAATGAGAATTGAAAAAATAGAAGATGAGCTGGGGTACAAATCAAGTAAAGCCCATCTCTGGATTTATACCCTCAATTCTCTGCTTTTTCCAGCTGAGTTAGATGTTTTGTGTACTGATTGTGCATGATGTACAGTGGCGTGGGAGCCACGTTGGAGAATTTATTATCTCACGTTCAGTGCTGCAAAAATACAGAATGAGCTGTGACTTGGAAGCAATACAGCTGTTTTCAGTGATCCTGAATTAGTAAGTCATGATGAACACAAATTGATCATACAGAGAGTGAGCCCAGAGCTGCATGAGGCTGGTTTTGGACCATCAAGACTATTTGCTCAGACTCAGTCCCAATATAACACTTTTATTCTCTGACAAAAAATGTATGAATATCTTCATACAGCAGTATTCAAGACTGTGAGAGAGCTCAGATTTTCTTCTGTGTCTACAGTAATTCTGGAGTTTTGAAGAAGGTTGTGTGGAGGTAGAAGTGGAGAATCTCTGTTATCTTGAATCTTTAAAGACACTCAAGGCTCCCATTTCCTGGGTAGTGTAACTTACAGTGTATATTTGTTATTTCTACTCTACATCCCTGCCCCTCTTTGCTTTGCTCTCAGGGAATGATATACTGGGAAAAACAATGTCTGTAGAGCAGAATTTCTGAGGCTGTGTTTAAGGTGCTGAAATATGTTAGGGGCAAGATAGGTTTTAGAAATCTGATCTATAAGGCTTCATTTTGATGAAGGAGTAACAGTGAGACTAAACCTATCAAATAATAGCACAGATGTGGAGAGAAGAATGTGTTGTCGTATCTTGTAAAATTTAGAAAACTGATTACGCTGGGTCTACCATCCTGATGCCCAAGAATGGTTTCTATACAGATCTCTGCTCTTCAATATTTTGCTTTTAGAGTAAACCTCAGGTTCAGGAAATTAGATAAAGAAAGATGTAGTGATACATTCCTTCACCTTGCACCTTCGTAAAATAATTTTTTTTCATGTTGATAAACATTAAGTTTTAAAAATAGAAAATACTGCCATTTTTAGCAGGATATCACTTTTTTACCGTGGATATAGAGATACTACATTTCAGAAGATTGGGATGAACTTTTGCTACCTAGTTTAACAATGCATATTAATATTTTAATGAAAAATGTCTTTCAGGTTGAGTATCTTCAGCAAAGAAACAAAGAACTTGAAAATCGCATTCAAGACCTCTTGGACACGAAACAAAATGTGACTAGTGAGGTAGTGCATTTAAGCAATAAAAATGAAGAACTGTGTCAAGAACTGAATGAAATAGATCACTTGGCACAGCAGTTGGAAAGACACAAGGAAATTGTGCTCGAGACTGCAGATAAGGAAATAGGAGAAGCAAAGGTAACCACTACCGTGTCACAGAGTGAAGGATCTGCTCAACTTTATTTAGCTTTGTGTCTTCTACTTGCAAGGAATGACCTATTGGCATGTGAAAGGAAGAGTAAAAGATATTTTTTCCCAGTTTACTTAATATTATACAGAATTTCTCACTAAAGGATGATTAACTACAACTCTTTTGTCTCTTTACTATACTAGGTGAGATGAGTTTAGTTGAGTGGCAATCTGTCTTTCTTCTAATAGCTTAGTATGAAATAAAATCCTGAGATACTTAAAAGTATTGATAGGTAATACATATTTGCAACAGCAATGTGTATGTTTGCAGGGGTTTTTCTTTATGAGTCATCATGCAGCGATTAATTTAATTGTTGTGCTCCAAAAGAGCATTGGTGTTTATACCACAAATTTTTTGTGCTTTCATTTCATAGGAACTTCACTACTTTATTACAGAGAACTAATTATACTTTATTTCTTACCAAAGTCATCTTCTTTCTTTTTTTTTTTTTGTAACAAAGGAATTGTTGTCATTTTGAATATGTAACTCTTAACATATAGGTTAATTTTGGTTGATAGAAAGAAATTGAAAGAAAACACAGTGAAATACAGGATCTTCAAGAAACAATAACAAAGCTTAAATCAGTAAGTAAAAATATTTTCAGTTCTTGTTTGTAGCATTTTTATCACAGTGTCATCCATGTGAGTCATTTATTATAAAAAATATCAATTTAACAATCAACAAGAGAACATTTGTAGTAGCCCAAAACTATTTTGTAAAAAATTACTAATTAATAAATGAAAAAGCTGAAGACGCTACATCATATTGTTGGAAAAATAAACTGAAATAAACCTCAACCTGTGAATAATTATGGAAGCAACTCAGAAGCAAAGCATAGTGGCCCAGATAAAAAAACATTGGAATTATCAACTCTTTGAAGACCAAACTTTTTCCATATAGCATATACCAAATTCTGTATTAGCTGAGTACAGTGTTTTAGTGTATCTAGTGAACTTGCAAATGCAAAAATACTTAGTTTTCATGGCATCAGATTGTAGGAAAGACGTGCCAAATACCATTTGATTAGCTGCAGGGTTGGATTGACTGAGATGCTGTATTGTAATGTACTTTAATATCAACAGTGTTACCAAATGCCATTAAAAATTATTTATTGCTTTAGTCATTACTTTTTTTTCGCATGTTTGTATCCCACTATCCTACTGGTTGGCTTCTTGAATTAAACAAGTGTTAATCTTCCTTGTTTTGTTGCTGATTGCAAACTGTGTCAAAAGTAATGTTTACTTTGATGTAATAAAAACCAGTATAAAAACGATGATCTGTAACAAATGTTAAAGCATAAAATATCCAAGTTAAACGGAAGTAAACAGTGTTGTATATTAAAAGTTCAACAAAATGTTTAATAATTTTTTTCAAATGTCTTTATCGGCACTTCTAATTTTTATAATAATACTTGTCACTTCAGGAGTTGTGCTCATGTCGTAGGGAGAACGAGAGACTGAATGAAGAACTCTTTGGAAAAACAGGTGATAAAGACAATCTTGAGGTGGTGTTAAACCAGCTTCAACAAGAGAAACAAAGGCTGACAGAAAAAACAGAGAACTTAGAAATAAAAGGTAAATCATCAAATTTCTTCAAGGTAAATTCTTGCAAATTATTATCCTGTAAATTTTGAAATAGAATACTTTCCTAGTTCAGATACAGTTAATAATACTGAAAGACTTTCGATATATGTAAATTAAAAGAAAGCTGTAGGTCTTCAGTCATAACTGAAGTGAAAACTTTTGTCATGGAGAGATATTTTCATTCTCTATGTGAGAACTGAAAGTTGAGCTTTTTACTGTGATCCCACATTATATTAATTCTATGGCAGTTTCATACAAGTCATTTTCAAAATTGTTTTTATACTCTGTCATTGAGTGAGTGGATTCAAACTGTGTTTCTTGAGAGCTTTATCCAGTTGGATCTTGAAAACCTCCAGGTGTGGAGATTCTACATCATCTCTAAGCAACTCATTCCAGTGTTTGTCTATTCTCAGAGTAAAATATTTTTCCCTGTATTGTTTGTAATTGCTTGTAGCAATTAATCTTCATTGTTTCTTGTTTACTTACTATGCACCTCTGTGAAGAAACTGGCTCTGTCTTGTGTATAATTCCCTCTTGGTACTGTCAGTCTGCTCTTAGGTCTCCAACTCATCTCCAAGCTGAACAAGCTCAGTTCCCTCAGCTGTTCCCTGCAGGGCAAGTGTTCTGCTCCCTGACCAGCTTGGAGGGCTTCCCTTAAGTTTATCAACATCTGTCTTGTACTAGGAGGGACAAACCTGAACACGGTATTTTAAGTGCAGTCTAATGAGTGCTAATTAAAGGGGAATAGTCACATCCCTCAGTCTGTCTCTGTTGATACAGCCCAAGGTGCTGCAAGGCCTCTATTGGTCTTGTGCTACTCACTCATGTTTAATCTAATATTAACCAGTAGATGTAGTACTCCTACATCTTTTTCGGCAGGATTGCTTCAACAGTTGCTGGGAGTTAGTCCCTCCCAAATGCAAGTGTCTTTGAGGAAATTAATGACTGTCCTATACACTTGGTTTTTTTGTTTTGTTTCTTTTGCAGAACGAGAACTTGTCCTAGAAATAGAAAGAATGAGAGTAGAATATGGTATAGCCCTAGGAGACAAATCTCCATCTCGTCTAGATGCATTTGTGAAGACTTTAGAAGATGACAGAGATTATTATAAGCGAGAATTAGAATATCTTCAGAAAATGATAAGACGAAGGCCTAGCCCAAGCCGCAGGACTCCAGAGAAGGTAAAGTTCCTGCTGTCTGGACAAGCTGAAAAAATAATGGAAATACTGTAGAAACATTTAAGAAGCCATCAAATATTTTTTCAAATTCAGTGATGGGAAATGACTGTAGTAATTTTCTAAATTACATTCTTAATGCAAAAAACCAACTGAGAGAAACTCCAATGAACTTGCATTTTATTTTCCTAGTCACATTTTACAGCAACATATTGATTAATTATTGATCATTTTGTTTGAAATAAATAGAATTAGATAATAACCAGAAAGAGGTTAAAGTCTTACTGTTCACTGCTTTGCTTTTTCTTCTTAACAGTTAGTTCTTATTGTTTAAATGATACCACCAATGCCAGGCTTTTTCTTGCAATGAAAATTTATTTTGTATGTATTTTTTATGTATTACTATTAACATGAGTTCTTTTTGGTATTAATTATCCATATATTTTAATTAGCTTATTTTAACATAAATTTATTGGTCACTTTGCAGGGCGAAGAGCTTAAATTGATCACCAGAGAAAGAGATGAACTACGGTCCATGTTAGACAGATTTGAAAAACACATGATAGAAATTCAGTCCAATGTCAGATTATTGACTGCAGAAAGAAATAGATTAAATGTTCTTTATGAGCAGGTAAGAAGAGATTGTTTGTAATTTACAGTGAAATAACTAATTAGCTTTTGTTGTACTGTGGCTTGTTTAAAATGAAAAACCTTTGTAATAGAACTTGAGTATAGACCTACTAGAATGCAACAAAAGCTAATAAAATATATATCTGTTTTTATTATTTGTTAATAAAATTATGTATTCCACTTAGTTTATTAACTTGAAAGCCATTATAATGACATAATAAGTTATTGTACTGGCATTCTGAAATCAGAAAGATAAGGAAAAAGTCAATAGAATGCATGAGAAAGTTGTGTAAAGATAAGAGAACAGAGCGAAGTTAGTCTATGCTTGGAACAGTAGAAGAATGATGGTTATGTAGTCAGCATAAATTGTCACTCCACTGAGTGATTTAGGGAATACATTTTAGTTATCTAGAGAAAAATAAGACTATAATAGAACTTCTGTTGTAATAACAGCATTGAAAGTTTCTTTTGTTAGTGTGTACAGTATATTGCAGTCCATGGATGCTAACAAACAATAATCTTTTTAAGTCTCAAAGTGAGTTGAACAGGATGAGAAGAGAAGCAAAGCATAGTTTAGTTTCTCAAAGTCATGTGGAAGAAGAAAGAGACATTGCACTGACTGACTTCAGAAGACTAATGGCAGAAAAAGAAAGCCTCAGAGAAAAATTAAAGGTGAGCTTTTATAGCTTCACTGCTTACAATGGGGTGGTGTATAGGGAAGGCTTATACAACAGTGCTGTGTTTGTATTTGGCTGTCTGTCAAGTTCCCCTTTTCAATAACTTTTGATTTCACACTTGCTTGAGAGAGCTCAATGAATTGTATCGAATTTCCCTTGTAAACATAGTTCCTTGTTGGGGAAAGGAGGAGAGGAACGCGCTTAAAGTATTTGAGGGCAAGCATGACATCACCTTGTGTGAAAAATCTAGATATGAAGTGCCAGCCACAGAATATTTTTGTGGATATACACTACTTTGAAGATGCTTGTGTGTCACTGTTGTGGAAGAAGTCATGCACTTGACTCACAAGAGAGAAACAACAATACATTTGATGCATATAAGGCAATGTATTGTTGGCTTTGTAATCTGTCTTATATTTTGTAATTAATGATAATTTAATAAATTAATTTAAAACATCTTAGGGCATTAAGCTATACATGCATGCACCCTGTAGCTCAATAAACTCTACAGCAAATCACAAATATTAATTTAGTTGGATCCAAATATAAATATACTATTTAAAAAAATCTAAACCAACAACCAAAACCAAACTCAGTGATGTTATATTAAACTGGTGTATATATGTTGTATTTTCAGCTAATGTTCTGTAGTTTTACAGAGAGAGCTTTGCATTTGGTCATTCATCAAAGAATGTAAAGCAATGTTTTCTTAAACATGAAGCTTAAATTTCTATGATTAAATCTAAAAATGTCTACCTTGTTACATGTAATTCTGTATTTCTATCTCAGATTCAGCAAGAAGCAGCAAACCTTGAAAAATCAAAGATGCAGCATGATATTTCAGAACTGGAGAATAACATTCAAGGAGTAAGTGTGTTTTTAGGAAGTAAGCTTTTATTATTTCTAAAAAGGATAGACTGTTCCAGCAATTAATTTTATTAACTGTTTTCAACTTAAATTTATTTCAAAGCCAAGCTGTGATAGCTTTCTGCAAAAATAACGTTTGGTTTTTTATTTTAAATTGCAGCTTGAGATGGAAAAGTGTGAACTAAAGTCTACAGTCTCCATTCTGAAAGAAAGAACAAACTATTTGGAAAATGAATTAAAATTGAAGTCCAGTAAACTTGCCCAGACTTCTGATGATTCTTCTCAGTTTAAAGCTGAGATTTGCTCACTTCAGTAAGTCTGATACAAAATGTGGTGATCTTTCAGAGATGCTAAAGTAATTTTGTTTATTCTATGACTCTCTAACAGAGTTGAGTTCCTGGGAAAGACCATAAAATATTTTTTAAATTACTTATACTGTTTGTGTCTTATGGAAAAGTAAGTGTAAGTCAGGAAAGTGCTGTGGTGGCTTTTCACAGCAAGCTCCTCCTGGACTTATTTGATGACCAGATATACCAGTAACTTTTATGGCAGGCTGCAAATGAAAATTTTCTCCTTCTTCTAGAATAGTTTCCTGTAATAATCATGTTCTCTGCTTATGAATGTAGCAGAACAGAACATTTCTAAAAGACTTTCCAAATGCTGTTTGTTGAAAGGAAGACAGATGCCTTTACAAACTGCAGCAGTAGAGCCAGATTGTGCCAGTTTTACAAAGTTGTCAGTAATAGTGAAAATTTTATGCCAGGCAGCAGGCATTGATATTCCACAACTGAGTGGTTCATGGACCATCATTCTGTAATGGCATTTTACATGAGCTGTTTTTCTTGTATTGCTCTCTTTCATATGCTAATGCTATCACGTGCATACCACAGTTTTGAGAGCTGACATCTTGTGATCCATAGACACAGTCTGTGGGGATTTAACCAACTTGCTCAGAACTGGAGGATCAAGTGTACCTATGATATTTTTAAGGTCTGTTTAAACGTGCAGGATCATTGCTGTGCTCTTTTAAAGTTGTTTTAGAAAAGAGCTCCCATCAGCTGTCTAAATGTCATAGAACAAGGAAAAGGCTTAGAGAAAGTACAAACAGAGTATTGAAACTCTGGGCAGAAATTTGAAAATACAGGTAGAAGTGAGAGGCTTTGATGTAAGAGATCACTACAGGGTAGATAATGCTGTAGATGACATCTTTTGAATGTTTTACAAGGGAAAACAGGGTCTGTGTCTTATTCTCCCTTCCCCACCTGAACAGTACTATGCTGCAATGTACAATAGTGGGGGAATAACTGTGAAGAACCGAAGCTGAGAAGCAGGACTTGAAGTTCATTTAATGCTCCCGATTGCACAAAGAGGGCTCTCGGTAAAACAATTAGTATATTTGTTGGTAAAATTGTGACAACATTAATAAAAATGAAATATCTTGTAAGGTTCCTTATACTTTCAGTGTAAGCATTGATATTATGAAAAGAAGGATAGAAGGGCTACAGTCATTTCAGCATTTGGTTCTACTTTGTGAATGGTGGCAATTTGTTAGAACTGTGTTTTTCCTCCTCCCCCTGCTTTTTTTTTTCCTCTCTAAAGTTTCACTCTGAACTCAGTGAGAGCAATCTTTATCTGCAAACATGCTACATTCTGGATTGGTGGGGTTTTCTTAATAATGAAAAGCTTCTGTAGCTTTTGTGGGATTCCAGTTGGGAGGGATTTTTATTTCCCGACTTGTTTCGTAAAGAATCCATTTAATTACTTTCAAGTTTCATTTTGCTTTTTTTTTTTCCCTAAGTCACTGATATTTCTTTCCAAGAAAAACAACTGTGTAGGTAGATGATTTCATGTATCTTTCAGGCTTTGTATTTCTTAAAAGTAGGATCAAAACTATAGCTGTCGATTTGGTTGCTTTTTAAAATGTTGTGTCACTGATAATCACTGCTATGAGCTACATATCAAAATCTTTATAAAGCAACAGTCGAAAGACACAAGTAAAGAGGCCCATGATCAAGAGTAACAGAAATCAGAGGAAGTGAGTGTTTCGGGTTATTGTGGTGGTCCCACTGAGGTTCCACTGCTCCATTTTGTAATGGTGTTGAGGTGGACTTGCAGCAGGGCTCTAGAGCAAACAAGTGGTGTTGGCTTCAGAAATCCTTAAGTCCTCCTCTCAAGGGAGAGGGCTGGTTATATGACACAACCCCATGCTGCAGGTTGGTATGATACAAACTGTGCCAACACTTCAAGCAGCTTAAGAGCCATAAATTGAAGACCTTGAATAGGTCCCAAACTTCTTTCAACTGTACACTGATTTTCCAGGCTCTTAAATGACCAGCTCCAGAGGTCTGTTGAAGATTTACAGCACCGCTTGTCCCTCAGAAAGGATGATCTGCAGTCAGCTCAGGAAGAAATTGTAATGCTAAAGGAGAAAATAGGTAATCAGTAGTTATTTTTATGTTTATTTTCTGTTTTTAAAATAGAAAACACTTATTCTTTTATTTATAGATAGGTTAAACCAGAGGAGCACTTCACAGGATGAAGCAGTCAATGTGCTTAGAAGCACTATTAGTGTTTTGGATAAAGAAAAGGACAGTCTTCAAGAAACCGTGGATGAAAAAACAGAAAGAATTGCATGCTTAGATGACAACTTAGCTAACAAGGTATGTGCAGTAAAAGTACTACTTTGCAGTCCATTTGGGGATTTTTAAAGCAGTTAATTTTTAAGGAGACATTCTTCCTTCATGACAAAGCCTGTGCAGAGCAGTAGGCATCACATAGACGCTATGTTTGGACCTAGCCAATACAAAGAGTCATTTGCCAACTCAATAGCACTTTCATTATGAATGTTACTGTATTCCCTAAACACACCAAGAATACAAAAAAGTATTTTTTTGCATTTTGCACGTGGAGGTATTTATTGAGATATAAGGTTCTAGCCTGAGGTGACAAAATCTGTAGGTTCCATCTTTTTTGATGACAAGACAATCCTTTCTCAGTAAAGAAAAGAAGCTTGGAAATTTGAATGTGCAAAGATGCAATTACTTATTGACAAAGAGTTATAATAAAGGTTTGAATGAAAAGTTCTTTAAATTGAAGTATCTACTATGTTGCAATATAATGATATATAGTAGAACTTTTGTTTTTATTTTCGTAGGAAAAAACAATTACTCATTTACGCCTCACTCTCTCTGAACTGGAGTCCTCAACAGAGTAAGTAAAGACTAGGATGCCTTCTTCAGAGATTTTATTTTACGTAGTGATTTTAAAGTGAAAGTATATGGCTATTTTAGTTATTTTGATGAAACTGAATTACTTCCATTTAAGTCAAGTAAAGGAGTGTACTGTGTTGAGAAAGACGTACACAACTTTTGAAGAGACCTCCTCTGCAATTATATTGCAGGCTGCTAGGACACTATTAAGACAATCATTAACAGTTGTTTGTCTATATTTATTTCCCTAAATTGGTAACATTTATTAATTATCAGTCAAAAAGTAGCTTTTTAGTACTCCACTAGATATTATTAGATTGACCCAGGTAAAATTCACAGCTAAATTCTTAATTATTGGCAATCTAGTCCTAGCATAAGCTACTAGTACAGTCTTAATTAAAATATATTTATGTGGTTCTTAACTGGGCTTCATCTAATCATTCATTCTTGCCTCTTTTTAAGCATGACATTGAAAACTATAGCTTTTTAAGTGAAAATATTTAAACACCAATATTTAAACTTTTGAAGACCAATGTAACTGAATATTTGCTGCATTGATACATGAAATATCTGTGACAAAAAACTAATGAAAAATTTTACTTAAATTCACACTTATTTTTATTTCTACTTTTTTGTTTAGTCTCTTCCTTACTCTTTTGATTGTTGTCTTTCAAGTGTAAGCTATCTTCTTCCTCCTATGGTTTATAAAATATGCAGTGGGTAACACACTGTAACCACTAGCAAACACAGATAAACATAAATATCTTTAATTGCTGTTTGCATAATAAGTTTCATCTTACCAAATAAATCTTCAAAGTTGAAAATTATTTCCACTTTATTTCTGCATATTGACTTTTACATACTTGACTTACGTTTATATTTCAACTCAGTTTATCAGCCTTCAGTAAGCAAGAATGCCTTTGCATATCCATGTCTGATCATTTTCAGCACTATGTGGTTTAGTACAAGAAGGAACAACTTAAATAATATTTTCACTTGATAGCCAGATGAAGGACATGCTGAGCAACAGAGACCGTGAGATATCGAGCTTACAACGCCAGCTCGATACGTCCCAAGTAGAGCTTGCAGAAATGGGAAGAGTAAAGGAAATGGCTCTGAAAGAAAACAGACGACTGCAAGATGACCTAGCTACAATGGCCAGAGAAAACCAGGTACAGTACATAATACTAGTGTGTTAAACCACTTATTGCTTGCTTATATATAGTGTTGCATCAAAACTGCTATATCCCCAGTCTTGATTGGTATGTTTAATTATTGGTATTTCTTAACACTGGGATATTGAAATTGTAAAAGCAATTACTTCAGTGCAGTCAATACAGTGGGGGAGAAATAGACAAGCTTTCAGTTTAGTTATCCTCCCCCAGATTAAAAAAGAAATCTAAATAAAGTTTTAAATAAAATAAATCTAGGACATAATTTTTTTTAATATAATGAAATTATGTTAATTGATTATATCACTTGGTAATTGGTATTTAATTGATAAAAATGGTGTTTTATTATCTGTGGAATTGATTATTGAGAGAGAGCAAGGAACCAAAAAAGCAGACATCAAATTGTTAGTCAGAAATTGAGAGGAAGGAGATTGCCAGCACATCTGAATTCTTTCTGGTGCATAGTAATTCATTAATTTCATCCATTAGTTTCCATGAAACATTGGATTTATTGAATGAGGATTTTTGCCATGTTTTGAGATTAGGATGTTTTGGAACGTAGATTTAATGTTTGTGTTCTGTGAGCCTTGGTAGCAGTGGCTGTAAAGAGGTATTGGCAAGTTTTGAATTTTTAGTCCTGGCAAGGTTAGTGGCCATTCATGTGTGTTTCTCTGCAGGGATTTTGCTTTCACTTGTGAATTGGAAAAGGTTAATGTTGGAGGAGAAAGTATAAGAGGGCTTAACAGCTAGAAGAGACAGAGGGATTGAAGAATACTTATTTTTAGGGTATGATAGTCCTGAATAGTCTGAATTTGTTACCTGATTTCAGGAATGGATAAGGATTCACAATCAATGAGAATAGGAGGTGTTCCCTTTTCATTATGTCAAGACTGTGTGAGCTTTTTAGATGGTGAATTCAAAGGTGCCATCTATTTCCCTGGAAAAATGTTCTTGTTGGATTATCTTTACATAGGTAAAGTAGATGTCGTGTGTATATATACACACTATAGATAGAAATATATATACACACAGGTTCAGCTGTATATTGCAGCTTTTTTTGTGTGTGTATTTTGGGTTTTTTGGAGATTCTGTTCAGGTGCTTTATTTGACTGCTTGCAGAGTTTTATATTTTTATTTGTTTAGTTTTATTTGATTTTATCTTTCATTAGCTCTCTGCTAGTTTAGAATCATAATGTACAATGCTAACAGCTGGCCAGTCTGTAGCTTCAGGCCAGAAAGCAGCTGGGAATTGGGTTATGATTGCCCAGTGGCCGCTGAGGTGGTTCATGTGTCTTCACAGTCAGATTTCCAGTTGGGAATTACACAAGTCCCTCTCAGCTGCTCATGGCTAAATCTATTTCCTTGCAAAGTGCATGCTATAAAGGCGTGACTTAAACTTATGTCAGTTGTAGAATCAGACTTGAAATAAAATCTTGAAAGTCTAGAGAAATAACCCATTTCTGTAGGCTATCATTGACTATTTTATTGAAAGATGAGCTATCTGAAGTTGATGTAAATTAAATAAAAATTTTGCACGACTGAAATAGTTGAAAGATTCAGTGGATTAGACTGTTCAGTCACCATCATTGTTATTATTCTTGTGATATCTTCATCTCTAGATGTTCTCCAGGGGTTCACAATTAAACCAACCACTGGTGTGTAAGGCTCGTTCTTTCAAAAGCATAAGGGGCTTATATAGTATATCTCCTTTGCACTCTTTGCAATCATCATTGCTCCATCTCTTCTTCCTTGGAATTCTCTCGATCTGGGATCCATGGCTTGGACAGCCTGATATGCATTCAGTCTTGTTAATCCCTCACTTAGTTGGAGGAATAACGAGTTGGTTTTGTGCACCAACTAGTTACTGCTGACCAAAAGCCTCCCAGTTCCAAGTACATGATATGGATATCCCTGTACGATAGAATGTGCATATATATATATATATATAACAAAAATGTCGAGTGGTTTATAGGGTAAGTAACATTTTTTAGTGAGCTAAGCATTACAAAGACTGTGTAGAGAATATGTGAGTGTGATCTAGAGAGCTAGCACAAAATGCTGTTGCAACTCATTACATTCAATTTGTATAGCAAATTGTGATAGATACAAACTGGTCTCCAGGAAGGCCTAGGGTGAAAACTATCACACAAATACAACTATTGCGGCTCCTCATGAGACTCTTTACAATATCTTTACAATTTTGATGCTGAGATTAAAATGTTTGTTTCAATTTGCTGTAAATGCCAACACTAAAAATAATCAGGACCTTGCTAGCTAAAACATTTATTTCAGTTCTCCTCAGTTGGCCCAGCTGAGTCTGATGCTAGAGAGTACAATGTAACAACATTTTTAAAGTGATGTAGTACCCTGAATAGTTCTTGCAAAACCTATAGTGCAATATGTAAGTATGTGGAGGTATTATTGAAATTAGATCTACCATTCCCAGGCATCTAATAAGATGAAATGTTAAGTGTTATCTTAACATGATGACTAAAGCTTTCCCAATGTGTTTGGGAAGGCTACCACAGAGATAAGCAGACTGATTCCATTGTATGCTAAATAAAGCACACAGTGAAAAAGGCTGCCACTAATGAACATTAATAGACCACAAAGAGAAGAAGGGGAAGAAATAAGGCAGTATCCTTTATTTCCCCAACATTTGATCATGGCGATAGCAAAACATACTTCCTTTTTGGCTCTCTGGACTAGAGGACTCAGAGGAAGGTGAGAGTTGAACCTGAGAGGGCCAGAGTCAGTAGTTCAAATATCTAAAACAAGTTCCACAATGCATTTTTGATGTCTAAATATGATCTTAGTAATGCATTTAGGTTTTTTATCTTGCAATTCCACTTTAAAGTAAATGGTCTTTTGTTATAAAATTGATTTTCTAGTGACCTAAAACTTGCCTTCACTCAGGGACAGTGAATCTTATGGCTATAAAAATTCCAGCTTCCAAACATCAGTATGTTGAATTTTCCAAAGATCAGTATGGTGTGTCATCAGGGAAGCTGCATATTTTATGAACTGGTGTGATAGTCATTGTTTTCTCTGATTATTCTTGCCTGGAAACCCTTTGGTGTATCTAAGGTGATAGGGGATATTTCTGAACTATACAAATCCCAAAGGCTTTTGTAGGTAGAATAGAAAAAAAATCTAGGGCATAGGCAATTACTTTGATTTAATTTGATAGAGTATTATATAGTGATTAATTTACCATACTGCACAATTTTACCTTTATGTTACCTCTTTAGGCTATCAGTACTGAGCTTGAAGATGCAATACGTGAAAAAGAAGAAATGAAAACCAGGGTTCATAATTATATAACTGAAGTTTCCAGATTTGAGACCTTGATGGCTTCGAAGGTAAAAATATAACCTGTAGGCAGTCATTACTGTTTTCAGTAAGAATTGTGTGGCTTGGGTCCCATCATCCCTGCCTGTCCCATTTCCTTCTTTTATTTTTCCTTCTTTTCTCTGCAGTGTTTCAAGTTACTAGTGGGGATAGTAAAATATAAAACCTTGGTAGATCTGAAGCACTGATTATTCTAGCACATGACAATTTCATTTATCATGTTCCAGTTGGCCACAGTGCTGGAGACTAACAAACATATCATATTTGAATGTTGTTTTGTTTTTTGAGTTTTGACAAGGCAACTAGTAAAATATCTGGTACTGTTTCATGATTGTAGGCAACAATCAGCTTATATAATGGTTTTAAATGTTTTACCCTTTTTGAAAAGAAAAGTTTTTATTTAGTTCTGCGTGAAAGTATAAAAATAATACTACCGCCAAAACTATGCTCTTGGTAATTGTATTTTATCCTGATACTTGGATTCAAAACTGTGACGTATATGAATTAAAACTTATAAACATTTAAAACACATAGAAATGGTGTGAAGATGACATGAACTGGCAAATTTATTATGTGACTTTGAAATGGGAGGAATGAGTTTTGATCTAATTTCAGCTTTATGAATGCATGTAAATTCAACCACTCTTTGCAAGTAGAAACTTGAAGCTTAGGGAAAAAAATTAAGGTCAGTAGTATGTTAGCTTAGAACTATCAATTTAAAACACTTGAAGCTTAGTTTTTAAGAATCTTACAATATATCATATGTCCAAAGTACTTCAGCTACAGATTGGCCACATCTTTGGCAAATAAGAATCCAGTTAGCCAGGGTGTGTACCGGGAAGCTGTAGAATATACAGACAGCGACCAGTTACGAATAGTTTGATTTCAGAGTTTTGTCTAGTAGTACATCTGGATAATGCCTATGGAGACAAGGATTTACTTTTCTGCACAGGGTTCACTTGCTTAATCATGAGTTTCTATTTCCTAATGCTCTGCCTGATCCTGTCTGTACCTTCCAAGTTCTGCAGAATATGAAGGAATTTCAAAAACAGTAGCCTTCCTCATGAGGTAAATCTGACTCATACTAGCAACATGCATATCCTGCTGCACATTACATGAGCAGGGAAGAAGGGAATGTAGGTAAATAAGAAAAATTAATCACTGCTTTATAATATACACTTGCAGTTTGGCCAAATTAAAATTCACAAGCAACATTTGTTCTCACTGCACAAATGGTAAAGCTTGCAGTTTTCTACTTGTGTGATAGACTACTCAAATAGATTATCAGTGTTACAGGCACTGCTGTAATACAAATATATGTAAGAGCACAGTAAGTAAAAGAGCTGAAAATGGAGATCTGCTGGAATTTCTTGGAAAGGGCAGCACTCAGTATATCTCAGTCATGTGACCCTTGACAATGCAGAGAGATCTAAAATAGCCCCTCTCCTGGGAGCCTTGATACTCATTAACAACTTCTAAATGTAACTACTTCCATTTTAATAAAACTGGATGCCATCACTGTATTTATTTGCTGTCTGGACTTGCAAAAGGGATTATGCCCTTTAGTAGTTGCCAGATAGCAGGATGAAGAAAATTAAGAAAGATCTACTTTTTCTGAAAAAAAACCCAAAAAAACCCAAAAACCAACCAAACAAAAAAACCCCCAAAACAAACAAACAAAAAACCATCCAAACAAACAAAAAAACCCAAACATACATTGCAGGGAGTGGGCATGAAATAAGATCAATCAACTTGAAGGTATGTTGATCATTGCAGAGTGATTTACTGTTTTATTAGGAACAAGAGAACCAAGAATTGTTAGCGAAATTCCAAATGCTCCATACGCAAGCTGAAGACTGGGAAATGAAGGCTCATCAAGCTGAAGGAGAAAGCAGCTCAATACGACTTGAACTCCTTTCAGTAGACACAGATCGGAGACATCTTCGGGAGAGAGTAGAACTTCTGGAAAAAGAGATTCAAGGGGTAATAACTTGTGCAGTGAAATTCTCTCAAGGAAAGTGAGATACATTCAGGTGTTTTTCAATAAAGTCAGTGTGGTATTTTTAACATTTTAATAGAAAAGAATTTCTATATGTGAGTGTTTCAAATATGGACACTTGAGTTTTTGAAATAGTAACTGGTTTTGTTTAGACGTGCTTTCCTTCTCCCTGCTTTCCCAAAATTAGATTAATGGCATATGTTTTGATAGTTTTGGAACTCTTCTGTTGGGTTATTATTGCTATTATGATACTGTCTCTGTAAGAAACTTTTGTATATTGCTTCAAAATATTTGCACATAGCTTTATGAGTACTTTCTAAGCTTAGATCTTCCGTTTCTTTGAAGCTTTGAATGAGGTATTTGAAGCATTGGTGGCTGGAGTCAAGGTAAAAATCTGGTTGACATAGTCCAAATCCAGAATCAGGATTCCATAATACTGAAACCTAGGCCAATATCATAGAACATAATGAGGTTTATATTTTAGAAGCAATAACTTCATGGAGGTCAGTGAAGTTCTAGAGTATAATTGCTGTGTATTGGCTACATTTTGTCTCATGCCAAAAAGTGCTAGAGACTATATTGTAAGCTGAGTAAACAATAGGCTGTATTTTTGGGGTTTTAAGCTTTTTAATTCTCTGAAGCTGGAATACAGCCTCATTCCACTCTTTTATAGTACTTGTATAATTCTTCATGATGGTGATAAAAATTGCAGCGATGGTTTATTAGTTGTCCTCAACTGTAATTTAGGAAAAGGGAAAGAGTGTAATATAAAGTTAGTTTTATAGGGAAAGTTAATTTTAAAGAGAAACTAAAGTATTAAGAAAGCCCAAGTTATTCAACAGAAAACTGTTAAATTTAACACTGAAGGTGTATCCGTATTTATCTTTGTTTAGCATATCGTTGCACATCAAGTATATGAATCTCAGATCTCCTCCATTACGAAAAACATGTCCAAACTGGAAGAGGACCTTAAACGTGAAAATCAGGATAAGGCTGCTGTGTTAGCAGACCTGACTTCTGTGAGGGAACTCTGCGTGAAACTTGAGTCTGGCAAAGATCTTTTAGCTCGACAGTTGACATCCAAAAGCATGGATTATGAAAGGGTAAGCAGAAAATTTAATTTGGTATAATGAAATAACTTCCTTTGCTTTTAATGGGTTTTGGAGAAAAGAATCACTTCTGAGAGCAAGCCAAGTTAATTTACATCACTAGTTTCCCATTTTTATATAAATTATAAATTTTACAGTATATAGATCTGTATCTGTGGGTTTTGTACAAAAAGATGGAGTTTCTTTCATTCATTATCACTGCAAAGTGTTGCAGCTGTAGTTTTTGCAATACCAGAGACAAATTATATGGGTTTTTTTGTTTGTTTTTTAATTTACTCAAATTTTCAACTTACCAAATGCGAACAGTGCACTTCTTATTTAGATATTAAAGACCTTTTCCTAATGGCTTTTTTCAGTTAAATTGAAATTTAGGTACAGCTGAAATTCATTAAATATTTTGAAATAATTTAAACAGTTCTGAATATTCATATTTTTGGAACCTTTTTCTTTACAGCTGATTTTGTCTTTATTTAGTGACTTGGTCAGGCTTTCTGGTACTGTAATATTCAAGACCTCAAGAACAGTAGAATTTGTTTATATTCATAAAATTGGTGAGGAAAACAAGTATTCCTACATTTTAAGCAAAAGCCAAGAAGCTAATTGTGAGCTGAGCTAATCAAATAGAATGAAGTATAGTAAATACTCTTTTTGAACTTGGGCAAAAGTCTACTGCTGTTAAAAGCCAATTAGTGTTCCTGGTACTTACCTAACATTTCTAGCACTATGTAATCCAGCTCACAGTAAAACATTTGATAGATGTACAGCTTGAATAGTTTTAAACTAAGTATAGTTTAGAATAATTGTAGCTTTAACTTGTTTTGTGAGCTCAGTTTCCTGTTCTTTTTTATCAGACGATCATTTCAGTTTTTATAGCAACTCTTCACAAAATAGAATTGTCTGTGTTTTTAAACCAGTGTATTAATAATGTATAAAATTTGTGCCTTAGGTTCTAGGAGAATTAGAAGATATAAAATCAGAAGTAGAGTTGCTGAAAAAGCAGTTATCCAGTGAGAGACTTACAGTTCAGAATCTTGAAACGTTACTGGCTACTAGTAGAGACAAAGAATTTCAGAACCAATTAACATCCCAAGAGAAAGATACCGAAATTCAATTGCTGAAAGACAAGCTAACACTTGCTGAGAGCAAACTGTAAGTTTTAACAAGTGTATGTGTGTTATGTAGTTTACAAAAAAACTTTTTCTGTGTGACAAAACTTATTCACAAAATCTGGATATTCGGTATGGCTGAGCAGATTTTTGCAGCAATGTCTTTTGGCCTTTCATGTCATCATTTCTTAGTTTCTTTACATATCTTTCATACTGCTTTCATTAATCAGCACTTTGGTGGACATCTGTTTAGTGCAAGCAGTAAACTTAAACAGGAGTTCCAAAGGAAACATTCTCCAAATAAAATTTTAACATATGTTTACAGCTCACAAAAAAATTACAAAGTATATTAAATCCATGGTAAATGTGAATTGCTTATCTACTGAAGATGCCTGTTATCCTTACTTTGATTAAAGTAAGAATCATGTAATAAATAGTGAAGTCATAGTGCTTAAAAAAAGCAAAAGTACTTCTGCTGCAGTTGATATTAACTGTTAAGGAAAAAGTCCTGTATCAAGTTATTGTTCCTTTGAACTTTAAATGGAACTGAACCTGACACCTACACTATATGTGGCGAGCAACTTCTTATGCTGTGCATCTCCCTGCAGAAGAAATAAGTTTTAAACACACTTGTAGAAGAAAGACTAATGTGTTTGGAGCAATGAAGTTAAGGGGGGGATATTTTGTATATGTGAAATTCATGTACAAGAGAAGCAGAGGGGTTAAAAATTTTTCTTCGTGTTATGAAGCAGGGAATTTGAAGTGTCCATGACATGTGTCATCTTAGAATCGTTTAGGTTGGGAAAGACTCTTAAGATCACCAAGTCAAACTGTTTAAGTAAAACTGCCAAGTATCATGACATGATAATTCTCCAAGGGATACACTAGCCAGTGACTGTAGTGATAGCTCTGCATTAAAGAGCAAAAAGGAGGAGTAGCAGCTGAATGGAGATGGTAGTGAAGAGTAAAGTCCAAGCAGAATTTCAGACAAAGGAAAACAGATACACCCACTTAGTAAACACTAAGGTAGGGAGAGAAAGAAAATGTATGGAAGGTAATAGGACAGATAATGCTCCTTATGAGATATAGAATATAGAACCTTAAACAGGTAAAAGCTGTCTGTGATTTGGTGACACAGATGTGCAAGAAAAATACTTTTGATTGATTTACATAGAGGCTACAGCTTAGGGCTGATGATGGTCCACCTCAAGTAGCAGCAGATCTCTATGGATCTGTAGATGACAATGGTATTAATCACCCTTGTGCAACTAATTGCTTCCTGTTTTAGTATTGCTGATTTTGGTTTACTTTGGGGGAAAAATGTTAGTTGCATACAATGAACATAAGCTAATGCAATGTCCCAATTATGAAGTTAAATGTGAAAGTTAATAAAAACACAAACCAACAGAAACCCCAAAAAACAGGAAAGAAGGAGGTTTTAACCTAAATTAAATTCAGCTACTTTGTGTGCAAACATTATAAAATTCTATTCAACTAACATAGTAATTTTTTTCACTATTTTTCTTCTGCACACATTGTAGGGTTCATTTTTTGTTTGTTGTAAATGTCAGTACTTGCATTGTTAATAGTATGCGATACTGCAGGAAGAAGGAAAACGTCTTGGTGGAAGAGTGGCTATTCTGTTGAATTGTTTTCCTCTGTTTATCTCAAAGGTTCTGCGTGTTGCTAGGCAAATGTTAACATGTGAGAACTAGTTGTATATACCTTGCTTTCTACTATTTGGTTTGTAGTAGTTGCGCTCTAAAGAACAGGAAGTTTAAATGCTCACAGCTGTGACTGAAGTATGTGACAATTAGGTTGTGTCTAATACAAAAATTGTAAAATACAAAAATTCATTTGGCTTGGCCACAACCTCTGACTTCAGGATTCTCAGAATTAAATTTAACTTGTGAAATTCTCCAGTGCTGTAATTATGAGCTCTGTAGAGTGAGTAGCTGCATTACTTGGAGTGCTATTTGGGTGATAGTACAGTGAATGAGATCTTGAGGCTCTAGGGTGAATAAAGTATTAAATAAAGAATATGAAATAGCTACACTACTTACTGAGAGCTATCTGTAGCTGGGAAAGAGACAGATTTCCTGTGAAAATTGTGTATAATCATGTAAACTTAAATGATGATTACTGTGCATAAGGGTTTCAAATTAAAATATTTCTAACTTTTGAGTTAATTTCTTCATGTTCTTAATTTTAATTGTCATTGACATGGAATAACCTGAGAACTCACAAAGTGTTCGCTTTCTTTTCTTATTTTACAATAATGATACTGGGCCCCGAATTCTTACCTCCATCCTGAAAGCATATGCCTGTCTCTGAAGGACTTAGAATAAGATATCATCGAGATCTCTTGTCTTCTGCATCTGTTCTCAACATACTGGATCAAGATACCATTCTAGGAATTTTACTGATGAATAGGGAACGTGGGAAAAAATATTCTGCAGTTCTTTTTGGAACAAATCTCTTGAGTAGTTTGCATCTTCCTGGAGTCAAAGACCAGCGGGTGCCAGACAGGAAGTCTGTGACTGACCTAGGAGTGGAAATTGTTTTTCAGAATTCCAGTCCAGTGCTTTAGCAATAAACTAGTACAACTTTACTTCTCCAAAAGTGACTTTTGAGCACTCCGCCTCATACTGGCTTTGAAGACTGTATGGAATAACACAGCTGTCTTGGTTCTCATTTAGACAACTTATTTTACACTCAATGATTCTTTTTTTCTTCCTTTATAAAGAATTAATAGTATTTTGCAACCAAGCATTGGGTTGGTCAAGCTGATGATTTACGAAGAAGTATGCTTAATTATGTTAGTTAAGATTTTCAAGGTTGCTTTTCATTTTGATTCTTGCAGTTGAAACAGTTGGGCCCAAATACCAAGGTTATAGTTGACAAGCCATGAGACTCTGGGTTGTGCTGGTCTGGTATTTGCATTAATATATTTTTTTATGTAGATTTGATTCAGTAGTTTTCATTGCTAGCCATAGTTCCAGGCTACTTGATATAATTTTTACTGTTACGTTTGTATTTTATGTGGATACTTACTGCTTTTTTCTTCTTTTTTTTTTTTTTTAAATGTACACATAAAGATCATCTCACATGCAAAAGAGGGTAGTGAATCAATAAATTAATGTTTTAATTGTTTTGTCTGTTTTTATAAAACATGTCTGTGTTTACCTTTGTCTAAAAAAGAACACAATGTAGTTAGGATGTAGTGAGAGCTTCTCACTTCATTCTCACCTTACTTCTTCATGAAACATTGTGTTACATTCACTTGGTTCTTGCTTTCTTGCTTCTAATTTGTCTTTGTTTTGGTCTGTGTGAAGCAACATGTTTAGCATCTGGTTTTGTTTTATCTTGCTCTAAATTATCTAAGCTCCTAGCTGATGGTGTTCAAAGAAAACTTTGTTGCTTCTCGTGATTTTTTTTTTTTAGAAGCAGCCATAATAGAGAGGTTTCCATACTTCGAAGTAAAGCTGCACAGCTGCAGACTGACTGTGATGTTTTAAAAAGACAACTGACAACTGAGCGATTTGAACGGTAAGATGCTGCTTTTTCAGTGAGTTGACTCTTCTCATTTCTTCTTTCTCACTTTTAGAACTTGCTTTTTTTCAATAGTGAGAAACTTTTATGGAAGACTCTATTCCTCTTGCTGTGCAAAATATAATGTGCTCATCTTGAAAACTGCTTAATTAAAAAAGAAAAATCTTATACAGTTTCTGAATTTTCTTGTAAATTTTATGTTAACCACTGCCTTTAAAAGTAAAACAATTCCTTCTCATGAAAACAAGAATAAAATTGAGTAACTTTACAAGAAAACAAAACTTATTATAAAGTATTGCGAAAAATCACCAAGTAAAAATACAGAGAAAAGTTACGTTTTTCTTGCTCTTAACATCGTGCAGTCCCTAAGTGCTGTGTAACTAAAATTGCTGTTTGTTGGCAGAGAACGTGCAATTCAGGAAATGCGCCGACATGGTCTCTCTACATCGTCATTACGCGCTTCGCCTCCTCTCTGTTCAACATTCAGGTCTCCCTCACGTTCTCCTGAACGGAGCGTTGTAAGGACAACTGACCAGGCATCAGCTGAGAAGTAAGTGATTTGATTTTAGCAGATTGGTTCAGTTTAAGAGTGAAGTTTAAATTGTTTCTAAATAAAACCATTCTAATTATTTGAAATTGTTACGTGCTTCAAGTGTTTCTAAGTTCTGCTTTTGCTGTCTCTCCTACTATAAAAAGTTGATTGAAAACAGTAGATGCAAAGTACTCTCCAAAGACCATATAATAAATGGACTCTCATTCCTGTTCTTGTTAATGGTCTTGCATAAGCTGACAGCTGCTTGTGTTGCCTGCTTATTATTGCCATTACTTATATCCAAATATATTTTGCCAGTTTATTATTGTTAACAGTTTTCTCCAAACAATAAATGGTTCGTATTGAGAGAAAAGCTGTGAAATTCTCTCAAGTACAGCAATGAGGGACAAACACTCCACAAAAGAGACTCCAACTAAAATGCATTTGAACATTATGGATTAGATGAAACTATTTCCGAAACAAGTGCATAAAAACAGTGAATGCATTGTTAGTGCTTGAATCTATGAATGTCTAAGATTGTGATTACCAGAGTCCATAAAAAGGAAATCAAAATCAGCCTTTCACCTGTTCATTTTCACTGACATTTTTGTTCTTTTAGAGATCGTTGTTTTAGTTTTTGTCAGTTTTATGTTACAGGCCTGGTTACTGGCGTTATATCCTGCCTGTCCTATACTGCATAATAAATTGCAGTGAAGAGAGGAAGGACAGGGAGAGGTAAACAGTGATTGTTGTAGGAAATACGTCTGCTGTAACAGCTCATGAATCTGACAGATTTTGAAGTTTATTTTTGTTGGTAAATACATATGGCTTGTTCATAAGCTTACTTTTGTTAACAAAAACACAGGTTTCTTGAGAACTGAGGTCAACATGGCATAAACCCACATTGTCAGCATTTTTTCTCTTCTGTGAGTTTTTGGGCAAAGCAAAAAACGGAAACTAGCAAAAGTGATGTTGTCAGTGGGGATGAAACAGCAGTTACGACTCTTGGTTTACTGGTGAACCATTAGGTGCACCCTGTAATGTTGCAAATCAACATTTTGACTGAGATGATGACAGATAATATGTTTTTGAGAAAGAGTATCATCAGTAAAGAGTTGTCTGTAGTCTTCTTTGTGTTATAGTGAGTCCTGAGAGCAATAAAATGTCCAGTTGCTGTACTTGAAGAATACAATGTAATGCACTATTTTTGTCCTAATATTTGCATTCTTAACTTTAACAATGACAGCTCTGTACCATATCTTATCAGAAAATATCCCATTTTCATTGAGTATATATATTTAAAGAAAGTGGTTTTTAACAACTGAATTCACATGCAGTTGTTATGTATGTTTTACCTTTTAAACCTATCAGTGGGTCATTACGGTAGAATGATCTCAGCAGTACTGTCACCATCTTTCATCCTGCTTATTTATTTCTTCTTGGGAGCTTACCACAGTAAAGTGTATTTTGTAATTACTGTTCTGTTGTGTTACAACTGTCTCTTTCTCTAATCTGATTTCATCTTCTCAAGAAATTTTCTCTTCCTCCTTGTCTCCCTTCTACTTTGAGAAATGAGTCAATGAACTGAATGCAGAGTTTTAGATAATATGCTAATTTAGGAATAACAGAAGAAAATATGAGGAGGCTAAAGCTAATTGTTACAATTTATCCCAATATTAATTAGTAAAATAAAGTAGTTAACTTTATTTTGACATTTTTTCTTTGTCCACCAGAAATGTGAGCTTCAAGGAATAACCAGTACTTAAACAACTGAAGCATTACCTTGTTATAAAGACTTCTTTTTTCTTAATTATGAAGACTATCTTGTATTCTACCTCTTGTTTTCTTCAAATCAGTGATTACCTTTGAAATCTCTGAGAAAGGGTGAAATAATCAACTTTGCAAAATTCTGCTTTCCCAACTGGCGGGGGTGTTTTTTGCTGGCTGTTTGACAGGTTTTGTATCAAGCCTAACTAAGTTTTGTTACAACTTTGGAAACATAATAATTATAAGAAGGAAATGAGTACTTGATTTGACAATCTCTTGTTTTTATTTTACTATTTTATTTGTTTGCTTATCTCATGTGATTGCAGAACTTCATTCATCTTAATACGAGCTAACAGAATAACATCCACAATTGTCTTACAACTGCTGAGCCAGTGTATATTTTATACCCGTGATGAATTCCTATATTTAAGCTTCTAACAAGTGTTTTCTGTTTACAGATCATACTTCATGGTATTTAAAAGTATTGATTATCTATTTTGTGAATGTATTTTGTTTACCTTTTCTTAATAAAAAGTATATATCAGCCTTTATTACTTTTTGTCAACTAATTTGTCTCCTTTTGTTTCATCTTTGTGTGAAATTGCATTTTAAATATCCCCATATTAAGTAAAAAGTGAAGAGAAAAATTACATTTTAAAGATTTATTGAAATACTTTAAATATTATTAAATTCTAAAGTATTTTATATTCAAACTTTTGAGTCATATCTGGAGATATTTTTCAAATGGTAGTTTTAAAAGTTCAGAGCGACACCTGGAATCCTTTGCACAGTTAAGCTCAAGCTGTTGGAGAGGTGACACAGGACTTTATGTTGTGACATACATATTAGGTAAATGAAGTGAGAACTAATCTTTAAAATATCTGGTGTATTTAGCGGGGGAGCATTTCAAACTTGGGCTTTGAAGTAAGATGCTATTAGTGATCACAATCTTAGGATATATTCTTAACGTCCATCTATGCAAATAATTGTATATTGTATCCTTCTTCTATTTGAGAACATGCAGTTTTCTAATAATTACACACCATCAGCTTGACATGTTGTGTATTCATAGGACTTATAGAGAGGACTAGAAATGGGAGGATGCATTGCTGCACATCCTTGTACTGGCCAACAGGTAGTGTTCTGCTTGCCTCATGT
Source organism: Lepidothrix coronata (assembly GCF_001604755.1). Taxonomy (NCBI): domain Eukaryota; kingdom Metazoa; phylum Chordata; class Aves; order Passeriformes; family Pipridae; genus Lepidothrix; species Lepidothrix coronata. Next base: position 5,977,470 of record NW_016690180.1, on the reverse strand, counting down.
TCAATAAAAATGTGGTTACCAGCTAACATTACAAGCATCTCTGAAGTGTAAGCCACATATTAAGTAACATGGAAAAAAATCCTTTTTTTGCTCTTAGATTTTGTCTATTTTGCACTAAGATTGTTACACTTAGAAATTATGAAGAATATTGTGTTAACTGGAAATATTGTGTCATATATATTAAATTTTATTACTTAAAGCCAACTTAGAACACCCGTTCAGAAATACCTGAAAATACTTGTATTGCTTTAGGTTTCTGAGCCGTGGAAGGAACTATATATTCATAGCGAGTGCATCTCATACATTTTATTTTCTAGGTCTTTCATTTGCCAGTTACAGGAACGGGGAAGTTGTCATCTCTAAATGTTACTTATGTACTAATACTGTTTGTAATTAAGTCAGTGGTTTCCACTGATGCTAATTGGCGTTAATTATTCAGGCTGAAGCAGTTCAGTAAGAAGGAGAAAACTCATGTTCTGCTCTTGATATCTTCAGTGGTGAATTTTAAATATCTTATTTTGTATATAAACCCTCTTAAACTGGAATCTGAGTTTTTAAAAAAGCAAGTGTTCCATTGTATTGAAAACAGTATATTTCATCTTACCAAAAAATGTATATTTTGACATTACAATTAAAACTGTAACACTTCAATTAATAGTAATTCCTACATGGATAAATTATGAAGAATTAGCAGCTCGTTGAGCACAGCTGTTATAATAAAAACGGTATCATTTTGATGACCAAAGCCTGTGCAGATTTCTAATATTAAAACGTTACTAATATTCAGAGTGTGGTATAGCTGTCATTTTGCCTTCTTGTTACTATTATTTTATATACATGTAAGCAACTAGAAGAAAACAAAAGTAAATTTTATACAACCTTGCTTTAACATCAAGTATTTCATTTCATGAAGTAGAAAACAAGCACAAATTTGGAGAAGATTTAAATCCATGAACTACTGTATATGTCATGTACGAAACAAGCCTTACGTGAGTCAGGATGTTCAGGTAACTCTCTGGACTCTGCTCCAAAAAGCTTCTGTGCAGTCCTCACCTTCTGGAAGATCAAAAGCACAAGGCAGCCTAATGAACTGTTGTAGTCCTCAGATGGGGTGAGTTGAGAGTGTGGCAGACATGAAATTAAGGGAAAACTCTGTATACTCAGGTTATCTGTCTTTTGTTATCTGCAGCTGGGGAGGGGGGAAAAATAACTTTAGAAAAATAATAAAGGTGAAGCAATAATCATTGGGGCTGTTTTTCTATGAAACAAAGTCTATTGTCAGAAGCAGGGGCAACTAGAGATAATAAAAGGACAGGTTTTTTCAGTATATGAAAACCTAAATTGCTCAATTAAACAAAAGCTATTATTCATAAATGACTGTATAGGACTGCAGACTTTTGGGGTTTTTTTTAAATCATTCCTTGGGACAGAACTTTATACTTTTTCTTTTTTAACAGCGTAAGAAAACAGTGGTATGTGGTTTTGGTACCCTGGTCTTATAACTTTGTGTATACAGATATTTAAGTTTCAGTTCATGCTCTCACCCTTTATGGGTCACACAAAGATCATAATAGCTGCAGCAGTATTAATTCCTGGACGATTCATCCTCCAGTGTAAATGATAAGGGGGAGAGGAAGCCTTGATGCTGTGCAAGCACTGATCAGCAATAGCTGAAACACTGGAGTATTATCAGTGGCTGGTGTATTAATGCAGTGTTTCAGCCACAAAGGCAAAGAACTCATATGTCTTCTGTCAGGCTGCAATGTTGCCTCTGCCACAACACCCACCAACACACAGCAGAACCAGCATGGGGCACTCTGGCAGATTCCCTGCACAGTGGCAGCCCATTCCAGCATATGGACTGCAGACATGGCGTGGCCAAGGTAACCCCAACACACGGTGTCTTCCATAAAGCTCCCAATACAACGTGGACGTGGACATTCTTGGCAAGTCCAGCAAAGAGCCCCAAAGATGAGAAGGGATTGGAGCATCTCTCACAAGAGAAGGGTCTGAGCAAGCTGGGGTTACTCAGCCTTGAGAAAAGAAATATTGAGGGAGGGAACATCTCCATATACATAAATAACTGGGTAGGAGTGGGAATAAAAAGTGGCTGGAAGTAAAAAGACTGAGACAGTCTGTTCTCAGTTGTACTCAGGGGAGTTACAAGACAATGGGCACAAATCGAAATACAGGGAATTCCATTTAAGCATAAGAAATATTTTTGTCCCGTGAGGGTGGTCAAACAGTGCAACACGCTGCCCAGAGTGGTTGTGGAGTCTCCATCCACAGAGGTATTCAAAACCCACTGAGGGGCAGTCCTGGACAGCCTGCTGCAGATGACCCTTCTTTGAGCAAGGGTTGGACTAGGCAGTCTTCAGAGGGGCAGCAATTCTGCGACTGCGGGAAACTTTCCTACAGTTCCACACAGCAATGTGATCAGGTACGTACTTATCCGGCTGTGGTGACATCGATTCTTATTATCTATATTATGATGTTTGACTTTTGAAAAATTACAAGTATAAAAATAATTACCATTGTTTTATCTCCATATTTAGATTTATCTACAATAGAGCTAAAATGAGTTTTGGAATTTATTACGGTAGTTGCCTATCCCACCTGTGTCTGCTGCTAGCTCAACATCACCCAAGCAGAGCTGCCTCACCAGCATTGTCAGAGGTGTGTCCTTTACCATTTTAAGGTGATGGTGCAGGAGTTAAACTAACTAAAATGGCAAAATAGCCATTGGAAGAAAGTGGGAAAAATGAGAATGTCAGTGGCTTCTTCTCAGTTTTAGTACTCCTGAGCAGAGACAGCTGTATTTTCATGAACAAAATCACAGAAATTAATTGCAGTGTGATTAGTCAGCTGTGAGTCAGTCAAGGTCTGCAGGAGCAGATACTGCTTTTGAGGGAGATGTTCTTTCAGTTCTTTGAGCTTCTAAGTCCAAAGGAACATGTTGACATCTGAGCTTGTTTTTAATTGAAAAGAGTTGGGTGGGTTGCTGGACTATAGCTCTGTCTGCAATCTTTACCAGTACCTATTTGCTCTGGATAAATGCATAAAGATGTTGAGTGGGAGGTAGGCACCCCTGGCTTGCTCCTGGCTTTTATATGGTGTTTTTGTGCCACCTAGTGGACTTGGGTCTTTTCAAGCAATCATGGCACATCCTAGACAGGTTTGGGTTTCTCCATAGAAATTCTAGATTTCTAATATTTCAGTAATAAAATCTACTAAACCCAAAGTGAAAAATTTGCTAATAAAGCTACGTGTGCCTGAAGCCCATTTATCACTTTGCCACTGAGGTTTGTGACTGCATTACTTTACAGAAATTGTCAGTTCTCAAGGGAAAAAAAAAATCTCATTTTAACTTATCTTCTGCTCCAGACAAGAAAGGTCTCATGTAGTTGAGCAATTTGACTGATCTGAAGGAACTGGCAAAGGCTGCATTCACCTCTTTCCTGGTGGCTACTTATGAAGTTTTCTCTCTGTACCATCCAATTCTACCTCTTAAAAATATGTAAGTGCTGCAATAGCAACAAGGCAAAACACAGCAAAACCCCTGAATCTTTTGGAGGAGTGTTACCAAATTCAGCTCTGGTAATTGAGGTGCTTTGTATCCATATATTTTGGATCTATATATATATGTATGTATGTATGTGCTCTTGCTAATGTAAAGATAGCATTCAATATACTTAACAGCCACCAAAATACTAGAGCTGGTACATGAGCTTAAAATTCTGAGTTATCTGTGCCCTGTATCCTATAGCTTTAGTTGTGAAGGGACTGAAAACGGAATGGACTGCACCTCCCAGGCCTTTTATGACTAGTCATCTCTAGAAGCTTGCAGGTAAAAAAGTGATTCCTAGCAATTGATACTTATTTCAGACTCATAGACTAGTTTCTTTCACAAGTATCACTTTGACTCAGGAATTCACTGAGCTACAAATCACTAAGGAGGGGGAGAGTATCAGTAAATGCCTGCCTAAAGTTATATTCTTCCTTTAGAACATCTGTTACTGGGCACAGTCAGAGACAAAAGAAGTATGAGATAGCTCTTTGGTCCAACCCAGCCTGGGTGTCATTTTCATGTAAGACCTAGTTCTTTTTAAGAATACCAGAAGGACCACTTCTGATTCGGCCAAAAAACTGAAAAACAGGCAAAATCCAAAGCTGTAAGGCCTTATTCTCCAGGGAGCATCTGAATCTGGAGAGGTGGTTGGCAAAATACATCTTTCTCAGCAGTGGAAGATCGTGAATCACATGATCCACATTTTGGTTCGAAAAGTGGAAGAGTCTGGATGGAACTAAATGCAGCATCTGCTTTTATCATGTTCTCTTTGGGAAACTCAGGAAACAGGTGTCCTGCACTGGTAAAATCTTGCTGTTGATACCTGAATTGAAAGAGTGGGGCCCCAGAAGAGCTGATATAAATACGGGATTTAAGGATATGAGAAAGAAGGGAGGCTGCTTTCTCTACTGCTGTGTTGGGGAGCAGCTGATTTTTGTTTTATTTCTTGTAGTTCCTCCTATTTTTTAGGAAAGGAAGGGGATAAGTATTTGTGTGGCTATAGCAATAGCCAGACACTGGATTCAGACTTCAGTCTTGCTGGGAGAAGAAAACAAATGGGGTTTCAGAGCCGGGATGCAGCCGGAGCTGTGGATCTCCTCTCCTCCGGAGCTGCTCTCCTCTTCGGGCAGTGCAACGGTGCTGGGTCTCGGTGAATCCAGGTAAATACAGCCTTACCCCTTCCTTCCCAGCAAGAGAAGCCGAACGCTGCCAGTTCGAGGGCAGGGATGCGGGAGCGGCAGGGGCGCGGCGCTGCGGGGCGCCTGTGAGCGGCGGCGGCCGCGCTGCCATGGGGCGGCCGCCGCGGGGGCGGCATCCGACGGGCTGGGCGGCGGCACCGGCGCCCGCAGCAGCCACCGGCTCTTCCCTTCTGGCAGCAGGGAGAGGGAGCACAGGTAGGAAGGACCCTGCCGCCCCACCCCTTCCCCCCCGCGCAAGGGCCGCTGCGGTGCCGACAGCGGGAGGGAGCCTCGCCGCAGCACGGAGCTCCGCATCCCCCCCCCGAGGCTCCGCGTCCCCCTCGGGGCTCCGCATCCCGACCTCGCCGCTCCGGCGTCGGCGGCTGCGCTTTGCCCGGGCCGCACCTCGGGAGCGCTCGCCGTGCGGGGTCGCCCGCTGCTGTGCGGGGCCGTGCGGGAGTGTCCCTGCCGCTTTGTGCTGCTTGTTCCCTGTCGCTCGGCGATGCAAGAGGCGAGCAGGCGAGGGGCAGGAGGCTGTGCCGGGAGGACGGCCAGAAACCCCCCCTGTGAGTAGTTCCCTGCCGCTGTTGGGCTGCCTTTGTTCGGTGGAAGGTGCAAGGAGGCGTGCGGGTAATTTTCGGAAGGTGTCACTTCGGTGCTGCCGCGGAATTCAATGGCTGGGCTGGTTCTCTCCAATTCCTTCTGCTTTCCCTTTGTTCGCGTTTTCCCAGGGAGTCCTGTATTGTTTCAGCTTCGCTGAAAAGCAGGAGCTGTCAGAGAGATGACTTTGTTCGCGGCGATGCTTCTCCAGAGCAGCATCGCTTTGTTCGAGCTCCCGTAAGCCATTTGTCACACAAGTGCCGCCGCGCTGCTGTGACGAGCCGGCTGCGTTCCGCGGCTGGCAGGCAGCGGGGCCGCGTCCCTCTTCCTTACTCTTTCCCAGCAGCTGGAGCCGGTAAGCTGGAGGTAATACCCTTTCACATGGGAAATCGTTTTCTTGCATGATCTCGTCAGTTAGAAAACGTCTATTTCAGGGACAGAAATATGTGCAACACGCATCTTTTCTATTTCATGGAGACATTTTTAATGAATGACGGTTTGGGGTTTTGTTTGTTTGTTTGTTTTTGGGGGTTTTTTGTTTGGTTTTTTTTTTTTTTTTAATTAATTTTGCTGGGATTGCTGCAAGTCAGTTACAAATCTGGTTCTCTTTAGCTGTAGTACGTAAAACATTACTATGCCTCTGCTCTGTCATTTTAAGTGTAAAAATGCCCTGTGAAAAGACAGTTCAAGGGGTAAGTAGAGACTTGGAAACCACAACTCTGCATCCTGAAAATTTAATATCCGTGACAATAATGGCACTGAAAACGATCTGCTACTGGGGGATGGGGCCATGGAGAAAGAGAAGAGTAATTTACAACCACAGGCCCAATAACAGATATTCTGTCGATAATAGATACATAGATAATCTAATTTGTTATATTCACAAACAGATTTTCTGTACATACCTTAAACAGTGTATAGCAATTGTATGAGAAGAGCTCTTTTCTTAAGACTCTGAGCTATATAAGCTAGCCGATAGCAGTAACATGTAGCAGGTTCTATGTTTTAACAGAGTAAAGATGAAAATTAGTCAGAACTGACTTTTATTTGGTATTTAGTAATGCACACTCAAGAAATTACCATCCAAAATAACTTTAATTGCACCTTGCATAGACAATTAAGTCTTCTAACTATACCAAAACATTAATCAGCGGGCATAAATATTATTCTGAGTTTCTTTAACAAAGCCATTGATGTATTTTAATATAGGGAGTAGTTAGCAGTTCTGTAACTAACTTCTTTTAGGTGGTTTGAATCCAGGTCAGAAATTCATCTAATGGGCAAATTCAACTCTTCCTTGGCTGCTATCAGATTACAGTTTGTGTTTGTGGTTGAATATTTCATTGCAGCAATGAGCTTGAATTTAACACTATAAGGTGTATTAAAACTTTATATGAAAGTGATTTGTATATTTACTTACGTTCTAGTTGGATGATAATTACAAGAACTACCTTGAAATATTTTTTAATAAATATGGCACATAGTAAAGAGATTGCTGCTGATTGGTATTGGGTCTTTCTTCTCCGATAAGAAAATGTGTCTCAGAGCATCCTGTTGTAATATGCATTTGGGCAACCCTACATTTTAGAGAGAATTCCTTGAGACTTATGAGCAATTATTATTTTTTTCCTATATGCCATATAACGGGGTTTTTAGAAGTGCACTGGTAGCAAACACAGTTGGTTTGAAGCATGATTGACTTGCTGGGTCCTGTGCTAAAATGTTAACTTCCTTCTTTCTCCCCCCCCCAAGTTTGTTCTTTATAGATCTTATTTTCGTCAGTTTTCTTGTGAGATTATGCAGGTGGTAGCAGTTGTGAACTGGAAATGCACTCAGTAAAATATTTTTTTTAACATACAGTTCCCGAATACTGAAACAAAATTTATTTACTATTAAAAAGTACTGTTTGACCGTAAGATTTCACTTGAAATGCAGGTACTAAAATGCTACCCTTTTTGGTTTCACACATCTGATTACAGCAGTAAGAATAACTTTTGTAGTTTCTTCTGCTTCGGCTCTTAGTCACTCTGATTGTTGTTTTGCCAGGTATCTCTGTCATGAAAATGGATGTCTTTGTGTGAGTAATGTAGTTTATGGTTATTTCAATATTCGTACTATAGATGTGTCAGGTAAGCTCTTTTTAAATAAGAAACACATGGCATAATAAGTGTTGACTGAAATGTGATGATGAGTTTGTGAATATGAATATGTTTGGTTGTTGTTTTACAATGAAGTCTAACATAAACAGAATTTTTATACAGACAGTGTAAGCTTGAATGACTATGTTTTGACTTTTTTCCTCACAAACCAAGAAAGTACCTTTTTTTTTATATTCTGAATTATTCGTGTTTGAAAATCACCGATTCTGATTGTTGAGGGATTTTTTTTTTCCCCTCCCACAAGATCAATGCACAGTCTTTATTCTATAAAGGTCTAAATAAGAGAGTTGTAGCAAAAATGGATAAGCCTACTAATTTCATGTTAAAAAAGTTCAGTCAATTTCTTTGGAGTCAACAGACTTAGGGCATTGTAGTTACATAATAGCTCCATCAGCATGATGTAAATGGTGAGATGCTCTAAACATCTGCATATTGTCATTGTTCCGATGAATTTGAAAAAGAATAAAGTTGTATAAAGTGCACGTTAAAGTGGAATCAGTTGGTGTTGAATAGTGTGATAGAAGGCAACCTGAAGTTACAGGGTTAACTTTAATTGCATTAGTGCTTCCACTGGAGGGACCAAATTCTATTTTTTATCTATTATTTAAGTCAATTATTGATGGATAAAATTGTGTTTATTTCCGTGGAGACTCCATGATTTCTGTCTTTAGGAAACAGTGAGTTGTTGTGTAGTTCTTACACTTATTGTTTCTCATTACTTCCTGAGGGACTTTCATTCCTTTTGATTCTATGCATTGCATATCATAGGCTTTCTCTCTTTAAGAGGTAAAATATTTTTTGTAGAAGCATGCAGCATCTGCCATTGCTTTACATTCAGCATTAGGGTTAAAATGGTGAAGCCTTACGAAGAAATATAACTGACTTGTAAGAAATAATTTTTAATTAATACTGGTCAAGACCCAGTGTGTCGCATGGGCTAAATCCCAATGATTTGGTAATTAAATTTTGTGGGAAGAAAAATGTAAAGATCTTGATGCTTATTATCCTGGGCAAGGGGCTTATGCTGCTGTTGTGCCACACATTGAGTGAAGATTATTCAGATGCTACTAAAAAAGCGTAAAGTACATCAATACTTTTTTAAACATAGTTCAGTTTCTCCTTTGTATATGCATGTTGTGTGCCAAATTACAGGAATGAAAGTTTTGTGCCTCTAATAAGGCTGTTTAAGAAAATACCATCATATGCAGCTGATTTTAGTTCATGGGACTGAGTGATGTAGTTCAGTAAGGGCAGTTAATGACTTTTCTGCTAACTACCTTTATTTGTGATCACCAGCACATACAGTCAAATCAGTTAAGTCAATTGCTTCACATCCCAAAGATGCTTCGAAATGGTTAAGCTTATAGTTTTAATTATAACACGTGTGGAAGTTTTATTTTCTTCACCATTATTGCCTTAAGAAAAACAGTGTGAAAATTATCCAAATAAGTAAAAGCTTTCCTCATAATTCAGTGTTTGGGAGTGCAGAATGCTGTGCACACTGCTGACCTGCTTGACCATCTTTTTCATTACTCAGCATGTTTTGAAAATCAGCCTTCAGATTTGGGCAGCTTCATAAAGCAGCTCAGCCTAGTGATTTGTGGTGAGCTTTCTGTAGGAGGATGCTGCACATAAAAGATTATGTTTATTGTTAAGTTGAAATGTGGAGGGAGTGTGATGGAAAGAATTAAAGTGAAATGAACCATACAAGATTCTGACTTTCATGTTGTTCTTCAAAGAAAGTTGATTTTCTTCAAAGTAACATGCTCTCTTTCTCTGTAGCCTTTAAGAAAGCCCCTTTGAAACTCTTTAGCACAGGAAAAAAAAAAGAAAAAAAGTACAATTATGGTGATCTGTGGAACAGTTTGGGTTAGAAGAGAAAAATAGTGACAGAAAGCCCTGTGAATCTGCGGTATCTATGGGTGTCTGTTGGAGCACACATGAGATAGTTAGGTTGAGTGGCGTCCTCTGCCAACAAAATTGAACTATTTTTCCTGCTGTAGAACCTTTTTTCTGTTTCTCATAACTTTGGCAAATTTTAGCCATATAATCTATAGTTCATCACCTGTCTTTATGACTCAGGCTAATTTTTCTTTTAATTAATTAATTGAGAATTAGACTAGTTGATTTTCCTTGTTAAAGAAAAAAAAATTCCTAAGATATTTCAGAAACGTGGTATTGTCATTCTGGTTTTTAGCTGGGTTCTAGGTCCTGCTGAGGCAGTGTCCTTTTGTCAAAGATCTGCATTTTTAATGTCTTCATGAAAGCCTGCCAAAATTTTCTGTCTTATGTCTTCCAAATTTTGTAGTTTTCAGCCATTCACCTGTGAAGACTTTAGCAAATATTTTTTCAATGTTCATTCAATGCCCAGTACTACAGTGTATTTTTAACAGTGACCTCAGTAGTCCTTGCTACATCTGCAGCACCAGTTGGAGAGGGACTGTGACTATACTGGAGACAGAATTAAAATTAAGTTGTTCGACAGGACAAAGATACTGTAGTTATCAACTGTATAAGGAAGGGATTGGGTGGTAATTCTTTGGAAGAGCTGTACTTTGTGGTAGATTACTTGAGGAGCTGCTGCAGTAAAGACAAATGTTGTATTGTGATATGTAGATATCTTTCTCACCATGGAAGGCGTGAGAAATCCTCCTCAACTGTAACCCCATGCCTGATCGAGCTGCACACTTCAAGAAAGATGTATATGAATTGGAGAGTATATAGAGGAGAAGAATGAAAATATTTAAAAGGTTTAGAAAATATGGCCTATGAAGGAATGTTGAAATGTCTGAAGTTGTTTCAGCTCAAATGAATGAAGAGTGTCAGGATGAAGAAGACACGATAACTTTCTAATGTCACAAAGCTGTTGTGAAGCAATGTTGTCCATACCTGTGCTCAACCAGATGATATGTAATGGGTTCAGCATTAAGGAAGTTGAAGCAATAGAATAGATTCCTGAATTTGGATTTTCATGATTTTAGCATCATTAAAAGTTGTTTGAATGTTAGTCAGGAACAACATAAATATAGTTGAATTCTTTCTGGAGCAACGCGGTGGAACAGATTACTCTTTGAGCTCTCTTCTAGCTTTCTGAATCCTCAACATCTATGCTCCCTGGTGTTAACCAGATTGTACCTTGTCCCCTCACACATGCTTTGTCTGGCAGGATTGCCTGAATGCAATGTCTCCAAAGGGAGCAGGTGTGTGAGTGGAGCAGTTCAGAGCTTTTGCTGAAATCTCTTGATTCGGACTAACTCTGATATCCACTCCTCTGTCCTTTCATAGTGATTCCTTCGTTGGTGCTTGGGCAGACAGTGTGAGGGATCAAAGGGCCATGTGATCTTAGGAGGAGCCTGGAAGCCAACTGACATAGGAAAGAACAGAATTGCAGAGCAAGGGTAAAGATTTCACAAAAAACTGGGCTAGTAGAATAGTACCTGTACATGGGAAATGACAAATGTGAAGGAGAGCTAAGACTTTGGGACAGATGACTAGGACTTGGTAAAGAGTAGGATATAGAGTAAGCTAGTAGGTGGAAAGTCAGGTTTCTGGCAGAGACTCCCAGTATAGAAGAAGCTGTGACAAGTGCAAAGTGGGATTGTGAAAGTAAGGAGAAGATGCCAAAGAGCTGATGGAGATGAAATTGCACGACTGGGAAAGTTATGTTGGAGACTATGGGAAGTAATTAAAGACTGGAAGAAAATGGCAGAGTCTAGTCTCTCAAGATTACATGGTCTTCTAAATCTTAGCTGAGAGCCCCCGATTGTGTCTTAGCATTTGTGCTTTGGGAGACACATCATAAATGATTTCTTGGCCTTTTAAAGTGGAGATTGACCATCTGTGACTGCAATCAGGTACTAGAGATCCACACTGGGGATGTAGAGACTATTCTGTACCATACTGCTCTTGGGAGGGTGAGCAAAATAAAAAATGTAAAAAAAGCATTTTTCAATTTATTTTTTTTTTAAAAGGAGATTGACAAGTTTGCAAGTGAAAGAAAGGAAGTGCCAGAACTGAGAAGTGCCAGAACTGAAGTTGCCTTGTAAAGATTTAGCCTTTTTGCATGTATTTATTTTAATTGAATATTGATATAACAATATTACTGAATTTTCTTCCGCTCATGTAAGGCAAGCTTTACTGAGTGCACAGAATGGATCTGTCCTCAGTGTGAATCACAGATGTGTACTGAAGGAAGCTGTGGTCTCTGGCATCTGTGGTATTTTTTTGCAGAAGCAGGAAGATATCTGGAGAAATTGAGGCAGAAGGAGGCTTTAATTAAAACTGTTTTCATGCACTCAAAAGAAAAGCTAATGGCAACAAAGACTAATTAATGCTCCCTATTGCAATTCTGACTTTTAAAAATATTTAGGTTTTTTGCTTCAGTAGGTAATGGTGTTGTGGTTGTGGTTTAACTCCAGCTGTCAGCTCAGCCCCACCCCACCTCTTGCTCACTCCCTCCCAGTGAGATGGGGAAGAAATGAGAAGAGTAAAAGTGAGAAAACTCATAGGTTGAGAGAAAGACAGTGTAATTGGTAAAGGTGCACAAAAACAAAACAAGGAATTAATTCAGTGCTTCCCACGGACAGGTAACTGTTCAGCCATCTCCAGGAAAGCAGGGCCCCATCATGTGTAGCAGTGACTTGGGAAGACAAACACCATCACTCCAAACATTCCTCCTTGGGTCTTTCTTCCCCCAGCTCTGTATTTTGAGCATGATGCCATATGGTATGGAATATCGCTTTGGGCAGTTAGGGTCAACTGTCCTGGCTGTGTCCCCTCCTAACTCCTTGTGCTCCTCACTGGTGGAGTGGGGTGAGGAGCAGAAAAGGCCTTTACTCTCTGTAAGTGATGCTCAGCAATCAGTTTAAAAAACTCCCTGTGTCATCAAGTCTGTGTTCAGCACAAATCCGAAACAGTCCCATACCAGTTATTATAACAAAAATTAACACTACCCCAGCCAAAACCTGCAAAAATGTTCGTAAAAAGTCAGGTCTTATTTCTCACCTAGCCCAGTATGAAGGATTAGTGCTTCCCCAACCTTTGTAAACATGAAAAGCAGCTGCCTCTTATGGGAAAAAGATCAAAAGATAAGGGCTGTCCCCTTTCTGCTTCTAGCAGCAAATAAAACACTTTCATAACAAGGTCCTTTTGTATGCCTTTCTTGAAGAGAAATGTTGTATTCAGACTTTATGGAGTTGTCAGAGTACATAAGTTGCTAAGAAAAAAAATTAGGCTGATTTTTCTTGTCCTTTCTGAATCCTGTTCCAAGCTTTTGCAGTAGCCTACGCTGGCCCATCTGGGGGCTATAATGATGAACGGTGCCATACCGCTCTCAGTCTCAAATCCTTGGCAGTTATTGCTTCATCTGCTGCTTGTGTTTGGAGGAAGGACAGGCACCCTCAGCTCATACATGTGGGTTTTGATGTTCTTCCCAACCACCCTGTTCCAACATCCTCTGTTGACAGTGCAAGGGTGGGTGGTACTAGGGAGCCTGCTATGTTTTTTCTGCCAAGTAGATTAATCTTTCATCCACCCACACAGCCTGCTGAACACTGTCACAAGTTACTGCGATCTGGTAGCCAGATACCAACACCTGATATCTGACGAACTGTGTGCTTCGTGTGATTGTGTTTCCTTGGATAAGATGCCGGAAAAAAAAGTCGTTAAGCTTCGGAGCACCAAACATTTCTTCAGATGTGGAGCGAGTACTCCATTTGTTCCAGAGTTACATCCCCTCGTACACCTGCCTGCTGGAACACCCTTTCTAGCAGTTAAGGGTTGGATTCCTGCTGCCTTAAAATTCACTGCTCCTGGTATTCTTTGGGAGGTTTTCCAAACAGAGACTTCATCAGTAAGAGGCAGATGGGCTGTAAGCCAGAAGGGTCATCGAAGTAATTTTTTCTCAGCCCAGGTGTTTTCTACATTGTCAGAGTGAAAGAGAAGACGAAGACCCATTTGTGACTCTGACAAGACACCGAATGTCTTTGTTTGTCAAACAGAAGGGTGACAGTGGCATTAGCTGCTAGACCGCATTTTGCAGCATTATCTGCAGTGTATTTATTTGTAAATATTTGTAAAATATTGTAAATATTTGTAAAATTGGTTTACAATCACCTTTGTAATGCCCCAGCCCGCTTGTGGTTGTAGGGGAAGATAATTTGATTCACTCTGGGCAGTGCACAGGAGAAACAACAAAATTCTCAGGAGGCTCAATAACAAACTTTTACTCGCTAACTTTAGAACATTAAGGTAGAATAAGGTACTTGGCAAATTTTAAAACAACATCTAGATAAAGCAAGGCACTTCACAAACTTTAATTTAGCAAACTTTGACTTAGACAGCTTTAACTTATTTAGACACAACAAGGTGCTTACTAAGACATTGACTGGAATTTTTTAGTCTGGCTTATAATGTATTCCAAGAAGAAGTTAGGAGAAGAAAAAGAAAGAAGAACCCACCTGGTTGTTTTGAGCCAGTCAGTCATTCCTCTGGTCTCCTGCAACCTTCAATGCCGGAGTCAAAGGGTTTTTTTTACTGAAGGGTTTGTTTATATATATGGATTTCTGTAAAGCCTTTGACGTGGTCCCCCACAACATCCTTCTGAGAGATGGATTTGATGAATGGACTGTTAGGTGGATAAGGAATTGATTGGATGGTCTCATCCAGAAGGTAGTGCTCAACAGCTTGGAGTCCTGATGGAATCAGTGGCAAGAGGTGTCCCTCAGGGGTCTGTACTGGAAGCAGTGCTATTTAATATCTTTATTAATGACACAGATAGTAGGGCTGAATGCAGTCTTAGAAAATTTGCAGATGACACCAAGCTGAGTGGTGTGGTTGACACATATGAAGGATGTGATGCCATCCAGAGGGACCTGGTCATGCCTGAGAAGTGGTCCATGGAAATCTCATGAAGTTTAACAGGAACACATGCAAGGTTGTGCACCTGGGTCAGTGCAACCCATGGTAACAGTCAAGGCTGGGGGATGAACAGATCAAGAGCAGCCCTGCCGAGAAGGACTTGGGGGTGCTGGTGGATGGGAGGCTGGACATGACCCAGCAAAGTGCACTTGTAGCTCAGGAAGCCAATTGTATCCTAGGCTGCATCAGAAGAAAATTGACCTGCAGGTAAAGAAAGGTGATTCTGCCCCTCTACTCTGTTATGGTGAGACCCCACCTGGAATGCTGCATCCAGCTCTGGGGTCTCCAGCACAGGAATGACATCGACCTGTTAGAGGAGGGCCACCAAGTTTATTAGAGGGATGGAGCACCTCTCACACAAGAAAAGGCTGAGAGAGTTGGGATTGTTTAACCTGGAGAAGAGGCAGCTTCAGGGTGACCTAAAGAAAGATGGGAGAGAAACTTTTTACAAGGGCATGTAGTGGTAGGACAACGGTAATGGCTTCAAACTGAAAGAGTACACTAAGTTTAGATTAGATATTAGAAATAATTCTTTACTATGAGAGTGGTGAGGCACTGGAGCAGGTTGCCCAGGGAAGTTGTGGATGCTCTAAGTGTTCTGGGCCAGTTTGGATGAGGCTTTGAGCAACCTGGTCAAGTGGAAGGTGTCCCTGCCCATGGCAGGGGGAGTTGGAACTAGATGATTTTTAAGGTCCCTTCCAATGCAAGCCATTCTGTGATTCTATGATATGTACACTGAGTATCTGAATGTGCATATAAAACACTATATCTTGAAGAAACTCCAGTTACTGCTAGGTGATGTTCCTTCTCCATGAATTTTCTGTGTACCTCTGCATCTCTTGAAATAACCTGTTCACATGGGGTCCTAAATTCCATGTTTTTCATTTTGTGTATGCCTCAATTAGGAGTTTTAACTAATTTTAATAATTTTAATTAAATCCAATTAATAGAATTGCTGAACATTATAACTGACTGCAGTCAACAGTTGTGTTTTAAAGCTGTCAATACTGCATAGAATTAAGTAGTCTGAAAAAAGCAAGCATAGGTATTTTAAATTGGACACTAAAAATTGGTGTCTACATTTTTGATATAATTTCATATGTGGCTTTACTTCTGCCACATGGGACAAAAACATTCTCCTTGCCTACAGGATGCTCTGCAGTGTTGACTCTTCCTTTCAACGTTTTTTTGTCCCTGTGTCCAGCCAGTCTCACTAGCCATTTTCGTAGGGAACCTTTGACTCTCTGAGGTTTATACTCTTTAGTATTGCTACTCACTTGTGCCACAGAGCACAATTGACCATAGGTATCCAGTCTGACTTCTCCCAGGGATCAGATTCACTCAGTTTTGCCCAGGGACACAACTGAGTTGCATATCAAATTTGCCACACACATTTCTTTTTGCAGAAATTTATTGCCTGTGGCAAGCATAGCAGTATTCTGTAATGCTAGACAGAGTTCCAAGTGTCCTGCAGTAAATCCACAAAAGCCTAAGCAATGATTCTTCATTATGTATATGCCATCAGTTCTTTACAGATGGTATCATGGGCTCTACTGTTGATTATGATTATTGTGTAGCTTTTACGTATTTCCATTCATTACGTTTACTACATGCAAATTGCTAATGTAACTTCCCCACGTTAGTAGCACTGTTGGGTCTTTTCATGTTACGTAGCTGTTGGAAGGTGTCATTCTTAAGCTTGACCCTACTTCAGTTGCAGAGCTACAATAATGAGCATAATTTAGTAATTTTTCTATATATAGAAAGATATGTTCCATAAATTCTAGAAAGATATGTTCCATAAATTCTAAGTATTTTTATACTGTAGATCTGTGTCTAGATCTGCATGGCTATAGCCCATGTGCAGCATACTGATGATACAATACTCACTGCACCAGAAAGGTTTGTGAGGAAATGAATCACTCAGTCTGCAGAGCAGAACTGCTGTGTGGCAAATCAAGCCTTTGTTTCTAAATAAAAAGAAAAAATGTTGCCTAACTACCCATTAAGTCAGCTTCAGTTTTCCATTCTCTAACCTGTTAGTTCTTATCTCATGAATAATAATAATTTAAGTAATGTTTTGGATGCAATATTGTGTGTGTTTGTCTAGCATTGGATAAATCTGTGGCGTGATTTACTTTTTTTGGTTAGACACTGTCAAGTAGATGTCTTATAGTCCTTATAGGTGCTTCCCATAATTCACTTTACTCTTCATCTAATGCATTTGCTTTACTTGGGCTGTAGAATCATAGAATCATTAAGGTTGGAAAAGACCTCCAAGATCATTGAGTCCAGCCTTTGGCCAAACATTACACTGTCACATCCAGTTATTTCTTGAACATCTCCAGGGATGGTGACTCCACCACCTCTCTGGACAGCCCATTCCAATGCTTGACCACCCTCTGAGTGAAGAAATTCATCCTGGTGTCCACCCTGGCACAGCTTGAGGCTGTGTCTTCTTGTCCTGTCAAAAGGCCTCAAGCTTCAGAATGAGTTGGCCAAAATATGAATATTCTTGTTTTTGAAAGACAATTGATGTTCTAAATACTTAAATTGAGACATTTAGGATTTACAGAAAAACTTCATTTTAAAATAAGAGTTTTTTTAAAATTTTAGAAAACCTTAACTAAATTTGAAGGAAATTGGACTTGATTCCTAAAGAAAAAATATTTCTTAAACCCCAAATCTCAGCCCTGTTTTCTAGTAGGCAAAGTAAAGAAAACAAACAAAAAGCTCTGTTGACAAGGCTTTTTAAAAATATTCACTCCAGCTTGGCAATGCTGTATCATTTAGGATACAATACTGAGTTCATAATTGTAAATTCAGCATTTTCAGACTGTGAAGTTGCTTTATTCACAATGAAACAGAAGGAAAATAATAGAAGAATAATAGGGGAAACAACCTAGGAAACTCTTTGACTTGGCTTTCTTTTTGTCATTTAGTGAATCAGTTTAATTTCCTTCAATCCTCTCTTATAAATGAACAAATAACCCTCACTCCACAAAGAATCCTGCCTTTTTTTTTTTCTTTTTTCCTTCAACAAAGATATAAGTGCAGAAAGAATTCTAGCACTATAATAGTATTTTTCCATTCTACATCTGTGGTTCTAGTTATTAGGAGCTATCGAAGTATAGAATAATGTATTTATTACAATATTATAACACAGTAAAGGTGTGTGTATGTATAAATACACAAGTATGTTGTTAAATGTAATGTAATAGAGAGTATAATTAATTATTATCCCAAATAACAAATTAGGGAAATCACTTCATGGATCATAATTTCATGGACGAGCACTAACCTGCCTAATCTCATTTCTGCAGTCCCAGTGCAAATATCAGCCTTAAAGCATCTGCTTAAAGAGCCACCTCACTGCGGTGCCATCCCAGAATGCTAGTGCTGGGAGAGGGGATTTCAGCAGGGAGACATACATGCCAGCAGGGGAG
The DNA here is from genome assembly GCF_001604755.1 of Lepidothrix coronata. Lineage (NCBI taxonomy): Eukaryota > Metazoa > Chordata > Aves > Passeriformes > Pipridae > Lepidothrix > Lepidothrix coronata. The sequence goes on along the minus strand of NW_016690180.1, from coordinate 5,959,601 downwards.
CAGAGGCAGCACATGCAAGGTTTCACTTGGTGTTCACTGGAGCTGTGCTGGATTTGCTTGAGGAAAGAGGCAAAAGGAGTATGTGTTTCTATTACATACTTCAAAAGTGAGGTCTGCGAAGAGATGGTGGAGTCAGCTCGGTCTCTGGGGAACCATGAGCTACCCTTCTATGTACATGTTTATTGCTGTTTTTTGAAGAGCATCTGTGGTCTCATATCTGAGAGATTTGGTCCAGTGGGGAAGGTGGCTGGTGCCAAAATTTAAAGAAATAGGTATTTGTACCGTCACAAGTAAGACTTACAAATGGTGACAAGCCAAATGGTGCTTGAGGAGTGGTGGGGAAGGTCTCCAGCAGTGTTTTGTCATTCAGACTGTTATCTGGTGACCTTCACGTGTGCTGTTTGGTGTATGTTTGCTTTGGTCTCTGTGCTCCATGGCTGGAGCTCATGCTGAATTCTGCTTTGCTCCTCATGCCTGCAGGGACCGCAGTGCCAGCTTTGCTCTTCTCTGCAATTAATTGCAATTACTCATTGTTCTCTTATCGCTTACAAGTTTCAGCTCTCTCCTGTGATTTTAAGCTCAGAAGTTTTTGTTAAATTGTCAGTCCGCAAACAAAGAGGACACTTGGATTTCTGTTTTATGCCCTTTCTGAAGTGCAAGTGTGATTTCTTTTAAAGCCCTATTAATTACATTTGTAAGACCTTGCATTCTTGGTTTGAGCCAGTAGAAAAGAGGCAGCTTGGGCTTTTTTTCTAAACCATCTTTTAAAGTTGCAGAAGAAACTCATTATAATGAGTTTGCAAATTTAAATTATTAACCTACAAAATTTCAATAAATAAGCTCTAAATTTGCAATTATTTATAGTATTAATGATAAACCAAAATATTTAGTGGCGTTGCATGATAAGCAATATGCTGCATTGATTAGAATCATGTAGTGGTTCACATGGTATGGGTAAGCAAATAAGTGACTTTTTCTAGGGAAGTAAGAAGCTGAAGACATTAATTTCTTTGAGAAACTTCTATTAATTTTTTTTAACCTCTCAATACAGGGGGTTGGGAAGCAGTCTTCTTCAGTTTCAATTAAAAAAATGAGGAATGAAAAGCTCAGTGGTTGTTTTCAGGCTTTTCATCTGGTGATTTAAATCAAGAAAATACAGACTGATTACACCATGTGCTGGCACCTTGTAATCTTCTGGAGTTGGTAACTGAAGAAAGTGAGCTCTTTTCTTCTTTTACTGTTCAAAGGTTGCCCTCCAAAAACATTCAGGTGATGTTTACCTTAGATATTTCTGTTAAACTCTACCAGAGATCCCCTGTGAAATGGGAAGCAGATACAGATGGCTGCAAACAACTACAGGTGTCTGGTAGTCGGCTCTTGACTTCTGATGAAGGTTTTTAGAGCAGGAATGGAATAACACTGATATGTTGAAATATCTATATGGTGAATCCATAGGTTAAGTGACTGCATTTTCTGTCTTTGTGAGTTTTTGGATTTAGTAGAAGAATTAAAATCTTGTGGCAACTTTGAGCTTCAGGAAAGCAAAACACTACTGTGACTTACTGTCAGTGCCATTGCTAGGAAGATAGTTTGAGTCATATTCATTTTGCAGAATAGTCTTAAACTTAAGAATATATGAATACTCAAACTAGCCAGTTTCTTGCTTATTTTAGCATTGCTTTCCAGCTTGCATTTTGACCCTTTCGTCCTTTTCTAAGGAGATTTTGAATGTCTAATAAGTCATGTATTGATTTTTTTCCCCTCCTGTATTAGTTATGGTAGTGTTTTATTCTTTCTTAGTTACTTTTGTATGAATCACCTATTAGAGCCGATACTGGTGTGAAATACAACAACTTGCATGTATACATCCTAGATATGAATGATAGGGCAGCAACTTTGACCTTTCATTTTACTCATTGTCAAGAGCCTCGTGAACCTGGTTAGAGGGGCATTTTGTGCTTGGGTAGAGGTCTGGCTCCTAGGTATTTTTTGTTGGGCTTTTTTATCCTTCGCCAAATTAACTTGCAAGTGGTTAGTAGGTTTAAAAAACAGGGAGGACAACCTCACTGCACAAAGTGAGAGGCTATAAGGTTAGCATGAGAGAGGCTATAAATTTTGCATGATCTGTCTGGTCCTTCATCTTTCTCACAGACAGAGAATTATGTGGGCTTCTCATTCAATTGATAGCCATTTTAATTTGCTGTGTGTGGTCAGGCTGGGCAGAAAGAAGTGTGAAGGCACAGGGGCTGGGCTTTAAAGCAGCAGTTTGCCACTTCAGGCAATTCTCAAGGTAAGATCTTGGTCTGTGCTGCTGAACCTGGATCCCCCTGATAAAGGGTGTATTTACTTTACATATGGGCAAAATGCATGCAGTGAGCAATAAAAGCCATGACATCTTTATCCCTTAAATGGCAACAACTCTGATATAAGTATAGAGTATGGGACACGTTTCTGTTCTTGCATAGATGCCCCGATCCTGGCGCAGGCAGCTGCTGGCCCTGTTCCCCAGTACTCCAGCTGATAGAAAGGCAGTAAAGCCCTGCCGAGCGTGGGGGAATGCCACTGCTGGGATGGCTCCACAGGTCAGTGGCTTTTATCCTCCCTGCAAAACGCTCTGCTAAGTTTATAAAAGATTAAAAGGAGAAGCAGCACTGTGCTGCACATTGATTTGTCTTCTTGTCAGCCACATATGTTGTCTTCCCTGACCGACCATGATACTTTCATTCTTTGAGTTTTCTCAAAAAATAATTGGTATTCATGTTTTTCTTTTATCTTCTACAAGCTGCACTAATATTTTGCATCTTCCCTGGGATTCCAGTGTCATAATGTTCAACATTATTAACTTTTTTTTTTAATTTAGCAATAGACAAGTAACAGTCCCCTATTTGCCTTGCAAAATATTCTTTATTTTCTAAATATCTGAAGAAGTGTTGTTCATCAACAGTCATTAATTCTGCCATAAAAACCTATTAATTACTATTTTGTATTGTTGATGTGTACATTGGTTTTATGCCTGGGGAGATGGGTTGGTCTAAAACCAAATTATTTTTCTGATTGAGGTAACCCTGGGACTGACAGTGAAACTCAGGTTCTTCCCAGTGCTTTAGAGTGTAAATAAGTACTGTGCCTCACAGCAGACTTCACAGTAAGGATCAAGGCCAATAGAAATATACACGTGTTTACAAAGTGGATACTTTCTCTTCTTTTTGTATACAACACATCTAGAGGAGGAATGCAAAATGTGGTATGAAATTGAATGTTTTCACTCTGTAAGTCATTTGTTCCTTTGCTTCACATGAAAATACTTTGAAAAGGGTGTATAAAGTATATTTAGTGCCTAAGGCAATTATATTTAGTAGTCTTGGATAATTGTCAGGATAATAGACATATAAACTATAATAGATCTGTCCACCAAAGGCACTAGTCACCATTGCTTTCTGCAAGTAGTTTCCTAATCACCTACACTATTACTATGTCTTGTAAAACATATATATAAATACACACTTATCTGTTTAGGCGCATCTGTTGCTTGAAGCTTTTTTTCTTTTGTAATATATGAAAACCTTTTCTGAAAAGGTTCATAAACTTCCTTCAAAAATCAACTAGACTGTACCTAATCAGATTCTACCCCCTTTTTCCTAAAAGTAACAGATGGTTTTTTGCTCTGTGAATCTTCTTCCTACATCTGTGTCTGTTTTTAATTATGAACAGTTTAATATAGCAATAGTGTCATGCCAGTTATTGTCGTCATGCATGGTAAGAAACAATATAGGAATATTTCCCCCTGCAGTATAAACTATGTTTTCGTTGCTAGCAAAAGGGCCACGATAATTAAACCTTTCAGATTATTTGCAGTTTCTTGTAGGTAAATGTGAACTCTAGCTGTTTCCAAGTTGGCAGAACACCAAAAAAACCCCCAAAATTCAGTCCAAAAGTTGCATGACTGCTTTAGAGTCTTTCTGAGTGCTTTGCCTAGAGAAGAGCAATGGAGCTGGTGAAGGCTGTGGTGTGTAAGTCTTATGAGGAGCAGCTGAGGGAGCTGGGGCTGTTCATCCTGGAGAAAAGGAGGCTCAGGGGAAACCTTATCACTCTCTACAACTACCTGAAAGGAGTCTGCAGCAAGGTGGGGGTCAGCCTCTACTCACAGGCAGTTATGACCTTTGTCATTCATACTGCCCAATTAAAACAATTTTGATTGAAGACCTTTATTCTGCAGAGGAAATACAGCAAATACAATGGGCTATCTGAAAAAGAGAACCTTTCTCTGCTTATCTGATGCCTGGACAGTGTGGCTGTGGCAGTGTGAAAGGTGCTTTGTGTCCAGTAGTTGGGCTCTCCAGCCTCCTAGCCACAATCTCATGTCCTTTACTGAGTTATTGGAGTTGCCTCTGATGTTTGTATGAAGGCTGATATCCACTGACAAATGGCAGTCTTTCCTCTTGTATCAAAAGTTTAACCCAGAAACAGCCATTTAGTTTTAGAAGTATAAGCGTGTATGTCCTTTTTTGTACCTAACCTCCTCCAGACTCAAAGGAAAGGACATTTAGTTGGCAGGGGAGATCTGGTCACACTGTGTGCCCAAATACTGAAAAGCATGCACCTCTTTTTCCTTAAGTTTGTAAGGCAGCACTCTGATTTATCTCAACTGGCAGATCTCCCGGTGGTTAGAGCCTGGGATTCAGGTACTGGAGTAAGGAAGAGTATTTATGGAGGTCGTTGACATCTGGAATCAAGAAAAGAGGTTTCCAGTCCATCAGAAAATACAGAATGGTATAGAACTCTACGATATACCATAAACAGAAGAGCTAGAGTCCTCCTGTCCTTGTGTGTGTGCATGCATAAACAGCTGTTTTGTAAACATTACCCTTTTTTTCTCCTTATTGACGTAACCAGAGAGACTATTTTTTTTATTAGTGAGAGAGCTGTGGGTTCCTTGAAAAAGCTAAATTCTTCTCAAAAAAGGAAAATTGAGATGGTTATCATATGAAATAGGTCTGCTGTCTCAGGCAAGAGCTGTATTTTTTTCTATACCTACTAATTGCTGAGGAATAATGCTGACACTTCTGCTTTAGAAAAAGGTTTTCAGAAAAGTGGGTGGCAGTTTGATCTGAGAAGATATTTTAAAACTGATTAAATTGAAAGGTATCAGGAATATTTTTTCTGTTTTTTTTTTAATTGATATTCTTTTGTAACTGATCTAGGTTACCTCAAAATTAAAGTCCATAAACTGTTTATAGCCTTTTTTGTTTTCATGCAGACAAAGCTTATCTATGTGTAGATTCAAGAAAGGCAATGCAGTTGACTTAATGCCCAGTGGGGGATGGCAAATACGAGGTTGGCCATGACGAAAGACTAACAAATACAGAACTGGTTTAGAGTCAAATGCCTTTTTTGTAGTTTTGACTTTAACACGTGTAATTTTAGACTAAGCCATTAACAACTGTTCTGCTTGACTATCTGTGAAAATATATGCAGCAACATCTGTGCTACTTCATCTGGTAACTCAACAGTTTGATTGTTTAATGCCTTTGTGCTTCTCAACCAAAGTGATCTGTTGGTGGTGCATAACCGGAGTTAAATTTCTCTTGAAGGCATGTGTAAAAGCAGAGGGGATCCTGAAGATGTTCTTGCATCTTGGGTTATATGTTTGTATATGTCTGTGTGTGCATGTGTTTTTTATGCATTATAGATTAGTTCTGATAGTGTCCAATTTACGAGCATTGCCACTTAATAGCAATAGGCTGAAACTACATTGTGCCAGACCAGTAAAATATAAGTTTCTCTGATCAGTATAGGGGATAACAAGGCTTGACTGACAAGAATTCTGGGTTTGTAGATGAAGAGGGATCTGATACTTGCTAGGACTTCCAAGAAGTGATGACTTAGTTATGACAGTCTACACCAGATGTTACATTTACTGTCTAAAACAAAAAAGAGGTCACAGCGATATGCCTGGGAGCAAGAAGTCAGTTTTAGTTATGCTGACCTCAAGCTGACTTTGTCTCTAAGAAGAGGAAGCAGAAAAGAAGAAAACTTTCTAGAAACTGTTCTGTTGTCCTGCTGAAGGTTTCAGGCATCGACTGAGCAAATCTATATTAAGGCAGAAAACTTGAAGCACCAGCTTTAGGCCTTAAACTCAGAAGTGCATCAGAATTTGTGAAAATTAATCCCTATCTCTCTTAGTAATTTTTGTGTGGAAACAGGCATCTCCTCTTCCTATCTTCATAACAAACCTGGTATATTTTCCTGCCTGTACATAGCGTCACACTTTAAGGATCAGTGAGTCTTGCCCTTGGATTCTTTTCAGTAGTAACAGTGATTTATTTATTTTTCACTCAAGAATTTCCAGGGTTTGAAAGATTCATTCAAACATCTGTGCTTTAGCCTGATTTCTGAAGACCTCTTTCTAAATGCTTCACAGAATCACAGTTGGAAGGGACTCACAAGGATCATCTAGTTCAACCCTTAGCCCTTCATAGGACCATCCCGAAGAGTCACACCATGTGCCTGAGAGTGTTGTCCAAATACATTTTGAACTCTGTCAGGCTTGGTGCTGTGACCACTTCCTGGGGAGCCTGTTCCAGTGCCCAGCCACCCTCTGGGTGAAGAACTTTTTTCTAATATCCAACCTAATCCTCCCCTGACACAACTTCAGGCCATTCCCTTGGGTCCTGTCATTGGTCACCACAGAGAAGAGATCAGTGCCTGCCCCTCCTCTTCCTCTCACAAGGAAGCTGTAGAGTGCAATGAGGTCTCCCCTCAGTCTCCTCTTCTCCAGGCTGAACAGACCAAGTGACCTCAGCCGCTCCTCATACGACTTCCCTTCAAGGCCCTTCACCATCTTTGTTGCTCTCCTTTGGACACTCTTTAATAGCTTAATATCTTTCTTATATTGTGGTGCCCAGAACTGCACACAATATTCAAGGTGAGGCCACGCCAGTGCAGAGCAGAGTGTGACAATCCCCTCCCTTGACCAGCTGGCGATGCTTTGCCTGATGCCCCCCAGGACACAGTTGGCCCTCCTGGCTGCCAGGGCACTGCTGACTCATATTCAACTTGTTTTGTGAACAGGACCCCCAGGTCCCTTTCCACGACACTGCTTTCCAGCATCTCATTCCCCAGTCTGTACGTACATCCAGGGTTGCCCCATCCCAGGTGCAGAATCCAGCACTTTCCCTTGTTGAACTTCCTGTGGTTAGTGATTGCCCAGTCCTCTAATTTGTTTCTACTCTGAAATGGTTTGCAATGGTCCCCGGGACTTCAGTGGAACAGTGATGCTCTCTAGTATGAAGAGTATGTTTTCACAGGTATGATGTGTCTAATGTTGCTGGACTAGTGAAACACTGTTCTGCTTTTTATTGCCCGAGACAACCATCTAATGCATGTAATGAATAAGACAAAGTTATGGAAAAAAAATTATGCAAGATGAGAAACAAGCAGAGTCAGCTGCCCATTGCAAATGAAGAGCTTTCAAAACATTGTAGACTTTGTAACTTGCATCATAAGCCATTACTGGTTTTATGACATTTTTTGTGCTTAAGTGATTTGCTGTGCACATTACAGATTAGATATGACAAACTACAAAATTTGGCAGTGCATGCATGACCCTGCTCTCAAAGGAAGGCTTGCTGTTCAAGCAGACCCAGTTTACCACTTGTACTTTCCATCCACAGCAATAATTTCAAGTTGGCTCTTTGCAAACGGAGTTAGCAAAATATAATGTCAGAAAACAGTGTTGTTGAAAGCAGCTATTGTGCTATGCTACAAAACAGAATAAATCAAGCCACTCTGGGGCATGAGACTATGTTGTATGACAAACTAGAATCTAAATAAATGCATTCTGTCACCCCAAGGACAAAGTCACTATGCCATATATAGGGACTGCAGGCTTGAGTGTTACATCAAATGTACCATATAAAAATTAATGTTTTGTTCTTGGTGGACAATTAAGCTGTTCAAACCTTATGTTAGCCTGAGATTTTTATGAGGTGATCAGCCTTACTCAGCAATTTATCAATATTGTCAGTTTTCTGTCCAGATAGATATGAAACAATTTTCTCCACTTCTTTCTAAAATGCTACAAGCAGGTGCAGATTAATAGGCTCTAAGAACTGCTTTTCGACAAAAAAAGTTTGAAAAAAGAAGCATGCTGTCTGGTTTGCAGTGAATATGGTATCTCAGACCAGTAGAAATGCATGCTTATGTGATGGAGGATAGGGGAATGTTCTCATCTTTTTATAATTGTCACCATGTATGAAACTGAATTTATCATGAACCAAGTACTTCAAAGATACATGTTTCTGGACTTTTTGCAGCCTTGAGTTCAGCATGGTTAATTTGCGTACTGGTAGTCAAATTTAAGATTAGGATGAGAACAGGAGTAGGAAAAGAAAGTTGCTTTTGTGTCCTTGATTGCCAAGCTACCAGCCTTCAGTAGAGACACGGTAAGGCAATACCCATATTGCAAATTAAATATCTGTGAAGTGTTATTCTAGCAGTAACATGCTTCAGCACATGTGGAATTCCCAGCTTTTTAGAATTTGTTTCATAGAGCCATGTAGTGTTATGGCAGTTTTATGACAGGGGCTGCAATCCCCGTCTTAGTTCCTTCTTTCATCATACCTGTATCAGAACAGAGTATTACACATGTGGTGGGATGGACTAGACCCATGACGTGTTGCTGGTAGCCAAATTTTAAGGCCAAATTCTAATCTAATCTTAGCTAATCTTCTGAAAATGAGAACACTGATGTTACACCGTTTATGTGTAGTGAAACAGACATAAAAATCCAAGAAAATAACAAATGTTTACGAAAAAAGCTTTACTTCTCTCAGGGAAAATCCTTCTAATAAGTTTTTCTGTGTATTTACAGAAGGAGCTGGATAGAAATCTTCAGCAGTTTCAGAGAAACAACAATTAAATTAGGTTATTCTGTGCATTTAAGATCTAGTGATTTTTAAACACAGGAAGCAGAAGAAATGAATTGAGCACAGGTATACACTTCTGGTTAATTCAGGAGCCTGTTCACTGGTAGTTATTTGGAACATAAATTCTAAACTTAAATTTTAAAAATGAGGTTTTTCTTTTCTGTATACTATAACATAAGAACTAATTCTATAATTTACATTATAGATGTCAGGTTTTAAGCAATTGCTAAAGAGAAGTTATGTGTGGAAGTAAAGAAGGAAATGTAGAGTTATTGGAGAAGATGAAAGAGAGAAAGATTTTGTGTGTGAATTTTTAATATCCCATACGTTTCAGCTCAGTTCCTATATGTGAGTCTTTTTGAAAATGTCACTTTAACATGACATTACTTTCTTTTAAATATGTGTTTTAATCCTGTTTCAGCTGCCATTACTCAGCCCTTATGAAGTTGTTAGTGCTTTATACACTGAAGTCCTTTCTCAGTGATTAATTTAGCCATGAGTGTGGTGCAGCTCTCTCACTCATGAGTGGAAGCTTGCAGATGTAGCTCCAAGGGCTGTGCAGGAAAAAAAAGGGCCTTCCACTCTCTTGTTTGACCATGGGAAACAAGGGGTTGCATCCTGCTTTGGCTGGAAAAGGGATGCTGGAGCAGTAAAACTTGGAGCTACTCTCCTAAATTGATGAAACTTTTATAAGACAATTTGTGCATGCAAATGCTGACCAAGCCCAGTTGGTTTGCTCTATGGCCACCTATGCAGATTTCCAGCTGATGGGAATATACGGTTGCAGGACATTTTTGATTAGCGATACAGGGATGTTCCCTCTTCTTTTCACTAAGGCGATGAACCTATTCTCCTGCTGGGGTGGGGAACTTCACTGGGCTGCTACCCATGTACTCTCCGATCTGCACCATCCTGTTGTCAAGGGCCGGATAGTACAGAAGTTGGAAAGGCTGCTTCTGCTGCCAGGAGCATAGACAGCAGAAACATGGGCAGGAGGAATGGTCTCTCTGACTGAGATGCATCTGGCATAGCTCAGTAGTAGAGTACAGTCCTACTTTGCACAGTGTGCAGAATACTCCTAATGAGAAGGAAATGTTTGTTTTCTTTGTAGATTGGGAAAATCTGATATGTTTTCTCATTGCTGTTGAGTCTAGATGAACATCATGATTGAAAACGCTATGTCGAGGCTACAGTGGTCTATCTACACTAGTGCTACAACTGATGCTCCTGTTTCTGGGCATGAGGAGTCAGCACCAGTGGATGATTTTAGAGGGAGAACTAGATCATAAAAGAATATATAGATCAAATTTATTGGAATTTTATTTTCTAAAATGTAACATTTTGTGGATTCTTATACTGGTCTGCTAATAAATTTCCCCAGTTTATATTATGAATTACTTAGTGGTTTTTGTTTTAGGCAATGTGTAAACAAGAAGTGTTCAGAGCAGTAAAGCAGATAATGTAACAAAAAGAGGTTGTAATACAAGTAAACCTGGATAAAGGAAAAAAATCAATGGGGGTATGTTGGGGGTCCCTTTTGCTACAAATATATACTGGCTCGTATGACAGAGTTCTCTTCAGATGAAGCACCATTCATGTTATGAATAGCCTTTTCAAGTAAATATGGCTCACTGGCATGAGCATCAAAAATTGCTATGGCTGTCAGCATCTGTTCTTTTATTCTCAGAGCAATTTTTCCATCTAACATTAGAGGCCAAAAGGATTTTTAACTGTACTCTAGCATTACATTGTAATTTTCCTACTATAGTCAGTCTGGCAATGAAACTTTTTTCAATAAGAAAGTGAAACAAGTAAGCTTGTTTGTATGAATCCAATGCCATAAAGCTTTTCCTCCACAACACTGTTAGCAGAGAAAGCATTCATTTTGTAGAATGACACACAGATTTTGTGTAAATAAGGGGCAGTTCCTTCAAAACAGATGTTTAATACTTAATGAAACTATTTTCATTTATCACCCAGAAAAATGATATTTTACTCTAAATAATTGCCTTACTGTGATTGCCTTTTAAAATGCAGAAGTCTATGAGCAACATTTAAAAGAAAAAGCCTTCTTTGTATGTGCTTTTTAAATAAGTGCATACATCGTTTGTGCTTTGTTTCTAGCACAGTCTCTGCCAGCATCTGTGTGAGCTTCACCAAGAAAGCGTTGCTGGGGTGTTTGGAAGCTGATTCTGGCCACCTCTGCTCCTCTATAAAGACTTGCAGTGTCTGATTGCAACATCCCATGCAGGAGGCAGATTTTGCAGTTGAATTTAGCACAGCTCCGAGCAGTAAAGGTGCAGTATCTATTTTTACTGCAGAATATATCCACTGCTGTTAGCTGAGGTGAGTTCTCAGATTGAGAGGCACTTTTCCTTCCTCCCCAGTGGTGGGAGGCTGAGATATGTTTTTTGTGTCCAGCCAGGGAGGCAGGCGAGATGCAAAGAGGCTGAAATGGCAGCAAGTGGATTTGCTCCATCCCAGGTAGCACTTACACTGCTGCAAGGAATCTGTGCTAGTGTAGTGATCATTGGCATGAGCCTCCTGCCCTCATTTTGGTCTGGTGTAGATTACACCTGCCTCCAGCTTTGTCTCCAAATCATAGATATTTCTAGTGTCTGTTGCCAAGGCATCCTAGCAACTGTGACAAAAATAAAGGTGGGTGAGTGCAAAGCTTTTGCTAGAAAGTGGAAGAATTCAGAGAGGTTATATAGCCTTGTTCACTGTAATGCTCTCTGTCAGCTTAAATTCCTGAAGTTCCAGCAAGCCACCGGCACAGAGCTGCCAGCTGCCCCAGCAGAGAGGAAGGATGTTGAAATAACCATGCACAACATGATGGGACAGGTAAATTTATATTGTTTTATTAACCAAACCCCATTTCCACAGCAGAATATTTAGTGGCATCAGTGGTAGGTCAAAAAAAGATGCAACAGTTTAAATGTTTCATTAATTTATTATTATTGTTGCTATTTAGATGTGTATTTTAGTAGATCAAATAGATTTTCAGCCTTTCATAGCAGTTGCCTCATGCATTTTCCTTTAGTCCCAGCTTACTCAGTGCTGACTGGGTTTAAGTGATGGCACTTTAGCCAGAAGAAGCATTTGATCAGTTTGCCTCTAACTGCTGTTGTACTGCATGTACTTTCTGTTTTGAAGAATGGTAATCCTTTGTATTACACAATCCTCTTTTAAAAAAAATAATCCTGGTGTTATATAAGTGATAAGTAATGTGTCCTTAATATATTATCGTGGGTGGGAATGTTTCATCATGAATACTTTTATCTGCATAGCTATCAGTGAAAATGAGGGGGAATAACAAAAAATAAGACTTGTGTATTGTCATTAGGCAGCTAGTGGTTCAATCAGGACATGAAAGTCCTTTTCCAGACAGTTTTCATATACTTTTAGATGCTCTTGCTAAATATTGCTGCATATATCTGTGTCTGCTTTTCTGTAAGCAGCGAGTTGTTTTCAGAGTTCACGTGTCCACTGTGGAAGAGTTTGCAATAAAGGTGTTCAGTAAGTTTAATAATTAATAGGCAATGTCTGCACTTAGATTATGTCTATTTCCAAATCTGGAACTATTATTGAAACAACTTCTTGCTTTTTCTTATGCTTGAAGATGCTAGGGTGTACTAACTCCCGGTAATACCATCTGTGCATATAGAAGATTTTTGAATGCATGATAAAACAACAACCACAATAAATCCTTAAAGGAGTGTTTTGGTTTATTCTGATTTTTTTAATCAAAGGGTCAGAATTATGCTCTTCCAGCACAGTAAACCATTGAAAATTTATAAAAGCTTTAAAACCTCCTTAAAGAATACAAACATGCAGCAGAAGTATTTTATCTTGTTCTGTGCTAATCATTCTTCTTGCCTCTTCTTTGCCTTTGATTATTGCACTTGTAAATGCAAACAGACCCGAGTAGGAAACCCTTTATTTAAACAAGTGCTGCGTTGTATTTTCATCTTTTGGATTAGAAAAAGCCGATTATTTTGTTCACTGTCTTTATAAGAATTATGAAGTCATTATCATCTTATACCAAGTCATATCTGATTTCTTACCCAAATGTGAAATGTATTTACTAGAGTGATGGGTCCTCACCAAGGTACTAAATATATAGTCATGTTACCTGATGGTGTCACCCTGTTAGTTTCAATTACCTGCAACATCAGTCATCATTTCTGTGTACACTGTGTAGGATACAGAACAGATCTGGAAGCTCACAGGTTAAGTGATTCTGAGGTGCTATTACACTGGATGCATGGAAATCTGTTTATACTTTGAAATGTTTTAGAGTTGCAGTGTTGTTCCCTTTTCAGAAAGCAGAAACTTAACAGTAATGATTACAGGAAGATCAGTTAACGGTCCAGAAATCTATTCATCTTGAAGAAATTATCCTTTCTTTGTAGAAAATGCAGAATATAAATAAAACAAACTATTAGACCATAATCCAAGGTTTTAATCTGAAGGTTGTTTGCATGCTCGCAAACAGTTAACATTGCTTTGTCTTTCCCCCAAATGTCTACCTTCAGTTAAAGAATGGTGACTGTAAAGGGAGATGCAGTTCGTGCAGCTGAGCAAGGTGTGCAGTCAAGTGTCTTTTATAATATAATTATCAGTTGTCAGGAGAGTAACTGGAGGCCCTAGAAAAGCCTATCTGCAAATCCTACTTGGTGACAGTCTTTGGATGGTTTCATATTCCTGCTTGCAGGATCCAAGTTATGCACTTCTCTTTAAAGTTTTGCCTGGAGTGCCATTCTTCCCATGTTTCTCTGTTTTCCTTTCCCATCCCAGAGCAGTATGTAACTCCACCTGCTGCTGGCTCTCTTTGCTAGTAGAGAGGGACAGGCCGAGCCTGCCATTTCTCCCACTATGGAGGACCAAGCTAACACAGCAGCTGTAACCCACTAGGTCCTACACAAGTCTGCAAACATAGCTCTGGGGGACTGAGATCCTTACAGCCAGCTGGTTGCTAGAGCGTGCTTTGGAGATCAGAGAGCTTTGGTGGGTTTTATTTGGAGCTGGCGATTCCCACACCTACTGACAGCCCAGTCCTGGGAGAGTCTGTGCTCTGGTGATGACAAGATCTTAGAAGTTCTAAGATTTCTGTACTATGTGGTCTTCCAGTCTCCATGTAGGTCAGGTAAATAGGCTCCGGTTTCAGAAATTTGTCTGTCTGTTTGAAATGCTTAGTGAAAGGAAAAAGTCTTAAGATCTCAGTAACTTGAAAATGTAGAGGCAAAAGCAATGCTTGCCTTAATAGCTTCTCTGACAAAAAAGGGGAAATCCTTTGTGGAGCAAAATGCACTGGTGTGGTTTCATTTACTTGCTGTGTGTCAGGGGCCAGTAGACTGGCTCTGAATTTTTCCTGAGATCTGACATTCCATGCAGATGCTTCAACGAATTTGTCTGGCTCTTTTTGAGTTCGCTTTGGTCAAATTTTATTATTCTATCAATGCCTTGCCTCCCATCTACTAGACTAGTCTTATTTTAGTACATAAAATAGTTTATTTATTATAGCTTGAATATCTGTCATTTCTAGAAAGCATCTTCCTGTTGGAAATGGCACAAGGTCTCTACGTGCTCTGCCATGGCAAAGCTGGGCCTGATGGGGGGCTCTGTCACTGCGAGAACTGACAATATACCACACCTTGGTATCATAATGTCAAACTTAACGTGACTGTCTTTTGCTGGTGGCTATCTGTCATACCTAGTACGTGAAGGTCTCCTCTTTCCTGGCAGCCATTCAGCTTTCTGGACTACAGGCGTTTACCCTTGGCTTTGGATGAAATGAGCTGTCACATGTTCATCCTTATTGATTTTGACCTGCAACTGGGCATTGCTAAGAGACAGCTTACAAAATGTACCACAAGTATCTGCAGGTGCCCTTTCCAAATCACTGTATTTCCAGGCCACACTGCTCTGTTCTGCTTCACAGTTTGTGAGCTTGGTGCACTGGCTCATGTTCTGGGACACTGTGTTGGGAGCAGCACGCTGAGAGTTTAGCTCTTCACAAAAAAACTGAGAGGATCATCCAAGCTTGTCCTATAAATTGAAGCAGATTTTTTATCTAGGTCTGTTCTATGTTCAGGTGCCTTCTCAATCCTCTGTTGCTCTTGCACAAAGCATGTATTATGTTTGGAATACTGATCAAAAAGAGCAAACAAGAGAGCTTTTTTTTTTTACTTGACCTTCAGTGTAAAAGGTCTTCCGTGTGCTCTTCAAGAGCTGAACTCTATGTTGCCAATGCCGTGAGAGGGAACAAGCAGTTCCTTACCTCTGTGGTTCAGACGTGCTGTAATGGTTGCCCCAGGGGACTAAGTTTTTTCCCCTCTAGTTCCTGTATAGCTACTGGTTAGTTAGATAATTCTCAGTACTTTTGCTCTAACAGCAACTTTCTGGATGTCATTAGCAGTCAGAGCTGTAGAGATAGTCATTATTTTTTTGTCTGTGCTTCCCCTCAGCTCAGGGCTCCTTACTTCTCCATTGCTTCTCCTATGGTGGGTTGACCCTGGCTGGATACTGGACACCATGTGGTCACCAAAGCTGCTCTATTACTTTGCAACTGGACAGGGGAGAGAAAGCATAATGAAAGGCTCGTGGGTCAAGGTAAGGTCAGGGAGATATCACTCAGCAGTTACTGTCACAGGCAAAACAGACTTGACTCTATGAAAATTCGTTTAATTTATTACCAATAAATCAGAGTAGGTTAGTGAGAAAATAAAAACTAAATGTTAAAACACCTTCCCCTCACCCCTCCACTCTTCCGGAGCTTAACTTCTCTCCCGAATCTCTACCTCCTCCCCTCCAGAGGCACAGGGGGACATGGAATCGGGGCTAAGGTTAGTTCTTCACTGACTGACACTGCTGTTCCTTCGTCTGCAGGACTAGGACTCCTCACTCCTTATCTCAAATTCTTCATGCCCCACATTGGGTGCTTTTTAGCTGTGGATGGATTGACCTTGGCTGGATGCCAAGTGCCCACCAAGCTGCTCTATCAGTTGCCTCCTCAGCAGGACAAGGCAAGGGAGAAAATAAGATGGAAAAAATCTCATGGGGAGTTTAATAAACCAAAGTAAAGGCAATATGTGCAAGAAAAGGAAAACAAAAGATTTATTCTCTACTTCCCATCAACAAAAGATGTCCAGCCACTTCCCAGGAAACAGGGCTTCAATATACGTAGTAGTTGCTCTGAAAGACAAACTTTTTTGTAAATAACAAATACCCCCCTCCTTTCTCTTAGCTTTTACATCAGATCAGATGTCATATGATGTGGAATAACCATTTAGTCATTTAGGGTCAGCTGTCTACCACCATGGCTGGGGAGTCCAGGAGAGATAACACCAATGTTATATTATGCCAGTCATACACTGGGTAGGTCATTGATGGGGCAAGGTAGGTATTGAGCTGACCAAAACACTGGGCAGAGACCAATCTCGTCTTGAGGAGAAGTACTTACTACTTTTGTTAGTCTGGGTGAGAAATGCTTGAACTTTCATAGCATCTTCTTTTGAAAGCTGTTGCTTTTAATTAAATTGCTTCAGTTAAGCTGTCAGACAGCCCTGGGAGTTAAGTAATTAAATTGCATTTAGCTGTTCAGGTAAACTTAAGTAAGCTTAATATTCTTTGATGTAGGTTTTTGATCAGGGGACTTTTAGAACTGAGAGGCTGGAGTCAAAAGGCTGGATTCTCACTTTTTTTGGGAAGATTACTTTTGGTGGAGGATTGCATCAGAGATCTATCATACTTTGAGCATCTGAGGCAGGGGATGTCCCTCTATCTGCTGCACTGCCATTCTGGGAGGGTAAGACAGACCATTAAGGACTTGCTTTGAAAAGTTCCAAAATTCATTAATTTTTAGGATGTTCCTAAGATTGACTCTTAAAATAAAAGCCTGTGTAGGTTTTGAAGAATACAGTAGGTAAATTGAAAGGGTCCAAAAAGACATGACTGGACACAGACTTGACTTCTGTTCAGGCTCTGCTTGCAGGATATTAGGATATTAGCAGTTGAAGTGAATGAGGTTCCGGCTCCACTATGCCAGGTAGAATGGTTAGTGAAATTCCGACTTAAAAATAGCTATTAGTTTTGTCTTTCACTCATAAACAACGATGGAGGGTTTATGTTTTTTGGAAAGAAAAATATAAAATGTGGGGGAAAATTACCCAGTTCACACTCTCTGAGAGTGCAGCCACGCAGGTAGTAGATTTGGCATTGGATACAGCTGGGAGGTATGGTAGAAAATGAGAGACTGGAGTCACATATATTTACCTCTATTACTTACACAGAACTGACAAAGTTTTGGTCTTGTATTTTCAGCAGCACTTACAAAATTTATGAAAGCTTGGAGCAGGCAAATATTAGCAACTCAAATAGCTAAATAAGATATTTTCAGCTTGAATTTGTAATAAACATGAGTGCATCTGGCTTCTAGCCAATAAATATGAAATAATTACTGCATTAAAGATAGAAGGTTTATCTTTTTATGCTGCAGGTTCCCTCTCCAATTACGTCTGCTTAACATAATGTAATAGACAACGAGTTAGTATTTGCACATGAAAATATTTGAGATGTAGGAAGCATTTATTTAATATTTTTCCCTCCAGTAAAGGCTTTTTTAACCTTTTAGGATTTCAGTATGTTTTAATTTAAACCATGTGTAGAATTCTTCCCACATCTGTTTCTCAGGTAATTTTAAAAACTTTTACAAACTCTTCTAGAAATACACAATGTGTCCTTATAGGAAATTCTTCTGGTCTGCCTGGGAGGCAGAGGGGAGGACACTGATGCTCCCACTAGGTGGGGCAGCATCCTGTAGTGTTTTTAAGAACCAGCACTCTCATTTTTATCTGTGAGAAAGGACAGTTTTCCAGAAGCCTGTGGGAACCTGTTGAGAGCCAACCTAGCTGGAGTAGGACAGCCTAAGATGATGTCTGTTATGGCTCCCCTTGGATTATTATCCCCGCAGGTAACACAAGAGCCTGTTCTTGGGAAATGTTGACTTCTGCCTTGTGGTTGATGGGGTCATTGCCTGCAGAGCTGGGAGCACAGGAGCACTTGAGTTGTGTGGCCCGACTTCCTGCCTGCACTCTTATCAGCTGTCTGCTGGGGGCAAGGTGGGAAAGGAGCTTGTGAGGTCAGCAGGGAGTGTGAGACTGCCACTCAGAGACTAGGTTTAAATGGTGTGGTAGTCCAGGCTATGTTTGCTTGGGCATATGTAGTGCTGAAATGCTTAAAAATATTTAGCTTGAAAACAGTTACAAATAAGTGACCTTTGCTTCTGCTTGTACATAGGATTTTCCTTACAGTTCTGGAACTGCTGTTGGAACAGTAGCTAGCTTTGACCAGGTCTGTTAGCACCTGAAAGGAAATGATGGGTTGTGTTCCTCTGCTGTTGAAGTACCTCCTACTTCCTCTGAAGTTGAGGTTATGTGGAGGTGCTGCTGATGCAGGGTACTGTTCTGAATTTGAGTGGCATCACACTTTGAGGTAGACGTTTATCATAATGAAGCAGAAATGTAGTTCTGTTTTTTGGGTTCCCTCCAGTCCTAAAAGGCCCAATGTAATGAATGTGGACAGCCTATTAACACTGGAATATGTTGCAGAAAGCTTCAGACCTCTGGGGGGTGTGTGATTTTTTCTTTTTGTGCATTTCTCCTTTTCAACATGTTTTCTTTTCCTTAAGACATCTCCATTGACTATCAACAAATGTGTATCAAAGGGTTTGTTGCCTTTTTATCTATGAGAAATACGATGATTCATTGACAAAAAGACTTATGGAGATGATACTGTAATTGGTTTTAAAGATTGTCTGAACCTACCTTGTCACAATGCTTGCCCAGTTTCTCATCCTTGAGTTGAACTTTAATATTCTTTCAGTGTAAGATTGATATTCTTCTTAGATTTTCTATTTCAAAACAAACCGCCGATAATTGAGAGTACTCTGTCAGCTCTTCTGGGAATAAATCTGGCTTTTTTTTTTAAGCCAGTAACAATGTTTTCACTTTTGCCTTTTTATGCTGTAATTAAATGTTTCATTTAAGAGCCATTTATTCATTATTATTCTGGTTTATTATGTACTATTCCTGAACGTTATATATCAGCCTATGAAGGGTAAGAAACATAAAAATACTGAATTATTTTAAAAAATCTCCTAGTTAAAAACTGAATAATACAAATAGTTCTATATGTAGTGATGATTCAGCATGTAATGATACTACAAAGCTTTAAACTGAAAGAGGGTAGGTTTAGATTGGATATGAGGGAGAAATTCTTTAGTGTGAGGGTGGTGAGGCACTGGAATGGGTTGCCTAGGGAAGTTGTGGCTGCCTCATCCCTGTTCAAGAACAGGTTGGATGGGGCTCTGAGGAAGGGTTGGATGGGTCTAGAGGAAGCTGTCCCTACCCAAGGCAGGGGAGTTGGAACTAGATGATCCTTAAAGTCACTTCCAACCCAAACTGTTCTATGATTGAATGATTCTGTGTCCTGGTTCTGACCAGGACGGGGTTAATTTTTTGCAATAGCCGGGAGGGGACATGGCTAAGGGCATAGAGGTTGTTCTATACCTCGTCATGTCATCCTGGCCAGAACCAGGACATTCTGTTTACACTGGTGACTCAAAAACATTATTTTTTTAAGAGTACAAATGTATTGATCCCGTTAACATAATGCTTCAAACAGCCCACTGTCTACATGAAAAAAGTCAAATGAAACAGTATATGGCATCTCCTGGCACTACATCCCTGATTACTTCCACTTCTGTTTCAGGTTCATCATAACTCTCAACTAGATTCCCTTTGCTTCATCATGGTAAAAAAAATAATTGGAACCAAATTGTCTTCAATCCCATTTTGCCATTTTAATTTGCAAATAAGATGAAGACTAACAGAGGAAAATGGGTTTGAAGGTGACAGTATTTCAAGATTGCTTAAATCCCTTTCTTTAGAATTGTTCTTGTCTCTTTAGGGTCTGAACTTTTTTGAATGGGAGGATGATGAACTATTGACTTCCAATAAACCATAAATTATTTTACAAATTACTTTTACAAGTGTAAAGCACTCCCAAATAATTAACATTTAAAATACTAATGATCTTTGGGTATGAAAAATTGTATCAGTAGATGGAAGAAAACCTAGACATTGAGATTTAAGTGAAAACCATGAAATGGATAGAATACTGTGCAATACTGTAAAAAGGAAAATCAAGCACTTATTTAAATACATCTTAATTTTTCTGCTACTATGTCATTGCAGGGTAGACTTATCAGTATCTTTGTCCTAATGTGACTGGACCATTACTAAAGATCTCTCCTATTTTAAAATTCTGGGAGCATAATATTTGTTCTGGGAATAATCATAACATGCCTGAGCAGCTCCTCCTTTCCTCTCTCCCTCAAATTGCTTGTATGTGGTCTAAATAAAACTCAAGTTCCACTAAAGATACTTCTTTTATTATTTTTTTCAAAGAGGAGAAGACATATTCTTCATATTCTTTGTATTTTCCACTAGATCTAGATATCAAAGAGAGCAGAGCATTTGAGCCTTTTTAAATTATTCAGGGCTGCCATATATTTTACATGGGGAGATATTCTTGTATATCTTGATTAAGCATAGGAAACTGGTCTAGTATAGTTTGCGTTCATTTGTAGAACTCCAGATCCTAAGAAAGGAGTGTGAGATACGTATATATATATGTGATTTTATATATATATATATATATGTACATTTATATCAGTTATAAATTAATGTAAATTCTATTTATATGATGTAACTATTGAGGGAGGACTGGAAACCCTTAGTTTCCATGATTACAGGCTGAATTTTCTGGTATCAACATCAGCTAAGCTATGTGTGCAAGGTCAGAAGTTGGACCCGGTGATCCTGATGAGTCCCTTCCAACTCAGCATATTTATGATTCTGTGTGAAGACAACTGTCTGCAAAGAAGTATAATACTGCTCAAATTTAAAACTAGAAGGAAAAATAACTGTTAGCTATTTTATTTAAAAACAAGTTTACGGAAATATCTCTGTTTAACTTGGTTTCAACTTTTTCCCTCAAGGAAAGCAGCTTGACACATCTGTCTTGTTGAGGAAAATTCACTTGGTTTTAATCTTTAGCAATAAAGTAAAAATTACAGTAAATGTTTAATACTAATACATAACCCCCCCAAATTAAAAGATATAAAATGTGATAACGGAAAATTAATACAATTAACAGCTTCATGTGTTTGTTGATGACATATGGACCGTTCACAATCTTTACTTGCTAGGCAATAGCAGGCATATTCATTAAGAGACACTTCACCAATGCCTACAGTCTTATGACACTATGTTAAATACATGCTTGGAATTTTTGACCTGTAACAGGAACTAGAAATCTTCATTAAAAAAAATACTGTAAGGAAAAGCCAGATTACTTCTCCAAACTCAGCTCTTCTTTAATTTTTTTGTCCTCAAAGGAAATTATTATTCAGTACTTCTTTAAAGCATACAGACCTGATATTTATTTTTCTCTTCACTGAAAAACTCACAGATATATTTTTTTAGAAATTGTCAATGGCAAAAAGGTATGCTTGTAAAAATAAGCTCTTTCATGTTGTACTTCTGCAATAGATGTGGAATGCTGTGGCTCCCAATTTTAGCCTCTCCACCTCCCCCAGAGCATGGCTGAAGTATCAGTATCTGGTAGGCTTACTAAAACCTGACTGTTATTACCACTCATCGTGGGTACCCTCTAATTCCTATCTTCAGAATAAAACAGAATGAAATAGGTGGTATCCCACTGCTATGAAAAAATAAGGGTTTCATTATGAATCATTCTCAAATCACCAAGTTAAACTTAGTGTCTTTGGATTTCATCAATGTCAGAAATTTAATCCTACTGGTAGAGTGGAAAATAGAATTGATTTGCATCTAAAAATATTCAGAGTAACCTTATTTACAAAGCAATCCCACTTGTGTAAATATACATCTAAATATGTGCACAGGCATGCTTATATACATCTACGCAGTTGCTACCTTATTTCTGGTGTAAGCAGTAACATAAATAATCTTGAAATAGTTTACGTATTTGGCCAATAAACCACAACTGACCATGGAAAGCACAAGTTTCTGTCTTTATCTGTTTATTGTGACTCCACAAAAAGAATTTTGTGCTAGCTTGGCTGCCTGACTTTGTCCTGTCGCTGTGAAGCATAGGACAAAGGCTCTGGAAATGCTGGCACTGCATGAGAAGCCATTGCTCATTTAACATTTTGCTATCTGAGTTAGAGATTTTTTTCTGTAAATAAAGCCAAATTAAATTACCTGAAACAACTGCAAGCAGTATTCTTTAGCAGAGTATTTCTTGTGAAAATATCGCTGCCTTACTCTAAAATATATAATTTGCTTTCATAAACTGTGATCCTCCTGTGAGATGTGCGTCTTGGTGTGTACGTTTTAGAAGTATGTTACCAGCAGTACGGTATATTAGTTGTCCAGTTCAGGAAACTTGAAATCCATGCTGACAGTCAATGAGAGGTTATATTACACTGGGAAAAGATTTTTCTCAGTATTTTGTCAATCCTTTGGACTTGACAAAAATGAAAAATGTGTATTCCTTTCCCTGTACCTTCAGGGGAACAATCCTCCATCTCCTGCTATTCAAACACCAGCAAGAAAATGTGCTGCTTGCCAGTGTTTGTTTCTGTCCACCTTGAGTATTTCTTCACAAATTGGTTTTATTGTTTCTGTGGAAAGAAAAAAATCTCTCACCCAACCAACAGAGTTGTAGCCAGTACAAAACCTGTGCGTAGTCCAGAAATGCAAAATGTTCTCACTGCTGTATGCTGGATGAAATTCTGGCTTTATATAAATTTGTGGGCATTGTGCCACTCACTTCAGTTGGACCAGGCTTTTTCTCAGCATGTGCCATTTAAAGAATACTGAAAAATTCGGAGCAATTTTAGCGGACCAGATGGTTGTGTTTCAACCTCCGATGGTACAAAAGTAATTCATTTAACTTTTTGGCACAAGGGCTGCATCTTTTCAAACTAGAGAATAATGTTTGGACTTAAAGCTCAAACTATTACAATAAAATGAGAAAACTCGACTAACATAGTCACATAATGATATTAAATTGGAAATTATTACTCCCACCCAAAAAAAACCCCATGACAATACACAGTGCCAGTCAGGTTTTCCTCCTCAGTACCACGTAACTTGCAGTTGATGAAAAAATCAAGTCAGAAAATTGTTTTATGGCATAACTTATTTAGCATTTCCAAAAGATGTCCAAAATGATGCCAGTTGCTTGACTGGATTTAGAAAGTCATATTTTGTACTGAAACAACACGTAAGGACTTAAGGTCAGTATTGAGTAATGCTCAGCGCACAACTAAGCACTCTTTAAAGCATGTGACCACTTTTAATTAGATTATCTTTTCAGCATTTATTTTTAATTTCATTGCCACAGAAGGGCTGGTATCTAATCTAATATATGTACCAGGGTTGTTGATTTCAAGTGTCATCATCTTGTGAAAGTAGGACACATGTCCAACGCTTGTTTCAGATCCTTTCCAAGTACCAGAAATATAACCTTAGGAAATTACTATGGGGCCGTCATTGAATCTCTCTTCCCCACAGGAAAAAAAATAAAGTAATTAATTAAACATAATTAAACTTAATTAAATTTAATATTAAAATGGCTTATGTAGTGCTGGAGCACAGAGTGAGTTATAAAGTTGATTTCCAGATACCCAGGGAAAGAGAGCCCATTTCCACCTTGATAGAGATGCTCTGCAGAGAGCACTGGGATGCCAGGAGTCGGTTTCTCTTCAGAGACTTATTCAATAATACTTAAAAGGAAGATTGGGTAGTTTCTTCACAAAACTCCACAGGCCTATGTAAAAGTCTTCCTAGTAGGTTAGACTTCATACCTTTAATATTGTTTTGTTAAAAATAATGTGAACATGTACTTTCTTGTGTTCTGCTCAGTATGTAAAAATCATATAGTATCTGAGCTGGTAGTGATGTACATCACTTAATTGGGGCATGCTTAATAAGAAAATCTCCTTAATTGGGCTATCTTCCAGAGAAGCTGTTTAGGCTGAGACTGAATGGAAATGATTGCTGCTTAAAAGGAACATTATGAACAAAAAAAAAAAAATTCATCTAAATGGGGCTGCATTTGGCTGGAGACATTGTATAGCAATAATTAACCGGGTATTTAAATAGATATGAAATGTCTCTTTTTCTTAAATATGGAAATAGACAAATAAAGATTAAGCATTCCTGTAAGTCTGTTTTTACAATTTCTGGGATTATATTGGCATAAACCAATTATGGCTAGCAGCTAAATGAATCCTAAACATTCCCTGTTTCCCCTTTGTATTGCTGGCTAGCATTTATTTGCTCACAAGGGTACACCCTCAGATGATTCTAGGCAAGTGACAATCATTGCATCTCTAAATGTGATGCTTTGGTCCTGGTTATTTTATCTTAGAATGCCTTAGAGCTTTCATCCAGTTCTGCTCTGATGGAAGCTTAGCAATTCATTTCCATAGCAAAAAACATAAAATAATACATAGATGAGTGAACAAGTATCACTTCAACTCGTGTTGGGCTTCTGTTCAGTTCTGACACTTTTGACTCAAATCTGACACTTTCAATCTGCATAAATCTGTCTCCTGAGATGCATTTTATAAGTGCATCTTATAAATGCATCTATCTTGGTGACAGATTCCTTTCCAGTTTCTTGAGGTAATTGTTCCAAACTGTGCTATACTCTCTGTGTTGAACGCTGAGCCTCTTTTTTGTGTTATGATTTCCCCAAAGCAATGATCTCTCTGAGCAGCAACATACACCTGCATCTCTTATTTCGTAATTCTATGGGCCTCAAACCTCATTGGATTTTGCTGTCTTTCTTATTCTTAATATATGAGCATTCTCATCAAATGTTCTATAGACTTCCAAGAATTAGTGAAGGGGCTCTCTATGTGCCTGCTGGCATGAGAGACTTCTTTAGGCAGGCAAACAAAGCATGATCTGTGCCACAGCAGACTTGGGAAATGCAGCACAGAGGTTCAGTGAAAGAGAGGCTGGGCAGCAAGAAGTTATGTATGCATTCATATTGCCCAGGATGTGGTCCAGCTCTGCCATACTGAAGAATGCCATCTGGATCCATGATGCCCTCTGAGGTCTGGCTGCGGGAATGATGAGATTAGAGACTATATGACTTTCCTTGAAGGAAAGATTGATTTGTTGTATGAAATTTTAGCTTGATTTTTAGCAACAATATTTTTCTTCAAATAAGAAATCCCAGATTTTCTTGATTTATAGAAGGAAAAACTTCTGAAGAACTTAGAACTAAATTTGGACACTACTACTTGTCCATACAAATCCTGCAGCATGTTTTGAGTGCCTGCAACTGTGGCCAGGGATAATCTGCAGGTGTTTGGCACTGACCCACAGAAAGAGAAGAATTCATGGACTGGGTCTGTGCACAAAGGAGAGAGAAGTAGGCTTGAAGATTTAGTGCCTTTTTGCTCTTCTGCTATTCATCAGCCAAATTAGCTTCTTCTTGTACTTCCAGGAACCTAAGACTCTTGGAGGAAGTGGGAAACAATGAGGAGAAGGACAGGGAGTGCCATGTATGACTGCTTCCAGAGCTGTGGCCTTTTCCAAGTCCTCCCCTTTGGAGCTGGTTCCACTGGATAGCATCATGGTGTGAAGGCAGGATAGAAAGAGCTGTGCAGCATCATGTATTTTGCATGGGCTGCCTTGAGAACCAGATTTTTACTTATGTTTCAATGTGATAAATTAACAGTCCCTTTAAATGATATTTAGTCAGGGTACCTTTCTAAGTGTGTCATGGGTCAAAAGAAAATAGTTGGACTTGGAAAATTAAGGGCCTGGAAAAAGATGCTCTGATTCTCCACCCAGAGAAAAGGAAAATGGTGGCATCATCTACTCCTAAGCAGAAGCAAGGGTTGGCCTTCATGCCCCGGTGTCTGCAAACAGCGGAGAACTGACCAAGGCTGAGAATTCTAAAAATAAGCATTTCAAAAATAAATTGCCTGTGTTGTTAAAAGGTGGAATTTGGTATAATTGTGTTTTGCCTTATTTTTAATGATAAACTAAGAGTATTTAAATTCCTTGCCCCTTAGCAGGTAAGATGCTGCTCAGAGTGTTGATTCTACAGACATAGATTTATCCTGTGCATGGCATAGTAGTTCAGCGTGCTGTGGAGATCACGGAAAGTTATGCGAGTCTGGAGAGATGGCAGCTTGTTAGAGGGAGCAGGCAGGGCCTCTACTCTTCCTTTGCAGCTGTAGTTAACTTCTTTTTGTGGTAGCTGTTTCAGAAAGAAGGGAAAAACATAGTCAATATTAAAGTTAATGCCAGGAGTCTCAGAATCTAATGCAATAATATAGAAACTCTTGTAAGAAATCCAAGCTGCAGATATTTTACCAATTCTACTCTCTTAAAATTTGCCAACTTAATACCAATTTGCCAATTTATCCCCTTCCAAAAAAATAAGAAAGATGAAGAGGACATGGAATGAATTTAGCTTTGTAACAACAGCTGACGTTCTTGATTATTTGCTTATGCTTTAACTGATATTTCTATTTCCAATCCTTCTTTTCTAACCATAAGAAATGTTTAGATCTGCTTCACTATGGATGTGAAAAGCTCTGTTCTGGTCTTCTCCTGAGCAGTTCTTTCAAATGAACTGGAGATGGCAATCCCCTAAAACAGTGAACATATTCTTCTGGATTGAAGTGCAGTCAGAAGGACTGAGCTCTATGAAGTGAGAAGCAAAAACTGGTTTGTGCCCATCAGTAAATTTCTAGAAAGAAAACTGTTAGTTAAAGGTTATTACTGCCAGTACTAGTCATTAAAATTAGGGTCTGGTTTCCTTTGGATGATCTAAAATCTCTAAATATATCTGTGGGGTTTTTATTTTTTAGGACAGTGTAACTGTCAGAGAATTGTGTTTTCCTGCTCCAAACGAATGTGGGTGTATGTGAATATGTAATGCAATTAATTACGCAGAGTGGATGACATTTCTTTTCTTTACAGTGCTGAAATAGAAGTCAATTATCACTTTAAAATAGCTTGCCTTTCTAGCCTTCAAACAAATAGAAAAGAATATAGAATTTGCATGTGATGACTGTACTCTGTGAAATTCTTTCCCCTGCATTCATTTTCTCCCTTTCATGTTATTACAGCAAATAACAGAATGTTACAGGGAATGATATACTGGCTTGATATAGAGCCCCAGGAGATGGGAAGAGCCTCCTTTTGCCTGAGCCAGTTCTGCAGGAGGAGCTAAGAATCCTGTTGCTTAGCCTAAGTGGTAATAGAAGAACAGAAAAACTGTCTAAATAAATTACTTCAAGGCTCAAAATAAGTGTCAGAACAAGGTTAAGCCTTAAACATCTTACAATGCATTATGTACGTGCAGAATGTGGTTTGTTTTAGTGTTAGACAGTGAATGGTAAAAGAATAAAGGCAAAGTGGTCAACTGCAGAAGGGTTTCTCTTGCTGCTCAAGAAGGTGCTTGGCTGACACATACAGGGAAGTTTCAGCCTTTTGCCTAACTGTAGTACTTGTACTATGAGACACTACTTTGCCAGTTTTAGAGTGCTTGCCAAGAAAATAGTATGTGTTTATTCAATATAGTTGGGATTACCAGTGGTTCATTTAGAATGCTGCTCAAATTCTATCTCTGGCTAAAGAATATTTATACTTTTATTGTCTCATTGGTTTGTTGGTTTTTTTTGTTCAGTTTTCATATGTTTTCAATACACAACTTGCATGGTGCTGTGTAGGAATAATTTGGCATTTTGCCTTCCTTAGCCTTTGAGTTGCAGTCCACTCATGTGATGGGCAATAATGTCATGCATTGCTTTCATGAACTCATCACACTCCAGCTTCGAAACTGGTCACCAGCTTTTTGCTTCCATACGTTGTGTGAGTTTTTTCCGGATTCTTACAGTTTTGTATGTTGGGGGGTGGGGGTGGAGGGAAGTTTTGCGGTTTTGTTTTTTTCCTCATGATCAGTGGGTAGATATTGGTTCTCATTCAAGCTGCCCATTATCTTAAATTAACTCTTGTCTTATGGCATTTACCTCTCCTGTGTTTCTAGGACCTCCCTGCCATTCTGTTTGCTCCAGTTTCACCACACTGCAGAATCTGGGGTTTCTGTGCTGTTGTTCCACTGTGTGTTGCAGAACAGACACATACACAAAGATTTTGGCTGGCATGGAGCTATCCCACTCCAGAACCAAAAGCAGCACTTCTGTGCCTCAGCTGACAAGTCTTCCTCAAAGCATATGGTCATGCTAATATACCTCCTTTTAGGATGTAAGAGGGTGGCTCCATGTAGGAGACACCTCCTACATGGATAGGATAAGCATAAGGATGTGTTCTCCTAAAAATAATTAGGCTGCTAATATGAGGATTAGATTTGCTTCCTTTCTTGCTGCATCACCTTTTAAATGCTTAACTACATCATGGTTAGTAATCCTTTCCTGCAGTTTAAAGATTAGTGGTGTGGCCAGGTTGGAGTTTCATAACTGACTCTGGACTGCCGCTAACCTGGATGTGCTGAGCAGTGGTTACACGCCAGTTAGAGCGGCACCAAAATTTGCAGATAAATCCTGTATGTTCTCGCTGCTCATGACAACATATGTAAGCAGAACATCTTTAGCTACCACAAGATCACTCCGTTCTCTTCCAAAGCAGTGGCTTGTGCTGCTTGTGTGCTGCCACCCACTCAGCAAGGAATCTGTTCCTCTGGCATTTGGTTTTTATTTCTTTCTCTTTTAAAATATAGTGTCTGTCACTTGTGAAGGTGTCCTGTCAATGGCTGTTTCAACATAGATTAACACAAAAGAAACTATCTCAACTAAAAGGACCTGCTTAAGAGGGAGGTGAAGTTTGATCCAAGGTTTTCATTCATCCTTGGTTTCTGGATCCCAGTCCCTCAAACCTCCCTCTGCTTGGGGTGTTCAGTCTCTGCCCAGAGCAGATGTAGCTGAATAGCTGAAAATTTCCTGGAGTTCATTCATATGGGCAGCAGAAATACACCAAATATGCTAACCTCATGATATTTAGAATCCCAATATTAAACGGAGATGCCTAATGCTTTTAAAGCATGTTCATTGTACCAGATGTAGGTTCAGCTTTGTTTGCTCAGAGACTTTACACATAGCACAGGTAATGTGCAAAATCTATTTGCTCAAGAGAGCAAATGAGAACAGAATTGGATGCATGAAAAACAAATAGACCTGTATAACACCTCTCTGCTTGAAAAATTGCATAGGGTTTTTATCTGAATTTTAATGTAAAGTTACCTTATTGCTATTTGCCCAACTGTGGTATACCAAGCCCTCAGACCTCAAAAGGCTTGGATGGCTCAGAAAAGGCTGACTTGTTTTTTCTCAGCAGCATAGTAGATTGTTTTATGTAGAAAAACATAGATCTGTCACATCAGAGTCACATACTGTTATACAAAGACTTAGTATTGAAATAATTTTTAAAGAATTTTAAAAAGTGACAGAGCTAAAACAGGGTATTCTAAGGTACTGTCATTGAATGCTAAATAATATGTCCTTGTGTCCAGCAGGCTGTAACGAGTCATGTAATCAGGACAGCTAGGGACATTTCATGTTTAAAATTATTTATGCAGGGGAAAAATGTTAATATTGTCAAAAAACAACTGTTTCATTGAAAAATCTGAAGTGCTGACACAGACATAAGCCTTGTGGTTCACTGGCTTGTGAGCAAAGAAGCTCAGTATTGCTAAACATGCTTTACATTCTTTTACTTGCTGTCATCAACTTTCTTTGGCCACAGATACCATCAGAAGGCTATTGCTCAGGGATCACTGTTTGGGGCCACTGTTCTATCTTAAGAAAGGACATGTTTAATAAGTGACTCAAGATAAAGATAGGTACATAAGTACAGACATTTGCTAGGTGTTGGTATAGAAACAGAATAATGTATAAAAAACAATATGGCAACTAAAATGTAATATTCTCCTTACTGTTGGCAGAAGGTGGTATGCTAGTTTTCAAAGGGTGTAAAGTTTCTTTAGATAACTTTTGGGCAAGCATTAAGAACCTGTTCAATATTCTGAAAAGACTTTCCCATTTTGAAGTCTTATTTTCCCAGTGTTCAGTTTGCTGGTTGTTAGCCATCAGGGTAGTTAAGAGTCTTTGAGATTAACAGATCTTTGCATTTATTTTCCTAACAACAAACAATATGTAGGTGGTTGGAAAGTACTGGATGGAACTACTGGGAAATATGGTTTTTGTCCCACTCTTTCTCCAGCATTAGTATTACAAAGAAGCAAGGCTTTGTCTGTATGGTTTTACAGCCTAGAGAAGGAGATGTTATTATTTTTTTCTTAGAAGTGGCAAGCTTTGTAGCATAGATATAATCCAAAATTGAGTAACTTGATGAAAAATACTATTTTATCTGTTATGCACTGAAATGGAACCATTAATAGTATCTGCTATGGTTTTATGTGCATTATGGTCTGATAGGATTGCAGTTTTCTGGCTCATATAAAGGATTTGATTTCACCTGGGAGGAGGTCCTGAATCTTTGGTGACAGTTAATATGGCAGAAGAAAATATAGATGCCTCTAGAAATGGTTTATTGTTGAAATGTCTAGGCTTTCTTGCACGAAATAGTCTATTTATAGCACTGAAGGCATCTAAGGTGATATTCTGTTACCTTTTTAATTTTTAATGTTAAAGGGTCAAGTTTGTTGGTCTAATTCTGTCTTGATAACAGATCCTTCAGACACCACAGAGTGTCTGGAGTATTAAGAGAGGAGAAATAACAGGCTGAGGTCTGTACCCACCAGCAGTCCAGCAACTTCACTACAAGGCAGCTCAGCATATAGTGAAGGGCAGTATCTAGTTTGTAATAATATTTAAGTTGTAATTAGATTTAAGCAATTATTTATGATATTTTAGATATTTTTTAGATGTTTAGATAAACTCATCTGAAACAAATTTCCAGAACTTTTCTGACTGCAAGAAAATTTTGGGGCAGTACTGAAATTCCGATAATGCTTAGCTGGATATTGAGAACTAAAATACTTTTATCCGCATGCTTTCTTTTTTTGCTGCCTTTACTGCTGTCCTACCTTCCTGCCTGTGACATGATACATGCCGTGATCCTCTTAGGTCCTGCCGTATCCTGCTGTTACTGTTCGGCATCTCACACTAGCAGTGTTACACCTCTCGTCCAGAGGAGCCACTCAGAAGGGCAGAAGGTTAGTCCCTGTTCTCACAGACAGCTTCCTAGGTGATCTTGTCACCTATTAAACAGCCTTTTGCAGCAGTTGCCAATGTCACAGCACAGGATTTGGGGAAAATTCTTGGCCATGACCCTCTTAGGCAAATCATGTGAGTGCCTTGCAGTGTAGAAAGTCTGGTTAGCCCTCTGCTAGGCTCCATGGAAGCTGAAAGCAGCTGGATGCTCCTTACATCTGACACAGCACACAAGTTAGCTCAGCACAAAGATGCTTCTGTGTCACATTTCCTGCAGTGTTATCTCAGACGTGGTGGAATAAAGACCCCGTTCTTGTCTGAACTGTGCAAGATCACGTCAGGAATGAAGAGACAAGGACAGTTTATTTCAGTTGCAGGAAGAACTGACTTTATCATCAGAAGTAAGCTTTAGAGGAACCTACAAATACTATCCTAACCATTTACCTGCTATCTTTTCCACTTTGGTAATTCCAATTACAGGACATAGTAATTTGACAAGTATTTGACATGCAATTTAGAAATGGTTTTAGATGTACCAGCCACTAAGGGCTCTCCTTATCTGATCTAGCTCAACCCAAATCCTTTCTGGGAGCAGCACAACCCACACTGCACTGCAGTGAGAAAGGCAGGCTGGAGGCTATTGTGAAAGCAGATGGTTCAGTGGGCTGCAGCTGATTTGTAGGCATACGGCTCATGTGAGCATGAAGTATTTATTGCACACAGGAGCTATTCTTGTTTAAATACCCTTACATATTGTCTTTAAGTGCTGCAGTTCCTATTATGTTTCCAGTAATGAAGATGAACGTGCTTGTACTAAATGCTTCCCATTGTGAGTGCATTTGGGGATTTCTGTCTGAAGAGCTGTTTCCAGGTACCCCTGTCATGATAGCCAAAGTTAATTCAAGATGAGTTGACAGAAGTATCTTGCTACTGGCCTAAATAGGGAACATTGATAATATCTCCTGCCTGCCAAGGTGAGATTGTAATCACTGGAGCTGAAGGCAGTGGAAACTCTTGGGAAGTGTTTTGTATGAAAAATTTAATTACTCTTTCTTAGAACTGAAACTAAGTCAAACTTAAAACACTTATGAAAACAGCTGAGTAGTAGGTATTTTAGCAATAGTATTTTGGAAAATATTTGTCTCAGAAAGCAGAGAACAGTTCATCTACTATGGGCAGATACAGAAACTTTTACCTCTAGTGTCTTCTTCCATCCCCTTGACCTTCCCTCCCCACCAGTTTGCAGGAGTCTGACAGAATGAAATAGAGATCTAAGTTGGAGTGTTTTTTTTTTAAAAAAAGCCTCATACAAAATAAAAACCTGTCCTAACATTAGCTCTTCTCCAAATCAGAATAAAGAAGGGTCACTGCAGAACTTGGTTATTATAGCCGAACTGTGTCTGAGCATTGTGTACAAAGGTTTTGTGTCCTCCTGGAGGTTTGGCTGCTTCTCTCCTGGCAGATCTGCAGTTAATTTTGCACAAATTGTCATGAGAAGAAAGTTTTGTACAACTTTGCTTGCCCTCGTTGACATTTTTCACCCAACCTGTTTTGTCCTGAGGATTATTATGAAGTGTTTCAAAAGAAATTGACTTCTCACTTTTGGGGAATTAAATCTAGGTAACAGGGAGGAAAACGTACATGCTCTAGAGTCAGGTTTCAAATGTAGTAAGAGACATGATGTGATGTCATGGCTCTTTCTACTGCCCTCACAAAAAAAACCTACCAAGAGCCTCATTCCCTCTTCATGTCTGCGGATCACAGTTTGTGCACATTCATTTAGGATTTACTAGACAGTGCTTGTGATATTCTCCAGAGAGAACATCAGTAGTTGCCTCCTCAAACTTCTCATGATGTCTGAGTGGATCTGTGCACAGGCTACACTGGAGCAAGGAGGCATCAGCAGAGCTTTCTCCCAATATTGCTTTATATTCTGGCATTCAGATGTGCTTCCTACATCTTCCAGACTTTTTTCAGACTGTCGTTAATATACAAAATATTTTACGGTGTTTTACTACCAAGGCCATAGTTAAAATGTTATTCTCATGTTAACTGTTCAAGAATAATGGTTTTTGTGAGGAGCAGCTCTGAGGGCAAGCAAACATTCAGAACAAGTGGATCTGGAAAATTTAATAATTCTCTTCAGAGTGGATTCTGTGTAGTGAGTTATACATGAGTGCCATGCTGAATAATGAGGAAAAAATGAACACTTTTAAAACAAGAACTCTTGATGTTAGAACCCTACTTTAGTCAGGTCACTAGAAGATTTGTGCAGTGTAGCTCTGGACAGTACTGTTCCTCCATAGAGATTTTCAGTGCCTAGATGTAAGGCTCCTTTCTGTCCTTTTCAGACATCAAACCCTAAGTTGTGTCCATGGAACAGCACATTTATTTGCCTCACTTGTCTGCTAAGAAATAAGAGTTGTTTGATGTGCCTTGTATGTGCTATGGTTACTGATTTGGAGGCAAGGCAGGAAAGCATTTTAAAAATATTGAATGTTCTTAGCTTCCTCTCTGGGCTCTATTCTGTCCCATGGCTTGTGGCCATCATTGTGCTGAAGGCTGTCTACCATTGTGATCATACTCTAGTGAAAGAGAGGCATTAAATCTGCCAGGGTTGAAGTGAGCAGCTTCTGAGGGAGAAGAGGATGGACTCACTCACTGAAGGAAAGAAAAGAAGATTGAACAATTACCATTTGCCAAAATAGGTAATAATTAGATAATTGGCCTACATTGTAACAACTTAGGTTTAGGAGTTGGAACTATTTGCTCAAGTATTGCTACCCTTGTTCAGAGTTATTTCATTGCACTTTAGAAGGCACTTATAATTTGCATTTTAGCAAGATAAAATAATTAAAAAATCTAACAAGACTTACCTTAGTCAAGAAAAGCTGTTTCCTTGTAGCTTGCTGACATTTGACACTTGTTCAGTTTCATAGATTTATAATTCTAAATCATAGTTGCCCATAGAATCGAATAGCTGCCTCAAAATTAAAATTCCATGCACAGCTGCAGCAATTTGGCAAGAAGGGATATATGTTGAATAGAGGTGATAACACCTCCTTTGTAGTTTCGCAGGTTCCCTTTGTTCTTGTGGTGAACTTTCCAAAATTAGGTGGCTAATTCTGGCAAGGAGACAAAGCTCTTCTGGCACAAGGAACTTGAGCTAAAATAGTCTGGCTGCAGTTGAATTATTTGGAAACATGCAGGTTGCATTTGGAAAGTACATGACTGGTTCCTTAATTCATTTGGTTGGTGTAATCCCTCAGGACAAGTCTCCAGGGGCAGGGAAGCTTTCTAAAACATTTCTTCAAAGTTCTGTCTCTATTAATAACGTCATGCCAAGAGACCATACAACCAGGAGGTTGCAATTTATAAATTAAAGACACCTAAGGGAACAGTTTCTCATTCAGTTAAAAGGTACAACTGTGTACCTTGCTTATGTGAACATTTTGAATGATTTCTCTCTTATAACAATTTCAGAAAGCATGTGAAGGATTGCTTTTTAGGCTTTTTTTTTTTTGACCAACAAAAGGCTAAAACTAAGCACTCATGCTATTAAGGCATAAACATAGCTTTCACATATTAACTCCAAATCAGACTTGTAGAGGGAAGCGTGATGATTACATTTAGACCAAGCAAGCTGAGTGTGCCATTCCTGTCCGTGACTAGCACACTAAAGCAAATCCACTGTTTCCTTTCAAACCAAACCGTGGAAATATTATTGCAGTTTTACACAATGTAGCAGAATGTAACATGAAGTAATTTAACTCCAAAGAAAATTAATGCAGCAAATTAGATTGGATGAATAAAATTCTGTAATCTTTAGTTTTGGTATGAGACAGACTGTGGCATTTGTCAATAAGAATATATAAAGCCTTTCATGTAAACTAAGAGTTTGACTTTTTTTCCTGATATATCTGGTTTAGTGTACAGTAAGGTGTGGACAAATTCTTAGGCTTTTACTTTTAAATGGAAAACAGCCACACTGACAGTCAGGGTAAACCATACTTTTGTTATTTGTGATCATGGCTTTTCTTTAAACTACCTCTGTTGCTATCAAAATTTAGTATTTCTCAGATTTTTTTTCAGATTTTTATTTTTTTCTGTTTCAAATTAATGAACTTTTATCCCTCTCAAGCTGTCTTTTGATGACATTTCGAGTATTTTCCAACATTCACTCTTTCCAGCATAGGGAATATTTTTTCTTAATATTAAGGGCAGATGGACTTAGCAAAGATTTGAAGTTGCATTTGCCTTAGGTATGCATGCTAGACTGGCTATTTAGGCTCATTGAACCTAAAACAAAGATGGAACAAGCTGGAAACATTCACTTCATGCTTTTATGTAAAATTTGGGGAATTCTATTCTAAGATCCTTGAGGCAGTATTCTGGGACCAAAATTTCTGGTAGTATTTTGGTACTTCTTGGAAACTGAAATAGATAGAGCATGCAAAATCTTGTGAAAGCTTCTTCGACATTTTATTTAAAAATAGATGTTGAAAAGAACATTCCCAATTATAGCCAAATGATTCATCTGCTTGCAGTGAGCACTGGCACTGCTACTCTGTCTGCTCACCTGCTCTTGTTTCCATAGCAGATCCCCATGCTTTCTGCTGTTGGTATATGCATGCAGCTTCTGTAGCTGGCATTCTGGTCTCTTTAGTTTTGCCTCCCTGCTCATTTGTTTGAACAACTCCTCTAACTTTTTACTTCTTTTAGGGTTCTCTCAAATCCAACTACTTGCATCAGCTGGATTTCTTAATTCCTAGTGACCATTGTGATCATTCCAGGACCACGGAGAAATTATTTATTTACTATTGGGCAATAGCCTTAAATACTGAAGTGAAATAATGCAGAAAGTAATTGCAACAGTTTTTGGGTTTTTGATGTGACAACCTACCACTATCACAAGTGCCAAACTTCAAACTATTTCTAAGCATTTGGAGAAATGGTTTGTAATCAAGTCCCTTTTGGTGCCTAATATCACTTTCATTTTGTTATACTTACCTATCTCTCAGAAAAGGGGGGAATGAAGATAGAAACAAATACAGGATCAGTGCAGTGAAAGTCTTATGAGAGAGCTGGAATCTCTGAGTTTAAAAGGGCACAACCAAAAGTGAATCTACACTTGGAATATTTCCTTGGCAGTGAGGAACCTTTTGCCTTTCAGTAACAAACTGTGGTAGGTTGACCTCGGCCAGCTGCCCGCCTGGCCCCTCTCTCCTTCTCCCTCCTCAACAGGACAGAGGAGAAAATACCCTCCTCCCAACACCTTCTTCCCAGGCTCCTCTCATACACAGGCATTGAATAAACATTTCAAAACTCTCAAGATTTTTTTTTATCTTGCTGCTTAATTACAAAAATGGCATCCCGATACAACAATTAAATGAACGTTTGCTCAAAAAGCATTCTGCTTTATGTTACAAAGCTCTACAAAATGTGACCCAGCTCAGTGAAGGTGGAACCTGTAACTGAGCTGAGCTGATGTCCCCTGAGTTCTACCAGCAGAACCTGCTTCTCCAGAGAAGCTGCGGTCTCGGTTTGCTGTGTTGCTGGAAATGCCAGGTAGGACACATGTGTCCATGAAATATCATAGCAGCCTTTGTTTCCATCTCCCTTCCTCTCCCTTCAGGGCATGCTACTTGAATGGGTTTTCTTTAAAATTTCTGCCCATTTTCCGGCTCCCAATGCTTTCTCATGGCAAGAAAGTGAGTGGATTTAAGTGTCTCTGCTACTGGCAGTTGACATATTTACCTTCTACCATCTCATTGGTAGGGATGTCCTTCTAAGGTTGTGTGGAAAAGTATGAGAAACAGAACTGATCTGTAGGCTTGTCACATCTTCTCACTTCTGGGATAGCAGCAGTTCCGGAAACACGTTGGATGCTTCTCAAACTTAGAAAAAGACATAGTGCTTATCCCAAAGAACATGCAAACCATATAATTATAGCAACAATAGCCTGGAAAATTAAGAAAAAATAAGAAGGCTTCCTAATCCATACTTCTCTTCATGTGGAGAGAGAAAAGATGAAGGTTTCCAAGTGAACAAAATTATCAGCAGGGGTGAACACTTATTCAAGTGTCTCAAAATGCAGAAGGCAAACACATACTGCTGTTGCTATGCTGTACTTTCACAGCTATGTTTCTTTCACTCTTCATACATTTTCTGTCTGTCACATTGTGTGGTAATGGCACAGCCAGCCATACTAGAAAAGGGATATCTGAACTGCTTTAAAATGCCACGGACTTGATAGAATGTGTGGTGTGCACAACAAACTTAATCCAGTGGACTTTTTCCTGATAATTTACGACTAGAAAAAGCATCCAATAAGAATCCATTAAATGTTATGATATAGATCTTATTAATAAATTTCTAATAATGAACTCACTTTGCAGCTAGTTGCCTTTTAGTAGGGCTTTTACATCTAATATATATTTCTTTTTGTAATAAAACCTTCTGCAAAAAATGCATTTTCCAATTTGAAAATAAACACAGCAGAGATATTCATCTCTTGCTTCACTTTGCTGGGAGATGGAGCTATTTAAGTGAAGAAACAGCATAACACTGAATAATTAGTAGCACACATTCATCTTTTCTAGGAACTGGAGTTGTAGCCCACTACAGTTTCCAGAAGATGACTTTTTGAATAACTATACAAAATTCAGCATGCATTTCCTTGAGATTAAAAAAAACCTAGCAGGAAGGCCTTACAGTTTGGGGAGGAGGGAGAAGAAGCTTTTAAAATTATTTCTTGTTCATTTTATTGTTTAATTCAACAAAACAACAAATGCTAAACTGGCATTTTTCAAATATGTTCCAAGCTGTGCCCCCTGAACAGATGACATGGGGAAAAAAGACAGAATTTCTAAAAGAGATGTCATTTCTTTAAAGTCAACATTTGATATTTAAATAGATATTAATTAGTTTTAAGCTGCATAAAGGGTCTCTTACCCTATTAGCTGTTTTATTTAATTCTGCTGACTAATGTTGGGGACTTTGTATTTATTTTCAGGTAAGAGTATGTTGTGAAAGGCAAATAAATTCTTTGAAGTTTGAAACTTTTTTTAGTGTGTTATAAAACCTTGAAGACTGGTTGTGTGTGTATGCCTGAGGCGGTAATGTATATATTTTTGTACACATATATATTTTACAGTGGATGTTTTTTATCACCACTAGTGAAAGCTTGGGAGCTTTGGTGCTGTTAAGGCGCAGTTCTCCCTGTCAAGTGGACAGGTATTAATGTGCTTTCTGGAGAAGTTATATACTTTGTCCATGGAAGTGTCATGGAATTGAAAGAAAAATTGTTCCATGGTACTTGGTGTGGGTTATTTCAAGTGGAGAGTAAACTAGAGAGTCATGATTTAAGTAATTTTTTTTTATTCCTTTGTGCCTTTTGATTTTATTACAGTTTTACAGAACCGTTTTCTCACAAATACCCCTGCAATTTCTGTCTTTCACTACATGCAGTGCTTTATTAAATGAACACAACAAACACTGAAAGTCCTAAAAAAGAAATTATATATCTTTGTATTTGATAGAAGACTGTCAAACTTTCATTCAGCAAATTATTTCCTTTATTATCATCCCTTCCTGTCTTTTGAGATTAGTACAGCTCATATTTTCTATCCTTAGGATAATTAGAAACAATTAGGTAAACTGTTGGTCGCCACCACTCCATTTTCTCCCTTCTCTCTTTTTATATGTGAGGAAAAAAATTTAGAAGGTTACAATCTCTTCAGGCATGGAACTATTGATTTATAACTAAGTAATATTAATCTTGTATGGACAATGTGGCTTTTTGCATATAGATTTCTTGCAGGGAAAGAGTACCAAGTCTGTGCAATCTCACTTCTTAATTTCCAGAGAGGAGAAAGCACAAACCCTTCTGTGCCATTTTCTACTATTTAAGCAGCGATACATCAGTATGAGAGAGGTAGATGTGAACTTCATGTGACAATCACCAAAAGCTGTCAGGACAAAGGTACTGGCCTGCCAGTAACCATTGGCCATGGTTTCAGAGACAAATTGTCATACTAGAACAGGCTGAAAAACTATCTGGAAGAAGCTGGAAAAATATAATGCTTGAGTTGCTTGTACAGCTAGTTGGAAAAGAAGTTATCACATGTACAGCAAAGGCAGCTTAGGCCAGTTGTCAGCTAAAATCACTTCATGCAGCTGGCATGACACTCAGCTGAGTTTTCTTGCCGTTTTAGCAGGATGAAGATGCCAGTGAAATGCTCCCTCTGTAATTTATCTCTTTGGAAAAGAAAAAAAAATAGCATGTCAGTCACAAAGCTGCTGGACCCAAAGAAACATACAGTGAAGCATGGGTTCATTTGGCTAAATTTACCAGAGACATCTCTCTTCTTCTCTGACAGAGGACAAACCTCTTTCTTTTTTTTTTTCTCCACAGCAAGTTTTTCATTTTTTTGTTTTCCCTCCGTGGTGATGTTTGTATGTCAAACAGCCTCCTTAAAAGGTCTTGTGGTCATCATCCTGTCTCATTTAAATTCTCTTTAAAGGACTTCTGTCCTCATGATGCCATTAAGACACCTGTAATTATTGGGAAAATTTGGAGTAACTGAATTTTTTGTTCTATGGACTGTGAAAGTCCCTGTCAAATGCCACAACCTGGAGCTCACAGGACTTGGATCTGGGTACTCTGGATCTATGGTCACTCATTACATCACGTAGTAGCAGCTTCACCCTTGTGCAAAAGCCTTTTTCTTGTCTGACTTTGTGCCAGCAGCTGCCCTTTGTCCTGCCTTTTTGTTGGCAGCCTTTGTCTCCTGTGACTTCCATGCTGCTGCCATGCCCATGGGACAGGGATTGAGTTTGGCTGGAGCAGCTGCAGTCGTAGGCACTGAAAGGTGAAGGAACTGGGCTGAGAAAGATAGAGCCCCAAAAAGCCGGACTGCTCCCGCTGCATTGCATATGGGGGGTAGTTTCTGTCACTCTGTGAGGCTGAAAGAGCTGGGTGGTTACTAAGGCTGAGTTTCTTTTTGCACATTTGGTCCCCATCTTTCCCCAGGGTGTTGCTGCATGCCACAGGTTGGACCTCGGCACAATGACTCTTCTCATGTTCTTAAAGTTAACAAAATATATTTTACATCTGTTAAATGTTTCACTTCAGGAAAGCCTTGGATGAGATGAAAAGATTAGGCAGGGTTCCCCCTCTTAATTATTGAACTATGACCTCATTTGTCTTCAGAAGCTTCTGCTTTTTGCCACCTATGACCTGTGGTGGTTGAGATAAAAACACAAAGCCTGTCAAAAGGAATCTGCTATGGCATCAAGATGGATGCTCTTGTGTTTACTGCCCGCTGATGCGTGGCACTGCTGACTAGAAAACTTTCTACCTCTACAGCATGTTGGTTTTATACTTCTCTAGTTACCCAAGGATGAGGTCACTGGCTTCATTAATGATTTATGTTTATATAGTGCCTTTCTTCAGAGAGCTTCCAAGGCAGCTGGCAAATTTATCTCTGCATGAGGGAGTACCTGAAACAAACTATTACTGACTTCTCCGCAGACTGAGGAGCTGGTACAAGAAAATCTCTTTCCTCTTCTTACTTGGATATACACTAGAGTTAGGCATCATTATTCAATGAGGCTTGTGCTGTCTGTGCACTTTGTGATATGATATTCCTCAAATAGGAGTTTCTCAGGCTTTTTGTCCCCTTTTTTCTTTTTCTTTGAAGTTCTTTTGACAGAGGTTTTTTGGTTTTTTTCAAACTTTTACTCTTGTAGAGCAGAATCCTACTCCACAAACAACTTTAGAGCCTCATTTAAGTCAACCTGTAGCACAGAATTCAGTTGAGATCAAGTAAAGGGAATGGCAACTGGTCACACAATATTGTAGATAATCTTTCTAGCTGTGCTCGGAAATAGTGTGGTTATATAGTCAGGAATGACACATAACCATAGAACACTGGTTTTAATTGCACTTTTAGTGAACAGAAAGTAACCAGAGGATTGTGCCATCATAAAATAATCTTGCAATGGTTGATGACCTGCTTTATAATTTTTTTTTCCTGGGTGTTAGAGGTTATACTTGGCATAGTAAACAGAGAAGCAAAAACATATATTTTGTTAGTGAAATGAAGAAATTGCAATATTTCACATTTTAATGTTTTAGAGTATATTAGAAGCATTTCTAACTGAAGATGTTTGTGGTACTTGAGAAAGAATACTACATTATTTTTTAAAAGAAAAAAAAAAGTCTTCTTAAGGCACACATATAAAGTGTGTGGAAAATAAACCAAAGTACAGAGAGAAGTTGGGTTCCCATTTATTCCTTGGCATTTTACACTTATATTCTGCCATTGTAAGTATAACTAAACTGCAATAACATGTACTAAACTGCAATGTAAGTTTAGTAAGTATAACTAAACTGCAATAACATGTACTTTGATGCACACTTGGGCAAGCTTCCTGTGGCTAGGGCGGGTTGAGGTTAGCCGAGCATGACTGGAGAGCTGGATTGAATAGTCAGATAGAGAAGTTCTCTCTTAACACCTTACAACACAGGGAGGACTACAGTTTTAGTTTGATTTAGTTGCTGTTCAACATAAGTGAAGGTAAAACTACAGCATGCTCTGGCTGTGCTGCAGGATGGTGGTGCACTAGTGCATTGCAAAAATACTCCCATCTTCCTACTGCAATGCTGTCAAACTCCCCTGAGACCAAGTGAATTTTCCCTTTTCCATTCCTCATCAGCAGTAATATTATGCAGGTTAAACAGTCTCATTTACCCATCTGTATGTCTCCCAGTGTCTTTTAATGCAGCTTTGCCGCTGACCTGTGCAAATATAATTACCTTTGCTACCTCTGGCTGTGCTGGAGGGAAGAGAGGGAGTGCAGAGGTGAACAGGGGACACAGCTGCAGGGCAGGGGGTGGTTGGCCCTGCAAAATCTACATTTTTCACATTAAGATCTGGCAGGTTTTTCTGAGGAAAATATTCCTACCTTGTAGTTTGGGAGATCAAAGCTTTCTTCTTACTAAGTCTTTTGCATGCATTTGGATTTTATCTATATAACTTTGACTGGAGAAATGACTTTTTAATGGTGTCAGCATGACCCAGGGAAATTACAACGTCAACAGCAATTGTTCTGCAGGTCTGTTAATCCAGTTTTATCCTATTTACTCATGCTGTTGTTTGGTTTGTGATAACTAGGGTTGTATTTAAAAAAAAAAAGTTTTTAATTGTTTGTTTCCTAATTATGGCAATTACTTTTCTATTTTTTCCCGCCTGTTTTCACAGAATCACAGACTGGCTGAGGTTGGGAGGCACCTCTGGAGGCCATCTCATCCAACCCACCTGCTAAAGCACAGTCACCTAGATCTCGTTGTCCAGGACTCAGTCCATTTGGGTTCTGAATACCTCCTTTATGTAAAGGATGTAGACTCCTTTACTGGGTCTGGCTGAGCTGGAGTTCATTTCCCCATAGTAGCCCTCACAGTGCTGTGCTTTGCATTGGTAGCTAGAAGGGTGTTGATAACACACCCATGTTTTGGCTACTGCTGAGCACAGCACCAACACTGTAATATTCCTTCCTCAATTGAGGGCAAGATCCTGGGAGGGGACACAAGTAGGCCAGCTGACCCAAACTAACCTGAGGGATATCCCATACCATAGATGTCAGCTCAGATACAAAAGCTGAGGCAAGGAGCAGGAGGGTGGGCACTCATTGTCTCCAATGGCTGCCTGCTGAGGAACCATCACACGTACTGAAGCCCTGCTTCATGGGAAGCAGAGAATAAACTCTGCTATCTTTCACTTCACTTTTGCATGCCCAAGCTTTGCTTTGCTTTTGCTTTGTTTTTGCTTTAATAAACTGCCTTATCCCAACCCATGGGTTGTTTCCATCTTACTCTCTCCCCTGTCCATCTGGGAAAGGTAGTGATAGAGCGGCTGGGTGGGCACCTGGTGTCCAGCCAAGGTCAACCCACCACAACTCCACAACCTCTCTGGGCAACCTGTGTCAGTGCTTAGTCACTCTTACAGTTAAAAATGTTTCCTGATGTTCAGAGGGAACCTCCTGAGTTTCAGTGTTGACCCATTACCCCTTGTGGTGTCACTGGGAAGAGTGTGGCCTTCTTTGCACCCTTTACATCTTTCTACCTTATTGCATGCCCTTGCATGCAACAAATTTTTTTCTTCTTCATTTTCTAACTTGGGTTTACACCTCAGAAGAGGATTCCTTGCAAGGCATGGCTGAAAATAACAGTATAAGGAAATCTGGGAGAAGTCTTTACTCCTACCTCTGCCACTCCTACCTCTGGAAACTAGGAGCTGAACATTTTTACTACTTGTTTTTCCATGAAGCACCAAGCAGCTTTATGAATTAAGTGACATTTTGTGATATCCTAGAGTTTTGGGGCAGAATATATGTTAACGTTAATAGGTGTGCTAATTTACCAAAGCTTTCCTTATCCTAGGACTCCTGTGCTACATTATGAGATATTATTTATTAAGAATGATTTCTACATTTTCTGTTATTTGCAGTTCTTTTAATTGCTAGTTCTAAATGTTTAGATTTTTACTTATTTCTCAAGAAAATGTAACAGAATTTAATTTTGGCTGAGGAGCGAGAACACTATTTGCCCACTGTGTTTGGGTACTCTTTTCTGCATATAGAGTAAGAAATTATTTGCTCACTTCATTTGGGTGGATGGATAGGAGATGTACACTTATTAGTGTTACAGTAGACCATTTTGAAATAAAATTCACTCCAATATGCATTTAGGTAAAGAAACGTGTCTAGGAAAGGGTAGGCCAGATCATATCTGATAGCATAGTTCTTTTTCTCTTAATGAGTCCTGGCAATCCTCCCTTG
The DNA here is from genome assembly GCF_001604755.1 of Lepidothrix coronata. Classification (NCBI taxonomy): domain Eukaryota; kingdom Metazoa; phylum Chordata; class Aves; order Passeriformes; family Pipridae; genus Lepidothrix; species Lepidothrix coronata. Next base: position 5,915,555 of record NW_016690180.1, on the reverse strand, counting down.
CAGTGAGGGGATTTGTTCCCCTTGAATGGTCCAAACCTCTGGGAAGGAAGTAATGTTAGATAAACTTAATCTGCTATTCTAAGGCTCTGTGTGTGAGTGTGTGCTCATACACATGTGGATGTTTGGGGATTATGCTCCCTGCAGGGGCTAGAGAGTCAAACTGAAGTTTGGCTCCATGATAAAATATCTGATCTGATATGATCTCTGGAGATTATTTTCTTAGCTTTGAGCAGTTGTGGATACTATATGATGCATTATCAGAGAAAATAATCCAAAGTAATGGATTTGTCTGATGTACAACACAGAAAAAACTCAGTATCTGGTACAGAGAAAGAAAGGTTTTATTGGCCACTGAAGAAGTGCATCAGCGTTCTTTTGGGTTTGGATTTGATTTAAAACTAAACCTTGGTATCAAAATATACTATAACTCACTAGCAAAACAACTTGTACTAACTACTTTCCGAAGACTGACTGTGCCAAAAATGTTTTACTGAATAGTACTAATTTTCCTGCTTCATAGGAGCACCTCTCCTATGAAGACAGGATGAGAGAGTTGGGGCTGTTAAGCCTGGAGAAGAGAAGGCTCCAGGGAGACTTTAGAGCAGCCTTCCAGTACCTAAAGAGGGCCTACAGGAGAGCGGGAGAGGGACTTTTTACAAGTGTATGTAGTGACAGGACAAGAGGGAATGGGTGTAAGATGAAAGAGGGTAGGTTTTGATTAGATATTAGGAAGAAATTTTTCACTGTGAGTGTGGTGAGGCATTGAAACAGGTTGCCCAGAGAAGTTGTGGATGCTCCATCCCTGGAAGTGTTTAAGGTCAGGTTGGATGGAGCTCTGAGTAACCTGGTCTAGTGAAACCGGTCCCTGCCCATGGCAGGGGCGTTGGAACTAGATGATCTTTAAAGTCCCTTCCAATGCAAACCATTCTGTGATTTTATGACTCATAGGTAACTACTTGTTGCAAACTTTTATCTGTAAGTAGTCTGGAAAAGATGTAGTTTTTGATTGATATTCCACTTATTTTTATATGTGTACCAAATGTATTATAGATGTTATCAAAATTAATCCGAGGATCACATTTCGAAATGTGTTAACTCTGTTTCTAATGCAGAGTGATCTACAAGGTTCTAAAGAAACCATTTAAGTCATAGAGGGTTTATCTTCTTGCTCATGGTACAAAACACTGAGTCACACCTTTCTGTATTTTACATGACAGATATCCCTACACTCTTTTGCTTTTTTCAGGAGTTGTTGATGTTGGCTTTCTCTGTCTGATGATAATTTATTTTTTCTTTAAATCGGGAGTTTTCTCTGCATAAAAGAAGAAGTATTCTGTGAGTAATGTTGCTTATATTTACCTGTGATATGCTGAACAGCATATTTCCTTTTGTAGTGTTAGGCAGCTATCCCGAGAGGTTGAAACATGCGTTTAGAAGAACAGGGACTTAATAAACAGGGAGAGAAGATATAGCAGGGTCCTTTAGTGGACAAATATTTGATAGTTTGTCATGCTTAATTGCCTGCTAGTTTTGTGTTGTGTGACGGAATAACAACCATGTGGACTATGTACAAGAACAACTATTGTCTGAGATGCTGAAAATAGACCAGTTGATCAGTTTACCACTTGTAAGTCTAGCATTATGGTAGGTATTTTCAGTGACCTGCTTTATAGTGGCCTATCTCTGTTCTAAAGTTTTGTACTATTACTATGAGATAAAAGGTAGATGTGAAAAAATAAAACGCAGAATAGAAAGGTCTGTGTCCAAAAAACCACTTGAAAAACTGAAAAAACTTTTTATTTCCTGATTTCTATTCTGGTCAGGATTTCATGGGCCTGGCATCATTGCTTCTGTCAGTTACTTATTACTGTGGGATGTAGTAATTTTCCCTGAGTGTATGCAGAGTATGTGTCTGCTTAGTTTTCTGTGTTGGAAATATGTATTTCTGATTCTGTATTGTGTTTGATGGCTGTGTTGGAAGGGTACAAAATAGAATAACTTCCTGACATGATCTTTCAAGATCCAAATATTCTATGCTGGCCTGTCTGCAAGAATTTCCTTTTCACTGAAGTATTTCCCTATCCATCTGTCTCCACGTCTTCCCCGAGAAGAAAAAGAGTGTTAGTAAATAGAAGGAAGACCTTTTCTCTTTGCTTATTATTCCCAGGGCATATCTCCTTGATGCATCTTGAGCTTAGTGGTTAACACTGTCTGTGCTTTAAGTTTTCTTTTCTCGCACCTTGAACAGTGAAGGTCTGTATTACACTCAGGAGCTCAAAGTGCTTTGAATTCTGATTTTCAGGAATAATAAAATAATTCAGAAGTTGGTCCATTGCTGCCATGCTTCAAAACCTCACCCAGAAGAATGAAAACTGACTCTCCATAATGGGCTGGTAGATATGCTGCATACCTTGGTATGCAGACAAGACGACAGACCTGAAGTCTCTCAGTTACAGCAGGCTCCTTATTGCAGGTGCAGTGAACTCCTGGTGTCTGCAGTGCCATGGCCATTAGCATAAGTCACTCAGGTGCAGAAAGGGCAGTGAAATATGTGACATTAGCACACTGAGAGATGTTCTCTGCTCTGCCATTTAACAGCATGATGTCTGCAGGGCAGGAAATCAGAGAGTCTGTGTTGGAGAGGGATTTCGGTTGCGTGCAGTATTTACAGCTGTGAATTAACAGAGATTTTTGCACTGGCAATTGATTACAATTGATTTTGTGGAAAAGTTTTCCGGTGAAAAAGCGAATACATTCCTGCCTGTTGTGCTAGAACAACATTGACCTGATATCCTGATGCAGGCCACAAACTTTCCATGCTCAGACTATAGCACACGCTATTGTCAATGCTGCATCTTATGCCCAGAAACAAGAGGTAGTGCTGAGTCTACATGTGAAAATTAGATTTGAGGTTGATGAGAATATATGAGATTTCTAACACCTGGAGTTGCCAGTTAGACTCAAGTACTAGTTATTCGAGACCATCGTATTTTGTCGTATGAATTAGGAGTACCTTTCTTTTTTTTTTTTTTTAGAATTGACCTAACAAGCTCAGGATTTTTTCATACCACTTTTTCTCTCACTCACACCTTCAAGACATTCTGAATGTTATGAGTGGTCCAGAGTCAACTGAGTGCTAATTTCTCAGCTTAAATAGACTGCCTTGTTCAGGTGCCTTTGCTAGGTAAACCACGGATCTACATCATCTGTTCTGTCAGCCTGAGAGTGCCCACCAACACCTAGCCCATGAACTTCAGGAGAAGCTGAATACTGGGGCTAATAACCCTATTATTTAATACCTGCAAGCTGTTCTGTTTGATTACCGAGAGTCAAACATGCGCTTATCCTTGTCTTGTCAAATGGAGCATGATTTAACCAATAAACTAATTATATTGTTCCAACAAAATACTCTTATTTGTAGCTGCCTGAAGATGTAAGGATAAATGAATATAGCAAATACTATTTAATAACTGCTAGAGTATGGGAATAGATTAGATGCTACAAAATTCCTGTCTGATATTTACTTCTAGTTCAATGCAAAATGAAGCCCAGCAAGCCCTAAAATGAGCATAAAACTTTTGAGGTACATTTTGAATTGTGCAAGATCAAAATTCCAAAATTACAGTTAAATTTTTCAAGGTAAAACGTAAAACTAGTAAAACCATAAGAAGAATGGTTGCTTTGTTTAATTTTGGAAGTTGTTTTCGTCTGTTTAAATTTTTTCTATTTTGCAGTGTATTCAAACAGATTACTATAATTTCAGTTTTTGGCAGTAGATTGGTTTTTATTAAACAAAGGCATTTAATGTTTTTTTGCCAGGAAAATAGTTAAAACTTACTTTTGTGCATTCTAATAGAAGGAAATCAAAGATATGACAAGGTTACATTTTAACTTTTAGAAGTTATTAGTTTTTCATTTTGAGAAATGAAAATATTAAATTTTTATTTCAGCCAAACTACAGTAAAGCCAGTGATATATTTTTCTTGAGATATAATTGATTTAGAACTGCAGGACATGAGTGTTTGGAAGGAAAAATAAGAAAGTGTTGCTATTTCTCTAGTTAGAACGAGGAAAGAAAGACCATTTTGTATGAAAGTCTCAGAGGGAAGTCCAAAGCTAATGAAAATTTCTCAGGTTACAATATCTTTTTTTTTTCTTTCTTCCTTATTTTTTTTTAGACTGCAAACATCTCAAACCATTTACAAGAGATGTGGCAGACAGGAATTGTTCAGCTTATAAGCACCCTTCAAAAGAGTGAAAACAAAAAAAACCCACTCCTAGGCTAGCTTAGAAAAGTTGAACTAAAATTCTTTCTATTCCACTTATACCTAGGCAGTTCGGGAGAAGAATGTTAACCACCGGTCCCTAGCAGCGTATCCTGACTTCTGATCTCTTATATTAAAGAAAAATACCCATTTCAGAGAGAGTGCAAGACTGTGTGAAAGTAGAGAATACCACACTCCAGCTTAAAAAAAGGTAAGGAGAGGTTTTTCTGCTAATCCTTTAACACCATAAGTGTTATCTTCATTTAACAATTCATTAAGTTGAAGGCAGAAGTGAATATTTAGATAATAATTGAACACTGAAGTATTTATTTACCCTGCATGTTCTAACTTAGAAAAAAAGATGCTTTTTTATTGAAGAAAGAATGCAATTCTTGTGTTTCTGAGCTTAAAACTATTTGCTTTGTAGCTTTTGTGTGTCTTTTGGAAAAAAAAAAAAGAAAACAAATGCTATGCAAAACAGCAAACATTATCTTTCATTTCAAGCACTGAAGTTATTTTTAGCCATGCAAAGATTTATGTAGTCTCTGGTATACCACACAACTCTCATTTTGCCAAGATATATACACAGCATGTTTGTAGAATGTTGCCTCTGGGAGTTGATGCTAAGTAGTAGTCTACCATTTGTGCTTTTATCAGAACAGATCTGCACTATTTTCCTTTCTGCCAGGTTTTGGATTGACTGGTTATTTGTAAAATATTTACAACTCTGCTTCCTTTGGCATTTCAGTTCTAAAAGGTATTGGAAGAAGCTGAAAACAGTTATAACATACTTTACTGTGCATTGTCAAAGTGGAATAACAGCAGCAGAGGTTTTTTCCTATTCAGGTTCTTTTTTGCTCCCCCCCCTTTTTCTTTTCTTGTTCTGGGAAGAGCGTTGGAATTCCAAACAATAGGTAATAACTTCTTTCTGTAGCAGCCATTCTGCAATGTGGTTCTAGGGCAAATGAGTTCATCAATGATGTCATTTGCAAACACTCTACACCACATTTCTGTAAATCTGGGTTTGGTGTCTATCTAATGTAGAAACATTGTCTTTGCTTTTGCACAAAACAATATGATTCTGTTATTTGAAGTTATTTTTGTGGTTTTAGAGAATCTGTCCTGTCTAACCCATAACACCCTGTAAATTCACAAAGACTATTGGTTACCTAAAAGTCCTGCCTTACTCGTGACTGTCTTGCCAAAATATACATTTGGCTGATGTGTTATGTGGCAAGAGAATAAATGACCAGCAGATATCATTAAAAACTCTTCTGAAATGATCAGCTGAAATATATTGGCTTACTTATAAGAAACAAAGGTTCTGTTTTCTTGAGATGGTCATAGTAATTTTGACATTTTTCTGCCATAAAAACCTACTACTCCTCAGCTGAAGGTACACAGGTGTTTGTGAAATACCTCTTTGTGAGATGGTGTCTGTTAATGTATTACAGGTGGGATATGTTCGTATTTCTTCAAAGCAGGAAAATAAGAAATGTGCCACCACCAATGGAAAATGCTCTGTGAATGCAGGATGCTTCCTACCTGCTCTCTAACCTCATATTTCCATGCCATTTGTGTGTGAGGATTACAGATTCTGAACTATCTTCTGTTTCCTTTGAACAGACTTAGTTTGAGCAAGCAATACGGCACTTTTCAAACAGAACATTTTATACTTTGCCACGTAAAATGAAATACCCATTGGCTTAAAATACAAATATTCAAAGAGCACTCTAGGACAGTGGTCAGGTGTGATCATCTCCAGACTGACTAATACAAATTTCATAAGTAAAATATGCAAGATATACGTCTGTATATCTAGAATTTGCATATAATGTTTCTTCCCAGAGAATTAAAGCTAGGTTGCTTTTCTGACAGTGTACCCAGTGTTCTTTCATAACCCACCCACATATCCTGTTGTTAGAATATTCTGCTTTTTACTGCAGAAATGAGTCCAAAACTTTTTTAGAAAAGAATTTGCACTATGAGTAGATATTTTACTTAATCCATAAGATTCTTTTTGTTGTAAATCATTTGTAAGTGTAGCGTTAGTCTATTTTTTAACAAGGTTATTGAAGTCTAATATTTTGGGGTTTTTTCTAATACATACAAGATTTTTTTATAGTTGATTCCACCATTTCACATTTTCTAGGTTAAAATGCTTGTGGCTTCAGGATCATATTTATTGGTGACCCTACCCTGCTTCCCCCAAGACTTCAGTTTTCCTTTAAAGAACACTTTTTGTTTTCATTCTTAAAAAAAGTGGAAGAAGAGGAAACCCTTTTTTATCTTATATGCTATTAAAGTTTTCTTTTTATTTCATTTGTGTCATCCAAATCTGGTTTCCCCCCTTTATTCTGTAATTTCTTGTTCTCTTGATTTTGCTCCTCCTGTTCTTTATGCTTATCCAATTCAGATTTCTTTCTTACAATAACTGATGACTATGGATACATTTGATTGTGTTCTTTCAAGTCACCACAGAGGAATTACGAACAGCAAGGATTTTCTGAAATAAGTCACTGTTCAGTAACTAGCAATGAAAATAATCTATTTCCTGTTTTAATGAAGAAGATGGACAGAGACCTTGGTTTAGTCAACATTATATTGTAGCATTTGTTCATGATTAATTTTCTAGATTTTTAGATTACTCTTGCAACGAATTTTAGTGACAATTAGAAAAACTGGCAATGTGAAAAAGCCCTCGATTTTTTAACCCTCTACATAGTAATGTGGGTGAATTGGAAGTCTTCTCAAATTTAATATCACAAAAACAGCCAGGAAGTCTTTCACTGTAAACGGGCTCTGATTTCATGCTCTTAGGCAACTCAGCCTTATCTTGCTTTTGTGCAGAACGATGTCGTGTCCTCATTCTAGTCCAGTGAGGGAGCGACCCCACACACCAGAGAAAACTGCTTATTCCGTCTGTGGTGTGTTCACTTGGTGCCTCTGGCTATGCTGGGCTAGGACCTGGGGTCGGTAGTAGAGCTCAGCTGCATAGCTCCATCCTTGCATGATGTGGAAAACTCTACTAAAAAACTCATCTATCCTTACCACAGCTATGTCTGTCCACTGTGTGGCCCTCCCCACTGTCGTACTTAGAAAGAACCAACGTCTTTGTCTCCTCCAGGATTGAAGTAGAAAAAACAAAAAGATGACCTGAGAGTCACAGCAGTCTGAAATCATGTTTTCAGTGCAATGAATGGAAAGTATTTTCTGATATGCAATTAATGAATTAGTTCAGAATATCACACTGTCTGCAGAACGTTGCAGCAGGAGTTGAAAACTGGGGTGGTTACATCCATCTGCTGATTGTCATGGGGCAATAATTACTGTAAAAATGCTAAAGATTTTGATGATCTGAAAACTAAACTGTAAATACCAAACACTTGTTTTATATATCATTTGGGGAATCTCCTGGTTGTGTGTATTTCTCTGTGTGGCCATCATGTAGGGAATTGGAGGTTACCAGCTTAGAGTCTAGGCACTTAGTCCTTCTCTTACTAAGAGTTGTGAGATCCGTGCCTAAGATTTACCAGGTTGGCAACCTGTAAGCTTTTGGAAGTTGAGAGGTTTGGCTTTTTTTAGCTATTATTGACAGGGAAGTGGGAGGGCAGTAGATAGATCTCTTATAATGTGGAAGCTATACCTGACAATTTTGGGATCTTTCAGAGAGCCTGGAAAGAGTGAAGCAAAAGGTACAAGCTCCTTCTACAGAAATTTCCTTTGAAAGGTAATACTGGCATGCTGAAGAACAGGATTATAGGTGATCATCTCTCTTTGAAATAATGGCATGACAACTATAAATAAAACAACAACAGAACAAAACAAGTTGTCATGTCACAGTTTTCATGTTCCTTAAGTCTCCCAATATATAACAGAACTAGTTACCTTTTGTATCTGCTCTGTTTCCCCAGGAAGCTGCCCAGTATGGAAAAACATGTCTTGATAATTTTGCAAGAAAGTTTTTTGGGGCTGCTTATGTCTCAAAACGGGGTCCAAACCATGAAAATTGACTGGTTCTTGAATTTTTTTCAACGTGTTCAGAATTTCCTGTGTCAAGTCAATATTTTCACAAGGCTAGGAGCCATGTTTACAAAATTTAGATTAGTTTCTGTTTTGATTTTTATTTTTGTGGTCCTACTGATGACAAGAGTTTATACAATTGATCCAGATTTAGTAATTCCATAGGCTACATTCTTTTTATTTCTTCCATGATGAATTCCGTGAAAATATCAATGAAGTGTGCTGTAGGCAAAATTATCTGAGGGCAGAAGGTGACTTATGCTTCTTCTAGTACTTTCAGAACTGGGCGAATTAAAGTATTTCTTATGGTTATTTTTTTTTATGGCTGCTCCTACATTACAGTTTTGAAGTTCAAATTTGAATCTTAAGAGTATTTAGGAATTCAGGTTTGTAGGATTGGAACAGGAAAAATTGGCACAAATCTTGATTTGACTTTGCTAAAGCAATATTTTTGTTTGTAATGTCCTGCCTTAGACATCCAGCTGTGGCTAAATAACCTTAGAAGCCCTATTTCAGGAAAAGACAATCAAATGTTTAATTTTAATATGATTTAGTGCTTCCTTGAGCTGAAAGCTCACTATAACCCTGGGCTTCAGTGACTAACTAGGATGGAGAGAAGTAAAGCTCTTCAGGAAATTCTAAAAAGAAAAGACATCCAAATAGATATCAGAGCTAATTATGATATGAAATGGCATATTAAATTCAGTTATGCCAATGGACTGACTAGCTGGTGTGTATTCAAAGACGGTGACCTTCCTCCACTCCACCTGAATGAGTCTCAACTGAAATGCAGCTCAGAAACTTAAGCAGCTTTTAAAATGCTTCTTGGAGATCTGTAATGTCATGAACTGGCAGTAGGCAGAGGTGTCTTCAAGATGAGGTCCTTCTTCAGCTCCATCATTTTTATCAGTAAGTAAAAAGGGGAGCTGAACTCTCCTGCCGATGTTGGATAACATTTCCCACCACAGGATCCTACTGAGGTGACTAAATTTTGTTGATAAAACTCAGGATAAAACAATGTCATATAGTGCTGGTTTGTGTTTCACTTTGGTTTCATATTACATGTGTATTCTCTAAAAGTGAGACTTCTTCCCAAAAATAAAGAATGGTTCTGGAGATGAAGGAAGAGTATGAAAAATATATGACCCATAGGCAAATTGTCTAGAAAATCCCTTTAAGGACTTTTAAGCTGTTATTTTAATCTGAACTATATGTTTTACAGACGGACAAATGCTGTAATTTTTAATGGCTGTCATATTTTTAGATCTGGAAGACATAATGCACCATTATAATGCTCCTATGTAACATAGGCAGTAAAAGTGCCTATTGAGCCTTTTTATTTTATTGAGCCCATAAATGTAGGTGTTTATTCCTTGGTGAAACTTAGAATATGGAAAACATACAACTAGATAATGTAGTCAGAAGAAAAAAATATCCTGTAAAAGATTTCCTTGTGCTTCTGCAGCATGCAGATAGCTAATACAGTGCTTCTACTATAATACTCTTTAACACTGTAAACTGTCTAATTTAGTGTGCATGTATGACACTATTTGTTTATTGTGTTAAATAGAAGTGCTGAAAATATTATTTAAAGCATTTATTAAATAAATATACAATATTATTAGTTATTTCCATTTTAATGTAATGTAATGACTGTTGTGCCTTTACAATAGTGCCACTGCGTAGTTCCAAATCAGCCTAAAATGTAATACATTTTAGGGCATTAATGACGATCTAAAGATAAAGGAAGTTTAACCTCGTGTTTGATTTCAAAATCTCAGTGGTTATATAAATGTGTTGTGCTATACTTCTTGTTTCAGTAACATTTGAAAAAAAAAAAAACAAGCCCAAACAAACCCGAAAAAACCCTACCCACAAAAAACCATGGCTGCAGCTGAAAGTGATGCTAATCAAAATGTTCACTCCGAGGTACTGGTTACTGACAATTCAGGTACTGTAAAAATAAACTGGGGTTTTGATTCTAAATTAAAGAGACAGAACACATTTTCAGTTTATTATTTCCTCATAAATTACTGCAAGGAATCTGCTTGTGTCTGAAAAATGTAGATTTGACTGGGCTGGTCTTGGAGTTCCTTCTTACTGCCGATGGGTCACCCAGTATCTTTCTTACATGGTCTGGAGCAGATCTGATTGCTTGGTCTAACACTATCCAAGTATTTGTGTAGGGATTCTAGGTTACAGGATTTTACATCAGGAATTGATTTAGTGTTTTCTTTCTTACTTCCCTTTCTTTTTTTCTTTTTTCCCCCCCCCATTATTTCAAACAGTAGAAATGTTCAGGTTAATTCTAGTATTTGGTGAATAAGAGAGTCCTAGAAAGTCTCTAAGAAGCAATACAGAAGTATTCAGTTTATCTTGTCTTTCCTCTTTTAAGTGTTAGACTGTTAATTTCATGATATTTATGAGCACCTTGTTAAGGTGAATGTTTTTGCACTTCTTGTATGTGTCCAGTTGTTTAATATACTCTATTGAGGAACTTTCCCTGATACTGAATCTAAACTTTCTCTGGCAACAGTTTGTCCTAGAAAACACTTGGAGACTCCTAAACAACCCTACTCCTTTCATTCTTCTACAGCCTCACAGCAAAAATCAGAGTTTAGTACTGAAACTATCTTTAAGGATTCAAAATATAATCTTTTCTATTCCCAAGCTTACAGGATTTCCTCTGTTAAGGTATAAAAAGAAAGCTGCAGTAAGGAAATCTCCAGTGATAGAAACATAGGAAGGAATTATGGAAAATAAGATCATAAAGAACAAAATTCTTTTAGATTCCAGTTCCGGAAGCTGCTTGAGGATAAATTAAACTGAATCCTTCGGTTGGGGTGTTGGTGTCTTAGTTGTAGACATCATTAGTGTAAACAATGATTTTACTTCTGCTGAAGTGATTAAATAGGCCTACCATCATGGAAGCTAGCACCTTTCCAAGGAAACTGGCTCAGCAACTTTAAAATTAACAGACCAGAAAGTAAATTTTAAAAGATTGTCACATGAAAATGAAAGGCACTCCTCATCACCTACATCTTAATAACTTGTAATTCATAGTAAATACATAAAGGAAATTTATATAGCCTTTGTGATGTCTATATGAAGTTGTAAATGGACAAGCCTACAGTTCATTCCATTGAGAGAGAGTAAGGATATATATGAATGAAGACATAATGAACTTTCTTACAGAAATCTTAATTCTAAAAAGTATAAAACATTTCCTGAGAAGACTGAAATGCCTCTTAATCTGCAAAGAAATCTGACTTATGTTGAGCACTAGTTACAGAAGCAGAAGTTCATAGTGTTTTCTCTGGCTTTAAAGATTTTTAATCTGTATCAACTAACTAAAAGCTAGATGAACAAGATCATTTAAGATCATTCCATCAATGATGTTTATCATATAAGTGCAACAGAATAGACCCAGGCTATTCACCTTTCTTATGAGCGCTTGACTCTGTTGGCAGCAGCAGGATGTATAAACAGTAGATACTGGGGAAAGACTTTCTGTTTGTAATAAAATAGGTGGCTGAGCTAATTATGGAATGGGAATGGTGATTTTTAGATGCCTGCACTAAATGCCAGATTCTCCTTATGTTTTTAAGAAGTGTGGAAGAAGTATGCAATTGTGACTCTTACAGGTTAAAATACTGCTGAAAGTTGTCCCAATAAAAGTCATCATAGAAGCTTATGAACCGGCAGTTTTCTCCCAATTTCTTTATCTTGACTTCAGAAATCCCAAAATCCATTAGGCATTGTTTTTAATCTTTATTTAGGATTCACACGTAGCTAATCTTGTTCAAATTCCCTCTGCCTCCTTATTTTCCTCCCCCTTCTTTTCCTTCTGTCAGCCCTTCATTTTTCATCAGTTTGCCTTAAAGGCCCAGGGTGGATGAGTCAGTGATTCCAACCTGTATTTGCTTAGATACCAACTCCCTTTTAGGGATAGCAATATCATGCTTTAGCTCAGTAGGCAGTCATGCTTTTTGAACAATTTTGACATCTAGAACTTTCTTTTATTAGATATTGACTGCTGCACTCCTCTCTATTTGAAAAAATCATGCTCTCTAGGTTTGCTTTTTAAAAAACAAAAAAACCCCAAAAAACAACACAACCCCCCCAGCTCTTGGCTGCACTGATATCACCAATACAATGAAGAGTCAGAGTGGTTTAATCATTTTCCTTTCTTGTCTACTTGTCAGTTGTTCATTCATCTTCGGTCACTTGAACATCTATCTATTTGCCTTCCTGCCTCCCACTGGTCCTCCCTTCCTCCCCACTCCCAGGGAACCTTAACACTGGCATTGCCAGACCTCATGGCTCTGAATTTTGATTTGTTTGACTTGACAGTTTGGAGGGAAGCTAATACTATGTCTTTTCCTTGCTAAGTAAAGAACAAACTGCAAGTACCTGGAATAAGATAGGCTGAAAAGCCAAAATACCTGGTGAGAAGGAGATCTTTCATGCTGCCACCACAGCAGCATCTGAGTGTTTGCTTGAGCAGGCCCGAGATGCTTCTAATGCACCAGAAATGCCACTATTGCTTGATGCTCTGGAGCTGCAACCACATGCCCAGATTAGGGGTCTCTCACTTAGAGAAGGTGAGGAGGGAGGGAACATTTTCCACCCTGCTTAATTCTGTCTTCATCTGTAAAGCCAGGAGAAAGCTGGAAGGGGAACACATGATGGTATTGTTCTGTGTTAATTTTTTTTCTAATTAGCCAAAGTATTGAAAATGCTTCTGTCTCTTTAAAATAGTGTGGTATTTTGTGCTGTGACTATTACCGTACGTGAAGTTATTTGAGTGAACAGAATAACTTCATGTGTGTTGAGGTGTGAGGTGACCTCATTATTCCTAAATCTGTTCCTTTTTTGTAGCACTTCTTATTCAGCTCTGCTCTTTCAGCTGCTCGAGTGTTTTTATTTCTGCTCTGGTTGTGTAACAGATTTTTTTTTTAAATTTCAGAATCATAGCAACATAAGTTGGTTAGTTGAGCCAACCTGGCAGAATTTAGCTGCTCATAGATAAGACAATAATAGAGCAAGATTAAACAGGTTTTGTGGCTTAATAGAGTAAGAAGCAATACTTGCCAGATTTTACTTTGATGCAAGGATGTTGATTAATGCAAGAGATGTTTCATTCCAATCAAGACTTCTGTTAAAGAAATTTTAAAAAATTATCATTTTGCCATTGCTTGCACAGTCAGAACTTCAGAGAGGTGTTGTGTTGAACACTCTGGCAAATTGGCGTTCCCTGTCTGCCTTCAGAAGAGCATGTCCTGGGGAGCACTGGCACTCTGCAATCAGTGCTTGTTCCGGGGCAGAGGTGCATATCTCCAGGGAGACGCTGCTCCCTTCAGCACTTTCTGCTTTTGCTGTCACTGAGGACTGTGCTGTTGGGACTCTTATCTGGAAATGAGGCACCTGTCCACTCACAAAGAAAAGAAAAAGGTATTTCTCAAAGTTCACTCGGTGGTCTCCAGGCAGCCTTGGTGGTCGTACTGAGTAGAATTTCTTTGAAGAGACAGATTAGAGGTGGATGACTGCATATCCCGTTGCAAATGCCATATATTGACAATTTTTATATGCTAACTTGAAAGTTTTTCCATTTAGACCTCCGGCATTTAAGAGACACACGAGAGATAAGATTGCAACTCTGTTGCTTGAGAGCTCTCTATCACCTCCTGAGTTGTTCCTTTGGGACATGCTTGTCTAAATAACGGATCCCATCTTTTGTATCCTTAACCACTCATCAGAAACTTCCTGGCTCCAGTGGTGTTTGCCTGGTTCATTTTCTGCTGCTCTCTCTTGGTTTCTTGCACTAGCTTCAATATTCTCCACTGATCGCATTTAGCTCTGGAGCATTTGAGTGAGTTGGTGATCTGTGGGGTTTTTACTGAGCAGGTAAGTTTTCTGACTAAGTGTGTTTCCTAAGTTAAAGGTTAGTGCCTATGCCAAACCTATACTTGCATAAATAACCTGCCTATCTACAATTACATATAACAAGTTTTTAGCAGTTCCACTGCCTCCATTTCCTGTTGCATTGAAAATAGTTCCAAATGAAATTTTGGCCAGAGGGGCAAAAATTTTAGTTTGGCATCAGTGGATAGCATTTCTGCCAGTTCAGGTATGTGAATTATGTAATTAATATCTGCATAAGATAATGTAAAAGCAAAACACACCATGTGTGTTTTAGGGGCTTTACATGAACTGGAGTTGTTTGGGGAATAACTAGGACCATTTAAATGCCTACTGCATTACACTTTTCATCTATCAAGACCTAATTTGCAGGTAAGCCAGTTGAAGGAAAACATTTTAATTTTGTCTTTAAACTTTGCATTTTGTCACTTCACCTTTTAATCCTCTTTCATTTAATATTTTGACATGTAACAAAAGCATATGTTTCAATTTTCAACCCTGCTTAAACAGAGAAAGGCTATGGCAATGGTGGCAGGCAGTTCAGATGTGAGTGAGATAAAGCTGATATTAGGAAGTTATAGGGAGAGTGGTTTCTGCCTCTTCGTTGCCAGATTGTCCACCACTTATCTTCATGTCTGTTGTCTGAGTGACGCTGCTTCTCAGCTGTTGCTATGAAAAGTCCTTTGATAACCTTGTGTGATGACTAAATGGTACTAATTGTCCCCACCTAGGAGGCTGTTTCATGGTCATTCAGGCATCTCCAACTTTGATGGTAGATTATGTTATCCCTGTAAGAGGTACCTCTTGACACCTATGCTTTTCAATATTGTAATGTCCATCTGTTGGTTTTCAAGGTGGATCTTAGTCAGTCATGGGGTTTGAAGTGAAAAGACTGCAAAGGACCTGAACAGCTGCAGAATGTGCTCAGGGAAGTGACCACAGCTATGATCCACAGAGTTTCTGCTCAGGTACCTGTGCAGTCTTTTGGATGATCCTGAGCCCTTCTGTAAGCTCTCATGGTCTGAATTAATTCTGGCTTGCTGGTTATTTGGAGGGATGCTAGATCTAGTGCAGCGCTGTGGGAGGAAGGCTTGAGGGGGCTGCATGAGGTGATTTATTGACTGCAGAGAATCTTGGTCTGTCAGCTGCTGGAGTGGCGTAAGCAGCCCTTATAGATGGGTCAAAAAGCTATGCATTTTGTCAAACCAAAGTAGTTTCATCTTCCTATTCTTTTTTTTTCAGCTCTTTTTAATTAAAATGAAGTTGGGCGGAAGTGATTCTCTTGGTTCCTGAGAATGTTTCATTAGTGAAATAAAATGTCTCTAAAGAAAAAAGTTGCTAAAGTCATTATTACACATAAATCTTGATATATCTCCCCCCAAAAAAACACTGGCATGAGATGCCTCAGAGGAGAAAGCAACAGGGAGATATAACTCTCAAGCTTTTTATTTTATCTTCTCTCATTTACAGTTCAATCCCATTTGTCTGTGTTTTATGCAAATTATTCTGTATGTCTATATTTCCAGTGCTTAGAAAGAGGGAGTCGCTAAGCAGCCTAAGATTGTTCAATGTTTTTCCAAATACATGTTTTTAATTGACTTGACAGAGGGAGATTTGAGAAATCAGATATTAGTAAATGCACTATGTACAACAGATTAATCAAAATTTTCCTTTGTTAAAGGCTTTATCTTCAAAAAGTCTCCGCAATTGATATGCAAATGCCAAGGACCTCTGTTGAAACTGGATAAAAACCATAAAGTTTTGTTTCACATTGAGAAAGTATAGTCTTTCTCTAGATCTTGAATTTCCTGAGAAGCACTTTTTGGTCTTAACACCATCAGGATGTGAAAGCGTAAGCATAAACACTTGTTGGTCTTTGGGTAAAAACTTGTAATACGTGATTTTGAACAAACACCATGCAAGAATTGAAAAGACATCATTAAAACATTCATTTCCTGTTGTGGATTTTACTGCATGATTGTTCCCAAGAGAACTGAAAATTAGACCTCCATTTGTATGCCAAACTACAGATCTGAGAGCCTATCTTTACTGGGTATATTTTCCCTTAAATCCTATTGCAAATGCATTTTTGTAGAAGACCGGCACCTCTGCTAGTGGAGCTACTGGATCCATGGGAAGTTTTATCCAGAGCACAGAGAAGTACTATAGTAGGCTTTGGCTCAACTGGTGTTGACTGAGAACTACATAATGAAGCCTTTTTGGGGTTTTATATTCCAAATTTTATTGCTTTCTAAGAGGAATTTGCATCATTGTTGCTTCTTTTATGGTGAATAAAGTCTGCTTAATGCTTGTCTCCATTTCATGTTACTATAGGATGCTTCAGAAAATACTAATGTCTGGCACAAATTTTCTTGGAAAATGCAGCCTCCTGATTTCATGGTAGCTATTGACATTAAATTGTTCTTGTAAAAGTAAAAACATGGATAATACTATAATGTCAGGAATTTTCTTACTTTTTTAAAACCACTGCTGTTATTCATAACACCTATAAAGGGTTGCCCAGTATCCCCAGTATACCTTATTTTCCTTGTGGGACAAGTAAGCTATTTTTGGCTTTGTAGCTGGGGAAGACTGAGCAAAAAGCAATTATATAAACTAATATATCAAATGTAAGATCACCTGGGAGGTCTTAGCTATCAATCTGAAATCACTTTGACTCTTGCTAGTTAAAATCTCCCTTAGCATTTTCCCCAGGGAGAGTGCTAAGAACAGGGTGCTGAAGTACACGCCCAGCCTTATTTCTAAGGCTGTTCCTACAAGCTTCCTATCACGTTACAATATGTCCTTCAGAGTTCTCTTAAAGACAGCAACAAAAAAAAAAAGCCAAACAAACCCTTCTCTTTGGTGATTTCATGGCTTTTGTTTCTTCCTCAGAGAAGATCAAGTCTGGAGTTTCTCTGACTTCGTCTGAAATTGTAGGCATGATCAATTTGTTTAAGAAACCTTGTAAGTACTTGACTGATGGAGCACATGATGTCCTGTCATTTGAAAGTTCACTGTTAAGTTTTTGTGGCTTAGTCTGGAATACTTTCAGTGGGGAGCTGGCTGAGGGGAAAATGTGCTGTGCTTCTTGTTTTTAAGCAGGAGCTGCTGCTAATGTGTGTGCTGCTTTTGTCCATTTTTATGGCAGTCAGAATAAACAGCGTATGTGTGAAGCTCAGCCAAATCCAAACCAAAGAGATTATTCTGGTTTATGTTTTTGCAGGTAATTTCCTGTGGCATTACTAGGAGCTACCTGTTCCACTGTGGGAAACTTGATTCCCCCAATTTGTGTTATGTCACATGCTGTGCTTTTACCATACTATTTGAAATGGCCCTTTTAGCTGATGAAAGTTTAGAATTTATGGACTTAAATTTTGAAGTAAATAGAAAAGTACATGCTTACTTAGGATCATATGGATTATTTTTCAAGATTGTCAAAAAGTTTGCCATTTTAAAGTTTATTATGGTAATTCTAATCTTGACAGGTTTTCCTATGATAATTCTCAATTATCTTTCAGTTGCACTGATACAAAGTTATATGATTTCACTTTTATTGATTACATTGGGTTTGCAGAGATTCTTCGACAAATTTAGAATTTATTTGAGTTAAATGATGTGAATGGACTGAAGCAGTGTTAAGTTTGTACTTATGTGTAAATAGCAAGCATGCTGTCAAGCAATGGTGCTGGATTCATGTGGTGGTGTCCTGTTCATCTCTTTGTTGGTGAAGTTTGGGGACGGGAGGGAGATGGGGGAGGAGAGCCTGGCCAAAGCATTTATAATTAACAAGACTTATTTTCAACATAAGATGATGGTTAACATCATAACATGACTAAAGTTTTAGTCTGTTTTCAGATTTCCCCGTTATATACCTAGTGTCTCTGTTTCCACTGGATTGCATGATTTTCCACATGAGCTTGCGGTACTGAGAAGGTATTAAGAGGGGAAAAGGGTCTGACTAGATTCACCAAGTGCCCTTCAGAACATGAAGTCCCCCTATCACCCTGTCACTGACAGTCAGGTCAAATGCTTTCCCAGGGAAAGAAAGGAGAGAGGAAGGAATGTAAAAAAGCCTTTACTTCGCAACAAGTTATTTAATAGTCTCTAATTATGGATTTAAATGATGAAAGTAGTAAGAAGACTTAGTTTGCATTTACTGTTGAGGAATTCATGTGGGAAGAAGAGACACAAGTGTTTGAAATACCTGACTAGCTCTCTGTTGTCATCAGTTAATAATTGACATGGCCATTTCATTTGTATTTTGTTGAGAAAAACAGAGTAGGCTCGACATATAAAGAAGCTCTTAACTTCCTTTGTGAAGCAGTGGGAGTACAGCGTGTCCATTCATTACAAAGAAAAAAATTTACTTGTGTGAAGTTTTCAGACTTTTTTGGTTTTCCTTTTGTATGCTTCACCAGTGGCACTGTGGGAAGGAAACTCTGTTGCTCATGTGACTTTTACACTTGTGTTAGCTATTATTAGTTAAGCCATAACTGAGCTGCAAGTTCCAGGCCCAGACTTTCCCAGAATTTGGTGCCTGCTTTTGTAGAAAACCATTTGTTCTACAATTACCACCAAATAAAATGGTGTATCGCCGTCTCGCCTTATGCTGGGGTTTATGGTCAATCACTATATGGTACTGTGGTAAAGACTTAAAAATCCCCAACAGACAGTTGTAGGGGATGAGCACATTCACATTGTCATGTGAGACTTTGCTGAAAGCTGCTGTTCTAGGAAATCTTTGCCTACAACCACTTTGCTTGTGGTCCCTTTGCTTTCAGTCTTTTTCTATCCTAGTATGTGCAGTGGTTTCTGAACTTTCTCTGCCTTGGCACAATTTCCCAGGGTAAAGAGCAAATTTTGAAAATATTATGCTATTAAAATCGTACTTCGGATGTTTGTTTCTGATTCCCTAAGAAGCATACCATTTACAAAGAGATGAGTATGACTGACTTACCTTGATTCTGCATAAGTATTAGCAGAACTCCAAAAGACGAGAACATGAATATGGATGATTTATATATCCATGAGCACTCTACATGGGATAGCAATGCTTTCTGTACATAGAACATGAAGTTTTAATTGCTCATGGGTGGAGACAGACACTAATTGTCTAATCCAGTCATTTGTTGTGAAGGCATTCATTATCTTTGTCCTTTAAGATTTCTTTCAGAAAAGTTGTGCAAAAAAAGTTGACCCCATGGGTAAAGGTTGAATTTCAAATTACTCCTCTGCTTCTTGAGCAGACTGGCTGCTGTTGGAAATGCAACACTCAGCTATATGGAATTCTTGTCTGTACCAACCTTGGCATGCATGCATTCATTTTTCCTAATTATTAAACAACTCGCACTTAATGCGTTGCAATTAATTAGTACCTTTTGCTTTGTTACACATACAAAATTATACTCTAGTAAAATGCTTCATGAACTAATTAGATATCTCAACACAGTTGACTTCTGTCCTCTTGTCTACTGGTTTCTTATCATATAGTGAGATTAAAATCTTGTCTCCTTACTCCAAAGATACAATCTCTTCATGTTCCTTTTCTCCCATGATAGAAGAAATTTAATTCTTATTCTGGAATGTTGTTTCCCTAAGTGAGGTGTCCTCTTTAATCTATAGAACAGAGTGCCTGTCCCATTTCACAATATAGCCTAAAGCAGGGATGACCAGCTGCTCTGTGGCTACACTTGCCCCAGCTGACAACTGGAGCGCTGGAGGATAATAAGAGGCTGACTCTGGAGAGGGTGCTTGGGGTATCCTGAAGAACAGGTACAAACAAACCTTACCAGTCTGATGGCATGGTCCAGGAGGGCAGGACAGAGAGACACAGTTGTTTACAATGAGGTCAGATCCTCAAACTTACTAGTTATGGCATGGAGCCCATTCCAGCAGAGGAGAGCAAAGCCCTGTAAAGCTGCCTCGGCCACTTTGCCCTTGCCTGTCAGAACCTCAGGGGACTTCCAGCCACCTTGCTTTTCCCCACTGTGTATCTTGGAACAAAAACTATTTTCAGAAAAAAAAAAAAAAAAACAAAGAAAAATAAACCCCTCTCCCTCTTCAGTTTGGGCTTATTCTGCTAGAGGCCAAGTAATGCTGGTGATGGCTCTGCGTACATAGAGGACTTTGGAGCTGCTGCTTGGGATTCTGCCATGCTGTGTTTCCACCATGGCTGCAAAAGGGTGTCTTTCAGAGAGTTTGTTTCTAGGGAACTCTGAGGTCTTTTCTATGGACAGTTTTTCTGGCAGATGTTTAAAGTAAACAAACATTACAAGGAAGTAATACAGATTGCTACATCTTCTGATCCTTCCTGAGTTGTAAGGTCTTGCACGCATTTTAAGAGCCATCCTTTCTTCCCTCTTCCTTGGCCCTGGTTAATTTCACATGCTTTGTTTAAGAGGCTTTTGGCCTCCTCTGAAGTGGTGTGCAGTGCACGTGGTGACCATGCAGCAGTGGGCTGCCGTAGTGGGGAGGCTTGCAGCTGGGTGTCAGTTCCAGGGATGTACATGTCACCAAGGCACCTCGAGGACGAACAGTTACAGATAGATAATCTGTTTCAGCTCCTATCCAGTGTCTCCTTCCACTTTGTGCTGAAAAAAATGGGAAAAACGCTTCCCTCTGCTTTTGGAAGAACTTAGTAAAAATATTATTGTATTTTTAAAAGCCGTTCAAATAATTTTTGTTACAAAGTAGTGAAATCTCACTGCTCTTGTATTTTCCCTTTTTTGATTACGTGGTTATCCTATTACACAATGCTATCAGGATTGTGTTACCATTAGTGAAGCTTAAGGATACAATATGGGTGATGGGTGATGCCCTCATAGGAATCAGTTTACCAAAACCAAGTACATGTATTTGAACACTTTATAGTCACATGCTTGACTGTGGTTTCCAAACTGGCACCTTCCAGGTAGCAACTGCCCTCCCATTAATGAATATGGATATTTAGAATGCCAGGTAGCTGTATGTATTCTGTCCAGGTGGGGTTTTCTTCCAGATTCATCAGTGATCTGCTCATCTTCATTTAACATCAGCAAAGCAGTGAATTCTCAGGTGGTACTGCAGATTAGTTGTCATCAGATAATTTTCAGTTTACAGTCTGAAACACTTAAACTCAATATCTGTTCATATATGTTGAGTTTAAACTCAACATTAACTGTGACTAAATCAGATCAAATTACATTTGTTCAGAGTAATGTTTTCTGCAAACACATTATGAACAATCTATACCCTGTGGTATATGTCATCTCTCTACCATCAGGTAGAGACATATATGATAAATGAAGCCAAACTAAAAATATAGAATATTTGGAGACTCTCCTATTTTGTTCTGATATTGTGTTGTTATTCATTTTATGGTTTGGCTCCAAATAATCCACGGCAGAAAAGCAGGAAAATTAAAAGGAGGGAATGTGGTTTCTCTTGTAATTGAGACATACCCTCCTGGAGAAAATGCTGCTCTGCATCACCACAATGCTGTGTATTTCTGCTGCACAACTGGCATCTTTCTTTCTTCCATGTAATACGTAAGACTTAGTCTTAAAAAGTGAAGAAGAGGGGATAAAGCAGTGGGAGAAGCCTAGGCTTAACTTTACACTGCACAAAGTTACCCTCATATAACTGACAGTGCTGTCATTTCATATACCTAAATTAAGTGGTTCTTTCCTCTGACTGTCCTGGGTGGGTGTTAGTGCACATATGGCTTTTGGACTTTAGCTCAACTGTTTAAAGAAGTATCAAGATTAGCAGTCATTTAGAGCATCAGGATTTTTCTGACAATGTAGAAGGAAACCTGGTATGAGGATCTCAGGATCTGATAGAGGGCCAACAAGGAGCACTGGGATGATTATTCTCTTCACTTAGAACTTTTAGCTGTAAGTGTTAGTTTTTGCCTTCTCTGTGCCCACAGGGCAAAGCAACAGCTACGTTGGTTACCAAACTCATATTTGACAAATCTTTCAGAAACTTTCATGTGAGGAAAGCTTCAAGAAGTGCAACCTGAATTTGCTTTCAGGTGCTTTGCAGTATTTTAGCATCAAAATGTGTCAATGAGAGAGACGTGGGCATCTCTTGAGGCCACTGGTCACATAATGGAAACTGATTATTTTTGTAAACTTTTATTTCAGCTTGTTTATTATATTTGTACTGTTACTGTTCTTTAAAGATTGTGTGTGCTGCTGTAACCCATCTCTCATCTTTACAGAGATGGAAAAATACTGCTTCAGCTGAATGCTTGTAGTCTAGATAGGAATACATTTAAAACAAATAAAAACGGTTAAAACTTGGTGAATGTTTTACCTCTCTCCTCTGCTCCCAGCCCATTCCCAAATCTACTCTCTGCAATTTCTTTCACAGCAAGTGCTCTTGAATCTTGATTTTACAAGTGTGGGAATGGTATCAGGTGTGTTTATGCAAGGTGTCAAGAAGCAGTTAAGGAAGGGAGCTAAATACGGTTTGGTCAGCATGGGCTTCCCCTGACTCTCATTGTGAGCTTCCCTTAACTGGACAGGCAGGGCACCAATTCCTGTACCAAGCTGCTTGCAGGGATCCAAAAAGTGCCTCAGCACCTAGGAAAACAAGTGTTTAGAGCTGCTGAAATTGACTCCCGCTTCCATCCTTGCTTGACAAACAGACCCTGGCACTAGTTAGTACCAGGAGAGGAATTTCTGTTCCTTGCTCTTGCTGTTGTACTGGAACAGCTGGAGGGTACCTGATCTGCCAGAAAGCACCCTGTACAAGTGACATTTTCTGGGATGATATTGCATCGTGAGATATAACACTTGGCTGGTCCCCTGGGTGTCAGGGCTGCTGCAGTTCCTCAGAGTACAACAGACACAGCCTATGGTCCCAGTGTCCTTCCAGGGTTTACAAACTGCATACTTGAATATTTTTCACTCTAGGGTCCATCTTAATGTCATATCCTGCAGTCTGCAATCATTAATTTCCCTTAATGGTAGTTACATTTAACCATCCGCACTAGCACAAAAGATCTTGTGCTTTGCTTGGCCATCTGAGTCCCCTCCATTCTGTTTCATTCTGGGACATAGTACATGGTAAATAAACTCCAGTGTGGGCAGGTATGTTGTAGAAAAAGCAAAGTTTAATCATGCCCAGCTTGTGTGGCTAAATTTGATATATTTCCCCAATTTACTGGTGATAATGCTTTGTAATCTCTGCTCAGTGAGATGGTGTGTGATGAGTGTGATCAGTCACATCCTGGCCTGGCAAATCCTTGCCTGGAAGTGAAACAGCATGAAAATAGGGAATAGATTTTTTTCTTTTTGTTCCCACTGCCTAAAGGAAAGATGTTTTAAAAGGAAATGTCTGGTTTTCCTAGTTCAGGGATAGAAAGAGTTGTTCTTTTGTGAAAAGGCCATTTTATATTTGAATTATTTTAGATATTTTTGAAATGCTTAAGTTTATAAATGCTTGAGTGTCATCTCTTTATGGCTGCTTCTCTTCTTCTTTTTAATTTTGCTTCTTCATGAGTAATTAATTTTATTCTAGCATCATAAAATAGAACAGATAGGGGGAGATTTCACTTAGCATCACTGTAGTAGCTTGGGTTTTTTTCTATTTTGATATTACAGAACTTATAAAGAGCCCTTTATATTTATATTTGTAGTAGAAATCTTACTTGACTGGCATTTAAAATAGCACTGCTTCTACTCATTAGTGTTATATGTTTGTATATTCAGTGTTAGCCAAATAAATGTGATGGTAAAATACATCTATTTGAATATTCAATGAAGTGAATATTGTTAGTTCTCAATGATCAGATGAAAAATATTCCAAATTTTTTATCTCTTAGATACCTATAAATAGGTCTAAACTGTAAAATTTTATAAGATTTCACTGAGTTTGAAGTCATTCTTTGATACTCACCAGTCACAACAACCAAAAAAGCCATTTTTATCTGCTGGTTTTCTTCAATTATTGGCTGTTATTGTTCTGAGCAGGATACTGCCTTGAAAGTGTTCCTTATATTACTAGTTTTAGTGCTTGCAGCTGCTGTATGTCACAGTATCTATGTCCTTACTGGTTTCAGTTTGTCTTAGGCAGCAAAAGTAGAAATAATACATCTGATTTTGCACCACGACATGAAATTTTTATCCAATAATATTGCTTTTATGTGACGTTCAAGACAGAATTAATTGTTCTGTGTCAAAATGACTCAGCAATGTATTAGCTTGTTGTTTCCACCATAAAAGAAGGAAAAATTCCAAATCCCAATCTAAAATATATTGGATGTACCTGTTTGCTTACAGCCTTGATTTATTAGCTCCTAATGATTTATTAGTAAGTTGGGTCTCCACCCCGTTGCTTGGATAGTAACCCCTGTCAGTCCCAGGAGCCCCTTCCATAGGATGACATTTAATTTTTGTAGCAGCACCACACTGCTGGTTTATAATTATCCTGTGATCAGCTGGTGTAGCCAGACGTCTGTCTTCTTGCACATTTCTAGCTGATCTGGGCCAAGTTATTAGAAGAATGTTTGAGCAATATGCCCTAAACAAATGAGTTTGTACATAATACTGCAGCATTGCCTCTCATTTCTGTTATCCCAGTCCTCCAGCCATCCAGTCCTTCTGGCCTGGAACTCTGACTGTCTTTGGAGGTCAGGATACTTCTCAGGTTTGTCTTATCAATAGAATTCAGCAGCATGCTGTTGGCACTTCTGCCTTATCTCTGAGGAGGTTTGGTCTATGAGTTTCATGCTGCCTTCATGAAAATTAACATTTTCTATTTTCTATGGTAAGCCAGTAGTTTCTGTGAGGATGAAATGCTCCTTCTCTCACTGATGGAAAACTGGAAATTGTATGGATCCAAAAGTGTTGACCAGTGCAATACAGGACTTATTCTAGGGCTGCAGGGGCAGGAAAAACTTCATGAAACACAATCCCCCGCAAGAATGATCTTAGAAATAGTGATTTGAGTGTAGAATCCTGATCTGTCAGCAGCTTGTACAAGCCTTGAGGAGGTATAAATGACTGCCAGCAGCTGGGGAGGGGCAGTGGGGAGCTGTTTGTCCAGTGCAGGTTTTACTCCTTGGACTTTGGACTGCTCTGCTGCAGGGCCTCAGGGAAGTCGCTTGGCCTTTGAGAGTTTATCTTTTCATATGCAGTGTGGCCAGGATAGGTTTTAAATGCTTTCAAACAGGAATTGTTCCATGTAAGAAATTAACTTCCTAAGGGAAACTCATGTTTTACAGGGGTTTTTTTTCTCTGAGAAGGAAATAATAAGCCAACATCCCTTTACTGCATTGACCTCAGGTGTTTAATGCAGCTCTGGAAACCTCAGATAAAATCCAGCATACCAAAAGGGTCTCCTGTCATTAATACCTTGAGTTAATAATTCTTGCCCTAGTAATTTTCTCCCTTCTGTTACATAATGAATGAATGTTTTGTTGGTGAATCAGAACCTTTTGTGGTCCATTCCTTTCTAAAAGTCTCACATGCATCACTGAGCCAGGAGCTATAATAAGCTGGTTCTGTCTTATTGCATGTGTTCTGCAATGCAGCCCAGCACCTCAGTAACATCTATCCCATTAACTTAACACTTCTGCAAATGTCCTTTTATGTGTGAACTCTGCTATCTGTTGTCACTGTGCTCAGGATGCGTCTCCCAAGTTGCTTTAAACCCCCTGGCTACTCACTGTGTAACCTGTAAGTGGGGCTTTCTCTTGAAAAAGTTTATACTGATCTTCTCATACTGTCTTCCCTGTTGGAAGTCTGTACTATCCCCGGCCTACCTCACACATTCCCAAAGTGACCTACCTGCTCTAAGTCTGGTTGTGTTTTTTGGAGGGTGGTGTCTTTTCCATCCCAAAGATGCTGCCCAAGGGTGGCAGCGGGATGGATTAAGGCAGCAGGATGTCAATGTTAAAACAAACAGTTGGGTAAATGAGGCTTTCTGACTTCAAGGACCACTCATTGTGATAAATGATAAAACAGAGATACAGAAATACAAAGTCTGGCTGGGAAGACTTTAATTTATAGATGGGGAAAAGAGGAAAACAGGAGCTCAGCAATGAAGGGAGGTGAGACTCTTGCCGGAGTAAATGAGACTAAAGAATTAGTCTCACAGGAGAGAGGACCAGTATTTACTCAGCTCTGGTTCTTCTGTTGTCATCTAAAATGTCATCTAAACATTTTTAAACTGTTCTTTACTCCTCCTCTCCATTTGTATTTGTTTCTTGCTTGTAAGGACCACTGAGGCAAATCTCATGTAGTAGAGGTTAAATCCTTTTGCCTTTAAGTGAATGACGTAACTTTTCACTTTCCCTGTTATTTCCTTGTTGTATCAAGAGAAGTGTTGAAATATCTGTTTCCCTGCTCCGGATGATAAAGTATACTAGATGGTGTTTGAACATTAATGGACTCTATTATGATAATTCATATGTGTCTCCAAACAGCTGACTATCTCAGCTACATTTGGTTTCTGTGGAAGATACAGTCTTTGGGAGGAAGAAAAACCAAAAAATTGGCTTTTGTTTATGGAAATGTTTTTGCGTCTGCAGGTGGCAAGGGAAAATAGATGTTTCTGGAAAATAAGATTTGTTTTTGCTGTGTTATGGATACTTTAGGTAGTATTACTAGTTTATATCAGGTAATCCAAGAATACCTCATCCTCTCTGTGGGACAAGGTTTGCAAGAAATAGTATCTCTGTAAGATCACTTGATACTCTTGGAAAAACAGGCAAGCATTGGCATGCTATTTTTCCTTTTCTTTGCCTATGTGTTTCATTAGACTACTGTGGCTACACCAACTTAATGCTTTTGATCCCTCTCAATATTGTTTTTATTTAATGTTTCTCAGGTATTGATTTGATGTCAGGTCATATTATCTCATCTCATCTCATCTCTGTCAGCATGGGACTATTGCATACTATCCGCTTTATGAGTTTTATGTGCTATCACTAAATGTCTCACAGAGTTGAACTCATTGCTGGGAAGTTACATTATTGAATCTGAATGTCAGTCTTTTTTATGTCAATCTTTATTCTGTGTGTGTTCTCTTAAATGTTTCTTTGGGCTCTTTTAGTTTGTTCTGCTTTGTATATCTAGACTGCATCTATATATTCATCTGTCAACCCCAGCTTTCTTTTTAGCTACATGTGGAAGAGAGGGCAATGGACTGAGGGCAGGTCATGAAGGCAGAAAATGCCCAGAAACCAATTTTCCCTGTGAAATCTGATGAGCTACAACAGGTACGGGAGCTCACACCTATTTTAAAACATGAGAACATGTTTAAGTGGAGCAGAGGCTACTCCATGATCCCAAACAGTTTGTTTTCCTTTCCTGGAGGAGTAGAAACACCTCTCCAGGGAGTGCTGCAAATTTATATCAGTAACGAGCATCTCTGGGGACTCATAGAAATGGATGTGCCGAGTCGTGGAGTGGGTGGGAAAGCTGGAGGCAAGTGTCAATCCTGGTTTGCACAGAGAAGCTCTATGCCCTGTGAGAACAGACTAGGCAAGGGGGAGGGAAGGGTGGCTTTTTGATGAGGACCTGAAAAGCAAACAAGTTTGTGCAGGTGCATGGCCAACCCAGAGCTCAGCAGGGCACTGCTTACTGTAGTGGATACATCCTGGATTATTTTAAAAAGAACATCAATAAGAAATATCATTAGCTTGAAATCAAGGTGGGTTTTTTTACTGGCATTGTGTTTCATAACAGCCTTTTTCTGTTGTAGAGATGTAATTAGAGATGTCAGTCAACTTACCCTCTTAATATCTTTTAGTTCCCTTTTTTGCCTTGGCTGCTGTATTGAGCCTGCAGGCCAGTAATCCACCTGCCCTCTCTCTGCCACACAGTTCTTAATGATGCATGCACATGGATTTTCATTCTCTAAATTCTTTATAGAAATTTCTATTCAATTTAATAATTTATATTCTCATTAATCTAGCTTATTACACCATATTTTGTAGCCATTAAATTCAATAACAAGGAACACATTCTTTTGAAGAGAGGTCCTGTGCAATATCTCATTCTAGGAGAATGACAGATGCTGCATCTCATATAATGAGCAATAAAGTCTGTGAAATCTCTGCAAATCCCATTTCAAAACTGGGGCTTGAAAAATCCTGGCCACAGTAACTTCAACTTTAAATTGACACTATGAATCCTGGTTTTATTTGTTTTTCCCCTCAACAATCATCTTCCTACCCACCAGCTGATGCATGTGCTTTGTCAGCTGTGCTTGGAGAGGTCTCACCCTGCAGTTTTCCTCACCCACAGTACTGTGAGTGCCCCCAGCACTGCAGCAAATAGGAAAAGCAAGGAACCTACACCTTGTTAAATATTTAGGTGTCTTTTCTGCGATTATGTGAGTCTTTCTGTTTCTCATGTGAAGCTTGCTTTGCTTGAAAATTATTTTTCAGATATTTCCAGTGACATTGGCATCTTCTCTGTCCTGTCCACTGGCATAACCTCATCCCTGCATTGGTCCTGTTTTCTGGGATACACTGCTCACTCTCTTTCCAGTCATTTAAATTTCTTCCCTCTGTAAGCGTGGTAGTTAAGTCTTTGTTTGACCTGTGCTTGTGTTGAGGACTCTGTACTGGTTTTGATGGGATGGATTAAGGAGGAATTAAACCTAGGAATCCCAATGGATTTGGGTGACATTTGAGCAGTTTAACAGCAAGATGTCTTATGGGGAATTTTCAGCTGGCACATTGATAAGACTTTGCCAGCTGGAGTCCAAAGGCTGTGACTGATTTACTGGCAGTAAAGCCCATTGCACCCGCCTTCATCTTTCTTGGACAGCATGAAAGAGAGGGCATGAGAGAAGCTGCTCCTTTCTGTCACTGGGAGTGGAAGGACTATGTGCTGCCTTCATGATACTGATGCTCTCTGCTGGCTCTATGTTAGGCACTGTGTATCTTTGTGCATCTGACAAATTATATGACAGGTTAAAGATTATTCTAATCTGTTCTGCTAGTCTTCTGATAGCTGAGACGGGAGCATGTACCATCTGTGCTGTGTTATTCTAGCTAGTGTATCCAAACTTGTTTATCTGTCGCCTTCACACCTTATGTTACTCTGTGATTCAAAACTGATTTACTGTTAACTGTTTACAGTGATTTGAACAAGATAGACTTGTCAAACAGACAGGAAAAAACATTTAATTACTAATTTCCCTTGGTCTCCTGGGGCTGGATGTACAGGATTCCCATTCAAGTGATTAAGGAGAAAAGCAAATGGCCCATGTAAGCAGACTTATTTCCTGACACTTACAGCAACTGTCCTTGCTGCAAGTTGACAGCGTTGGGTGTCCTAACCTTCAGCATTTCCTATCCCCTTTTTTTTTCTCAACACTATAGATGGATGGAAGGGAGAAGTTGTGTTTGAGCATTAGAAATGCAAAAGGCTTTAGTGCAGGGCATTGTCTGTTGCATTGCTGATGTTTGGATTCCTTGTACTTGTTTTACTGGTTTACTGGTTTATTGAAGCATTTTACCCTATGGGGTAAATTCCTCCATAAAATCTTGTGAAAACTTTACGTAAACAGACTTTGTCTTATTGGTCAGGCATTCCTTCCTTAGATACCTGGAAGGGCAGGCTGCTGGCAGGATGGGGAACAGTGTGCGCAGCCTGTGCAGTAAAGCGTGTTCATTGGTTTTGAAATGAATCAAAAAGCCTAATTTAAAGAATTCATGCTTAGTAATGTGACAACTGTGATGATGGGGTATGCAGCAGAAACAGCTAAGGGACATGTTAAATCATATAGAGAAAAGCAGATCTTGGCTGGAGATAGGAGTGTTGGCTTTCACCCATTTTCATGAAATGAAAGCTGTGTTGACCTGTTATATTTGTTCAACACCTAGATTCATAGTTGGTGAATCAGTACAGTAGATTTAGAGTCAATGAGGAAATTCAGTTATATCTGAAGACCTCCAGAAGAGGAGGGGACAAGGCTAATGGAGATGAATGACATGGTAAGAACCTTTTTTTAAAAATGCTGTAGTTGAATTGATTTATGCAGTAAATTGCATTAACCAGCAGAAAGGGCATGGCACAGTCTTCCCTTTCAAAGAAGGCGGAGGAAACAGGCAAGGTGGGAACTGTGGACAAATAGGTCTTTCACCCAGTGTTGTGTCCAGTGCTGATGCTTTCTCTTCTGTATGCTCTACCATTTGATTTATGGGGTTTTCCAGTCAGCTTCTGAGGTGTGTGAAGGGTTAGATCAGCTCTGGCCAAGAGCAATAATTTCTCTATTTCTCTGCATGACTGCCTGCCTGTCTGTTAGGGGTTCCATGTAAGAATATATTTCACCAAAGTCAGAATTCAGCAGCAAAAAATTGGTCTGGCTGGAGATGTGAGTTGGTCAGCTTATAGAAAGCAGAGCTGGGGGAGAGGTTGAGTACCCCTTTTTCTTCTACCCTGGTAAAACTGCTGCTTCAGCGCTTGTTGTTTTTCTCATCTGCTCATTGTGGGTTAGTGATTCTGAATCAGAAAATTCTAATGCTGGGCCTGAATTTGAGGTTCATAATTCAGCTTTTTATCTTTATGCTGCTACTGGGATGCATTGTTGTCTTAACACAGCACAAATGCTGTGTCTTGACTGCCCAAAGTGAGGAATTATATCTGTATGAACTTTTTAGGGATCTTTAAAGGAAATGCAGAATTACTATCTGTTGCATCTTTGACTTCATCATTTCAGTCTACGTGTCCTACCTCATCTGTAATCAGGTACAGATAAATTCACTTTGTGTAAGTTTGATCCCACCCTGAGTTCAACTCGGGCTCTCTGGCACCATGCTGGTTTGGAAACCACTTACCACAGGAAGCAGGCAGATCACAATGTGCTTGGGCACATTTTCTCTCTCTGAATACTCTGCAGCTATGCCTCCAGCAACTACAAAGGAGTGTTACCCAGATTTGGCTTTGCCATGCTCAGGTATAGCAGAGTGGAGTGTAAAACCTAATGTGGAATTGAAGAGTGCTATTGCATTACATAAGATTGTCTAAGTTTCCTGGTCAAATGTTCCTACAAGGGCCTCCATATACTTTCCAACCAAACCGCTGCTTTCTGTTGAGCCACAGCCCAAAGGAAGAGTGGAGCATGCTGAGGCAGTGCATATGCACACAGATTGTGAGAAAAGCACATACAGGAATTTAAAGATCTTATGAAAATATTTGCCACCAGTACAAAATGATGCTTCTCAAATTAGATTATGATAGGGGGCTAAGAGTTGGGTTTTCTTTAAAAAAAAACCAAACTAGCTTGTTCCAAGTAGATTCAATGCAAAATTAAAGTGAAGCAGAAAAGAAATAAAACTCTTTTTAAATGTTATTATGTTTCAGATATTCTTTGATGCATCCCAGCCCTGAGAAATTAATCTTTTCTTGACAGTGGCTAGCAAGAAAATCATGGTACTTCTTCTGAATAGTTGCGGGGATAGTAGCTGAAAGCTACCTTTATTTTCTCCAGTCTTTGGTGGAAAAAAAAGTTACTTTTTTTTTTCCTGGTTAAGTTTTTTATTTCTTGTTTCTGTCTTCATGTCTGGTTTGTGTTTTGCTATGCTTTTTTGGTGTAGCTTTGAAAATTTCAGTGTCTCAAGGAAGAAATGCTTGGTCAAATTTTGTCCTCAGTCACCTGGGGGGAAAAAGTCAGAGAAATGTATTGACTTTCCTGATATAAAGCTGGATGTTTATTGAAGTAACCCAGCAGCAAACCAACAGAACTTTATCCTGTTTTGTTTGTTCATTTATAAATTGTCTTGTCTGGTTATGAAGACACATAACTAAAACACAGCTGGTTGGTTTCAATTGCTTCTAATTCAAGGCAGAGGAGCCAGCACCTTCCAAAGTGGGGTAACCAAAGCAATGCTTGTCTTTTGGTAAAATGGTCAAAACTGTGGTGTAAAGCCAAAAAATGAGCTGCAGTGTTACATTCTGGCTGTGCAAAATTCTCTTCTGTTCATCGAAGTGGTCGGCTGCGCTGACACCTCCAAACAGATCCTTAAACCCAGGAACAGATGTTTTAGTGCACGTTCCTTTGCTTTGTCAATATGACGCATCAACAGCAAGTTGCAGCCCGGCATTTACATCTCAAGTGCTGGGCTGCTCCGGGCTGGTGACTTGCTCTTTGACCTCATTCCTCCTTTGAACCTGCTGCCGCGGCGTGTGCTTGCCAGCCGCGTCCCTCAGCCCCGCGCTGCTCTGTCTTGTCATCCGCAGACAAGAAAAAGGCAGGCAAATTCCAGCCTTTCAAGAAGCTCTTCAGCAAGAGGAAGAAAAGAGAGCCCGCCTCAGACTGTGAGGAACCCAAGCTGAAGCCCAGCCACTCCTTCAGCAATATCTGCAACGGCACCTTCTCCTCCGATGAAGAGCCAAACAGTGGGCTGAGGTAAGCGCACATGCATCTGCTGCCAGCCTGTGCACACACACTGCTTGTTCTCCCTGCTTTTAATGGAATTAAATTTAAATTCTCCCTCTGCTAAATGGCAGCAATTTTTACTTGGCTTTTTACAAAGTGCATGCATCTCTCTCCCTCCTCTGAACATGGCACCTGCTGCTTTAGACTCCAAAGTGGGTTCATGTACTGGTTTGCAAAAAAGAATTCTCAGGGTGAAGCAGAAATGAATTTGAATCCAGCTCTGTGATTTAACAGAAACCATGGGGAACCTTGAGCACGTGTATTAATGGCATGCATGTTTTTAAAAACTGTGAAAAGGGAAACTTGAACTGGTATACTTTATTGCACACATTTCCCTGCAAGGTGGTATCTTTGGGTCAGAACAGACACATCCTTTTTCAGTCTATCCCATACAGTTTTTGCACTGTAATTGGGGTCAACAAATAGGCTGCTTTTATTTTGATCGGAATGTAGAGCAGAAGGAAGGGAGCAGAGAGAAGCACCTGGAAATCAGATCATATTCAAGTGTCAACAGAGGATTACAAAAGGACAGTGTGAGAATTTTCTGTATGAATGGTGGGAGAAAGAAACTGCACAGAGCTAACTAGTTAGCAATCTCTAACTGAGAACAGGAAAAAAAGAAAAGCCAAACCAAAAACCAAAAAAACAAAACCAACCAAACAAACCAACCCAAACCAAAACAAACAAAAACCCCCCTACCCCAACAGCAACAAAACCCCAAGGCTGGATGCACAAACTAATGGCGTCAGTAATACTTATTTCACTTTCCAGCTGCTAGTCTCAGAGAGGTTAGCTGACTCCTGGTCAAAGCCTGCTGCTTTGGAAAAAAAGAAACTGTTTGCAGTGTGAATATCTGAATGTAACAAAACAGCTGAGAGGACAAAAAAACATGCCAAAATTTGTAGCAGAAACATCACCCTGCACAGTATTTCCAGTGGTGCAAAATAATAGCTGCAAAAATGTGATT
This sequence comes from Lepidothrix coronata, assembly GCF_001604755.1. Classification (NCBI taxonomy): domain Eukaryota; kingdom Metazoa; phylum Chordata; class Aves; order Passeriformes; family Pipridae; genus Lepidothrix; species Lepidothrix coronata. The sequence continues at coordinate 5,881,991 of NW_016690180.1, read as the reverse complement.
TAAAAATTATTCATTTAGGGTTTTTTTTAAGCTTTTGAGGTTTTTTTGCCATTCTGTGAAATTCCTTAAGTTCTAGGTTTCCTTTTGGTTTCTGCAGTGCAATCTCATACACCTCTTTTGCCCAACCCAGCTTTTCAGAAAATCAATACTGAGCATAGCCACAGTGTAGCTGGAGGTGTGGCTGACTGCTCTTGCATTGCATTACCTGAGTGCATGATGCCAAAAGTCTGTAGGAGGTTTCAGTGCCTTTTCCCTCAAGAGTAAACTAAAGGGCGTCATCTCGCTATCAGGGATTTCCCATTCAGTATAACCGAAAATGTGGTGCTGCGCCCAGAAACAAACAGTGATATGGGAACTTGTCCCATTCCCCAACAGTGACGGGAAGGTGTGGCCGACCCTGGTGAGACTGTTAAATGCTTACATTTTTAAACATATTAATTTTTCTAATTAATAAAGGCATTAAGTGTAAGCTTCTGGTATAATGTCAGACTGCACGATTTAAATCACAGGGGTTTAGCAAGGGTGAAGGGTCACCCTTCCACCCTGAAGTGGAACACATCTTTCTGCACCTATGACTCCTGAGAGCTTCTGTTTTAGCCTGCTTAAAATACCAAGTCAAACCTCTGTTTTTCCTCTCAGGCTTTATGGTGCAATGTGGGTGGGATTTGATGATAATTTTCAGTTTGCAGGTAGTGTTTGTCACGCTGCTCATCTTACAACAAGCATAGATATTCAGTGCAGTGTGTTAGATTGCTTTGGGGAGCTTAGTTTGGCTACCTCATTGTTTTCAGCATGGCTTCCATCCATTATATTTTTTTGGCCTTTACTGTAATTTCAAATGTTTGTGAATTGAATGCAAAGAGAGGCTGAGTGAAATAATATACATAGTTATTTAAAAGTTGTCTAACAGTAGATGCATTGCCATACCTTGCACTATTCCTATAGAAATAGACCAGAGCAAATATAAATATCAAGTAGTATATTTATATAAGCAGAAAACTGAATAGTATTGTTCCAATTTTGCAATAAAATTTCAGGGATACTCCCATTCCCTTAAGAGAGCTATATTTCTTTTTCAGCCTGCAAAGTACATGAATTTGTTATCTGCAGATGTGTCTTGTGGACTTCTTGTTTTGTTTTGGGGAGAGGAGGTCGTTGTTTTGAACAGATATTAAGGGAGGAAGCTGCCTCCAGAAGGTAGAGACAAGCAAATGAATGAATATAGGCTAAAGAAGACATCTGTATTGCTTCCAAGACCTAAGCTAGTATTTCACTGAGTGCTGTATTGGCTTACAAGCCTGCTCACAGCTAGCACTGAAATCTCTAATGGAGACTGCACCGACTGGCTGATGCAGACATCCCTGGAGCCATTTAGGTAATCTGCATATGGTGTAGATTGACTAGCTGAGTTGGAAGCAGCCTGAGAGATCTGCCTGTCCATCCGTTCTTACAGATGCATCTTGGATTCATCAGATGCAAATAACTTGCTTGGTATCCTGATGTATGCACACTTCAGCCTATTTATTCATCCATGTTGTTTTGCAACAGCCAGGTGGGAGGTATCCTACTGCAGTTTGTCTTGCTCTGCCTTGTGAAAGACTGGAATTCCTTTTCCCACTTTTATACTGCCCTTCTTAAGTTTACAAAGTTAAAACGGTACTCATTAACTTCATGTCCTAACCAAGGGCTGGGAGATAGAAGTGCTTATTACAAGGAAGCTAAGCTGTGTTTGTGGACCTTCACTAAAGTCTCCAGAAGCTTCTGTTCTGAGGCTACGATTTGGCACTTTAAAAGATTTTATATTTGTCTAATTTGTCACAGTTGACATTAAGCAAGCTTTGTGAGGACATACCTGAAAGTGCACCTGTGCAGTGCCCTACAAAAGTTTGGCATTCTGGCTTGATGTGCAGAGGCAGTGGGAAATTAAATTTCTCTTATTGGGGGTACAGTAAAGTGCCTTTCCTTAGACTGAATGCAGTATTTCAAAGGGCCTGGAATTAGACCTGTTAGGTCTTGAGGAGTCAAGTGTGACAGCACTGATCCTCTTCCAACAAAAAGTCTCTGAGTGAACTTCAGTTTCTTGACAGTGCCTCTCCATGAAACGAGACCCCTTTACTTGCAGCATTGTACAGTTCCATATGAAACAATCTAGATCAACAGTAAAAAAGTGATCCGTCTACCCAGCCAGAGTTTCAAGGAGCTCCCAAGAAACCTTCTCTGTCACATCCAGTTTTCATACACTGGGCATTTTTTTCTGCTTATTAGCCTTATTTCTGCAATTGGCTTTTGTCACTTTACTAATTTCTTTGGAAGTGGCCCATTTTGAGTGCCTTCTTGACTCCAGTGAGAGTGCTATGTTGCAGTACTGCTTAGTGTCCACCTTCTTCTGGAGACTTCATCTTATCAGAACTCAGATGTCAGCAAGTATCTCTTCAAGCCCAAGCAGAGAAAAGTAACATGTGGACACTGTAAGGCTTTTATAAACAAAGCACGCTTGGATTTTCCTCTCTTACGTCAGCTGACAAGGATCCACGTGGAACAAGTTTCTTATTTCTGGGTTATGAGGTGTGTTGTGGGAACCAAGGATGTTCCAAGACAGAAAAGGTTGTGGCAAAGAACAGCTTTACCCTCTGCAGTTTTCCATTTGCATGGATTTTTTATAAGTTTCATTATGAATTTTTGTGACATTAGAGTTGTTTCTCCTTTTTTGTAATTTATATTGCAGCTGAATAGCACAGAAATAGGAGCCACAACCACCTTATGAATGGCCGTTTCTGATGTGTACTCAGTGACATGTGGTCAGAGCAGAGGAGTGGAGAAAGTCTTCCTTAAGTGGTTCCAGCTGCCTTGGCAGAACATCAGACTAATATCATACTCAGTATTTTTTTTGACCTTAGCTTTTCTTGACACCTCAACTCTCACTGTCCTCCCTTCTGTTCCCAGCTTGCTTAAGTCTTTGAGCTCCAGAAGCTTTCTTCTCAGGTACGTGAGCTAGGACTTTTTACTACTTGTTGCAATTTTATCACTTAGTAGAAATTTGCACAAAATGCCATCAGCTTGCCTTTTTTTTTCAGCTGAGTGCAAAGATGCCTCATTATGTGTGCTGTAATTTGTATATGATCCTGAGAGCCCTTCAGTAGGCCATGTCTCTGCAAGTCCTCAACATTTTGTATTAGGTTGCACTCTGTTTCTCCTTTTTAACTTGTCTTTTGTCCTCAGCCTCAATTATTAGTTTAATTTTCACATCAGTAATCCCAGAACCTTTTTTACTCTGGTCTTCACTTTTTCCATCACATAAGCTGTCTTGCTTTAGTCTCTCTGGAAGGTTAGGATGTCTTAATGTCCACTTGTCCTCTCCCTTGCCTCCCTTTTGGATTTTTTCATTGCACTCCCCCTCCTAATCATCATATACTTGATTCCTTCCAGATTCTGCATGGCAACTGTCATTTTCAGCAGCTGATAAGGATGAGGTCTAGGCTCCTGTACCATACAGAGTTGTCACCTTTAATATAATATACTGTCTTATTTCCTCTTCCTTTCCTTCCTTATCAGCTAAATGCAGTCACTATATAACACTTATTCCTGCCAAGGCTAACTTAGACTTTTCACTTCTTTTTCTGACTTTTTGCCATACTTTAGAGCAGATTTTGCATAAACATATGCTGCTGTTTGACAGAATAGTGTCACATGTGATGGATTGCCAGGTCAAGTGTGAAAGCTGGACCACTTAGAGCCCTGTTCCTTCTACCAATCTGCATATTTCTATGCTAACTGGTGAATGTCCACATCCTCAAACTGCATCAGGGTTCTCTTGCAGAATTACTGGAAAGCAGAGTGATGCCTTTCTTTGCTGTACATGCTGAGACTTTCTGAGATTAGACAATTTAGTGAATAATTATGTGAAACTCACGTGTCAAGAACTGTGTAGTCCTACTTCATTGCCTTCTTGCTCCCTAAGGGAAGGCAAGCAGGGCACCAAAAAAATCCCACAGCAGGGTGGGATTTGTGATCATGCTGCAGGTCCATAGCTGAGAAGGCAGAGCTAAGGGCAAGCCAGGAAAACAGTCTGCAAATTGAGGTCTGGATCAAGGATCTTTGTGGCCAGGGACAGTTGTTTTTGAACTGGTCACTGGCACTCCTCCAGCATAGTTCAGGCAGGGACCAAAGCCTCAACTGTGATCTTAAAAGAGAGCTCCTGGATCCATGTGGGTGGGTGGAGCTCCCAGATGAGGCTGGTCAGGGACATTAAAGCTCATTAGTGCTCTCTGGAACTTGATACTTCCCATGGTTGATTTTTGTGCCCTTGATTATCATAATTTTAGTTAGACTATTAGCATGATGCATCAGCTACTTATAGCTAAGCTTGATCCCTGCTTGTAAGAAAAAATGAAACTATGGTAAGTTCATAGGTTACAGATCCTCTGATGACACCAGACTGGAGCTTTATATAAGATAATGTTGTGTGATACCTTTGAAATGAGCAAGACTACTGACAGCAGGGCTGCACAACTGATCATTGGCATCAATGGGACTTGAGTGGGTCATAACAGGAGGAGTGTCCTGAAATTCAACAGTTCCTGAAGGTGATACAAATACATCTTTAGACTGAGCTCAGAATCAGAGTTATGTCACAGCATACACAGTATTCCCCATCCAGGTGTGAGTTAGAACCAAAACTCACATTCCAGTATGAGAGACGAAAGAGAGGACACTAAAAATACATATCAGAATTACAGTTAGTTTTCATCTTTTACGTATTAATGCATCTCTGGAATGAGTAGAAAATGAAATTTATGTTTTTCATCTCTATCTGCCCTGGGAACATTCATGGGATATGCAAAGCGTTGAATCAGACTTCTTTATTAAAACAAAACAATAAGTAAAGGCAACCTATCACTGCACTTGTCATTTCCCTGGGGCATTATTCTGGGAAGTGACTCCCAGATCCCTTTGAAGAGATTATATGGAGGGTCAATACCTGACTAAAGCAAATCATTCTTGCTTTACATGCTTTATGAATTTTTTTAATGTTAAAAATGGCTTTATGTTAAAAAGCTGGTTTTGATCTCTAATGATTACAGAATCAGTTTCTAATAGAAAACTAAAAGTCATGAGACTCGGGGTTTTTTGGAGTCAGTCTCTACAAACAAGAAAGAACAGAACAACTCATTCTTTCCCTTTATTTTCCAGTTTCTATTTCTAACTCTTTAATAACAGAGTGGGAGGAACATTTATGACACACCAAAGAGGCAACTGGTGGTGTGAAATTTCTGTACTACAGGAACTCACCAACATGGGATTATACAAGAGCTGAGGTCTCAGTGTTCTCTGCTGGAAAAGCTTCCCCTTATTAATGACCACACATATGTCTTTGAGAGGAGAAATAGCTCTGGAGAAAAATGGGGTCTAAAACATTATAGCCACCAGCATCAAGATAAACTTAACCTTGTATTCTGTGTAAAATTTTTCCTTTGCATGCTCTGATGTACTTAAGGGTGCAGTCCCACAGCAGTATGTGCTGATTGATGTCTGGACTGCAGTTGTCTGGCTCTTTCCAACAGCTCTCTAGACACACAGCTAGCATGGAAACTTGAGTCAGGATTTGCTCAGGCAAACCAGGAAGCTGTGTAGGTTTTTGAGTTTGGATGGTTTTTGGGATTTTTTTTTTTTCCAGTTAGTTATTCTAGTTACCAGAACATCTCTGAATTGTTTCATGTGAACCATGACCACTAATCAGGCAAAAAAGAGGTGATGTGAACACACAGAGAGGAGGGTAAAGAGGGAAAGGGTGACACCTCACCTGTCCTGACCTGATGTATCTAGAACTGATGGAAAGTCACATCCTAAATAGATGATGATGCATAGCAGTGGATGGCTGGGGGAGGGTCCAAGTTTGTTGGTCTTCATGGAAGAGAAGTAAGACTTCACCTGTAGGATCAAGGTGGTTCTATTTCGCTGTAAGGGAATTGTTTCACATTTTCTAATTTCTTAGCACACACAGATACCTTAGCAAGAATGGGTAATGGTAAGAGGGGTTTAGTGCACAGAGGTTTTTGCAAGCCAAACTCATACATAGATGTGATACTCCAATGTCTGTGTAATCTGTTTTACCGGTGGTTTTCTGTGATTCTTCCAGAAGTCTGAAATGAAACAGGTGTTTTCCCTTTCCAGGAAAATGAATCAGCAGCACTGAATTAAACAATGAGTCCGAGAAGCATATTAATTTTATGCAGAAGAAACCTAATAAGGGGCAATGTGTATTTGAGGCAATTTCTTTTACAGCTAAATATTGTTAAATCTGGGCTAGGAGTCCAATCATCTCCATGGTCAGGAAGTGGTGGGGTCCTCATACTCTGTGTCTTGCTCTATTTCCCATCCCTTTGACACCACTGGTGTCATTATTTGTAAAAATCCTGTGGGATGGTTGACTCCGCTATACTTTTAAGCTCTTGGGGCACACTCAAGACAAAGACAAATCCTGGTGTATTTTTTTTCACACTAAAACCTGCATGTACCACAGAGCCCATCATATGTTCTCAAAAATGTACTAGTTCTTGACAATTTCATCCTAACCAAAGAAGGTGAAAAGTAAGTTTTTAGTGTTGCTGCGAAACCAAGTATTCCGACCTGTTTCAGGTATCTGAAGATGGACACAGGTTAGGCAACAAAAACTCTGAGAGCAAATGCAACTTAACTTTGCTCTGAGTATGAGAAAATTAGTTTTGAAAATTTGTGTATTGCAACTGAAACTGGAACATGATCCTTGGGTTGCAACACATCTTCAGAGAGAACATCTTTAAGGATTTGCTAAAAGTGCTTCATATTTTGATATAGCACATTCATAATTCATGTAATTTAGTCAGGTTTCTGAAAGTGAGTCAGATGATGATTCAATTATTTTCAGTACAAACAGCCTCTGAAGTGTCATCATCAGAATTATCAACAGAAGTGCTCATAAACTGATGGCACTGTTTTCCCACATTTCTTGGAAGTGATATGGCAGTTTGAAGCTGTAATACCTTCAGCCATGGCTATCTATGACTGTAGCCTGGGTCTCTGTCATACCGTGAATCTATTGAAATCCACTCCTGATGTTGACATGCCTTTTAATCGAAGGGAGCACAGACTGTAGACGTGTATTGTGAGGATGTTTTTGTATAAAGACTTCTGAGAAAAACTTCAAAGATGGGAATGCTGGTTAGCAGTGAAGGAAGCTCAATTATTCATACTGTATTATGACTTAAAAGAAATTCAGTCTTTCCAAAAGTAGAACATGAGGAAAGTGAAAAAAGAGGGGGGAAAAGGACCTTTTTGATATAATCTGTCAGATTCACAGCTGGGAAGATATGAAAGGATTGTGGGCTCCAAGTGAGTAAAATAAGAGACCTTTCAGAAAGTACAATAGCCTGGAAATCACCTTAAACAGTATTTAAACTCTCCTGTAAAAGAAACTAGGTTACTACAATGTGTGAATATTTTTTTCCTATGTTCTTTAGCCTACAAAGACATTTAAGCAAAATTCTTAAACTATTTTTACCAGTTGTTGGACATGTGGCTAGCAGAATTGCTCATTCACCCAATTCTGAAATATTCATTATGTGCAAAGCATTTTGAAGGGATACAGTAGAGAGTAATCTTGAATTAATGCACTGCAAGGTTTCCTGTGACTGTTTCATGTCTTCTGACAATTTGGAGTATGTTTGTTTTGTTAGGAAGTTAATAAGAAAACAAAAATGGACAAAACCTTTCAGGTATGTTTGGCCTAAGCTCTACAAAACAGAAATATGTGATGCCATGTAATAAGGAGAGAGACAGCAGTTTGGTGTTTGGGAGAACATCAGAAATGCTGTACAATGCTACTGGTACCTGCCACTGGTACCATTGTGGGCACTTTTCAAAGGCAAGGTTGGACTTCCAGTGGTGATGTACTTATGATTGCAGGTCACATGGAGCTCCGAAGCTATTTCATGTGACCTGGTGTCCCCAAAAGAATGATATTAAATGATATTTAATAAGTTCATAGGCAGGAGGAGAGACTAGATCATCAAAGGTGTCCTCAGCTTTGTAGCAGGATGGGGAAGATCTTCGCTCACAGCCCTGTCCCAGACAGTCCACCAGCACTGACCTCAGAAGTTGCTCTTTTCTTCCATTTCAGGGACTCAGATTTTATCGGGCACTTCCTACTACCAGAGCATCCCTGCAGCTGGTCAAATGCAGATTTGGAGTTTGAACTGCTAGCAAATTCTGTTCAGTTTCAAAGCTGCCAGTTGGCTGCTGCCAACTTAAATATTAGCAATTCATTAGTAAGGTCAAAACCAACTTGCAAACAAGCCACTTTTGTGCCTGAATTGCAATCTTTGCCTACTAATTAGTTGTAACAAACACAAATATACATGAGGTGTCTGATTTTAAGTATGAGAACTCCAACCCACTGGACAGTAAAAGGGGAGGATAGTGGTGTATGCATAGAAAGTAGCTGTGAGACAAAGCCACAAGTATCTGAGCCACAGCACTGCTGGAAAAATCTTTGAGAAAGGATCGTCTCTGGAGCACAGCATGACCTGGATTATACATCCTCAGCAGATCTCTCAGCTCAAAGGTAATTAACAAACCACCAGTTCCCACTGGCCTTGCCTTCCACATCTGCAGCAGGTTCACATACTGAACAATGCAAATGGCAGGAGGGGTGCCCATGGACTGGTTTTCCAAATTTTGCATGTTTGTCTCCATTTTGGTTGTGACTACAGACTTCTCCCCCCTATCCTCCCACCTTGTTGAATGCAATGCTCGAGCTTTCAGTTCAAACAGTCCAACACAGTTATATGAAAAAAAAGCCAACTTTCTCTCAGCTTCAAACCACTCTCTGTTTAAGGGACATTTCTCAAATTGTGGGTCACGGCCTGATTCCTGGGTGGCCAAGGAAGGTGGATGTATTTCAGTGACATGCGATTTTACCGCAGTTATGTGTACAGGCTGAGTCACAGAGATTCAGTACAGAAACTTTTTTAGAAGAGGGTTTAAAAATATACTTTTATGGTTTCTCTAATAAAAGGTTTCTAAAAGAAGGTGTATTACCTTTAGAAGCCAGAGGCAATCAAGTTGTGGTTTTTATAAAACAAAAATCTAACATAGAATATAGCATCAATTAAAGGTTCCTTCTCTTTCATGGCTAAAACTGCTGTGAAATATTGACCAGCTCTTTGACTGATTGTGTGCTGGTTTGTTTCAAATGAAGCATGTTGCTCAAATATTAATTCTGGATAAAAAGTAGTTTTTCAGTTAGTTTGTGATTATATTGAAGATAAAATGATTTAGAGGGCTCTGTGTGTTCACTCAAAAGATTGGAATATGTTGTGAGTGGATTGCAAAAGTTTTATATATAAACTAGAGAGGGATGGTTTAGGGGGCTTTTTTCCTGTTATTTTCAGGTTACCTCTAAGAAATTCTGTTATAAAAGTCACAAATAGTCTATTATCTAATCCGTTTCAACAGGATAATATAACTCTATATAACAAGTCTTCCTTGGTAAGAAAAGATTATTGTTTTTACTTAAAAAGAGTATGTTGATATCCCAGGAAAAAAATGAGATTAAATTGTAATAAATACATTCCAAACATATTTGTTTCCAAAGTATGAGTAGAAATATCGTGAACACTTCATGAAAAATTAGTACATTTTAAAAGGCAGAAAAAGATAATATACTGATTTTCTTAAATATGTGAAGCTTTAATTTTTCTTGTTGTTTTACTTACACTTGTCTCCGGAAGTATCATCTTCCTTGCTGTGGCTGAAATATTTGTTTATAATGGTTTTATCAAATGTAGAAGGTTGTTTTGGTTAGATCTGTACAAAACCTTTTTTTTTTTCCCCAGATTGTTTTTTTTTTGAAGTTATAAATGGGTTCTGTAGAGTTGTCAACATATTATTAAAAGGAGAGATTTAAGATGTCTCAGTTGTCCAGGGGTTTTTTACTGTGGCTTTTATCTTACCATGGAATATTCTAGGTGAGACAAAACATGACTTTCAAACTCAAACATTTTTTCCCCAGAATGCCCCCAAACTCCGAAGTAACAACCCACAAGCCTAGGTTTTTTTCCTTTTTTTTTTTTAATTATACATTTTCTTCACAATTCTTTTTTTAATCCCTTTGCCTGTGGATTTCAATCAGAGCCATATAACTGGGTCATTCATGATGCACCCTCCTTCTTGGCATTAGTATTCAGTTTAACAGCAACACACAGGCATTTCTTGCTCTTTGTTGCTAATCAAAGCCACTCAGGTTGGTGCAATAAGCTTCTTAGCAGTTCAGGGGTTTGATGATAACCTTTTATAGTCAGTGTGATCATAGTCATGGTGATAGGAAGAGCTGAGTAACCAGCTAAACAAGGTAGCTCTTTAGAGGTTGGCTACTACAGTGTATTACCTTTTTTTGTGTTATAGAGCTCCTTTTGTTTGGGACCTGCTGTTTTCTTTGACCAAGAATGACAGCAGATCCCAAGCATTGGGACTAAGCACCAATGTGGGCTTTCTTAAATATGTAGTCTGGTAATGTGTGCATCATAGTCACTTACTCTGTATCCTAAAAGTAACATTTAGATTTGAGATTTACGAGGAAAATCAATTGGACTTCTCAACACGCCTAGTAAAAATACCAAACTCTAGATCCTTCCAAGGAGGAATACTTTATGTGAAGGAATTGTGCACCTCCATTAAACTTTTAATAACTAAACATGTTTGGATACCTCTCTTCTGAGAATATTCAAAACTTTTACGTAGAAGGCGAGAGGGAGGGAAAATCTGTACAGCAGGGCAGTTATGATATGAAGGGTCACTCTCATAAACTCATTGCAGTGCTTATTTATTTTTTAACTGTTTTTTTTTTTTTTCCAGATCCTCCCATTATTCTATGGGCAGTCGAGCTTTTTCCCATGACAGTATTTTTATACCTGATGGGAGAACAGAGGGTGAACAGGCCATCCAAGCAATGTCACAGGAGAACGTTTTAGGAAAAGTCAAAACTCTTCAGGTAAGAAATTGCAAGTGGGAAAAATACTTAAAATGTGGGGGAGAAGAGTCTCCAGAATGTGTTATATGTGCATAAAGATGGTTTGCTTTTCCAACAACCTTCAGGAAATTTCTCAGCCATATTAAGTTGTCTGGCCAAAAGCCATGTAATTCAGATAATCTGCAGAAGTTATAGGTTTTGGTCTTGAAAGTTACAGCAGTGATACTGCAAACATTTCTGCAGAAATATCTGTGTCTTGTGAAACTCATTTGAATTGAACTTGTAGTTTTAGTGTGTCCTGATCTGTATGCCTGAGTCCTACAGAAGTGGTATTGAGAGAAAAAATGAGAGTGGTGTTGGTGGCAGGGAATGGCATGTAGAGTGAGAACTTCTTTGTAAAGCTCATTTCACTATACATTTATATATTTTACATTTTTTTCTCCTTTTTCTCACTGTCCTTTCAATGACTCTCATGAAAGGTGGATTTGTTTATCTCTCCAAAGCATAAACAACATATTTGGGTTTTGCTTCTAAACAGCTTTACATGACCTGCTTTTCCTTCTTTTCCAGAACTCTCTCCCATTAGCACTCTAACTAATTTTTTGCTTTACTTGTACATCTGTAAGATTCCCATCTCTGTGCCTTTCTAGATCTTGAAAGAGCTGTCCTTCAGAAGCACATTGCACTTTATTGCTCAGGATGCTGACATGTCCTGTCAAAATGCTGATAAATTTTTAATTCTGTGCAAGTGCTGTTACTCTGAGGCTTACTACTAAAATACCATTGATTTCTTTTACCTCCAAAGTCTACCCATGGTCCATCTTTTCTGGTGAGTGAGAGATCGTGCTCAGTAGAGAGCTCTGACCTTCAGGATTAAATTGTTCCTGCTTCCTGCTGGTGCTGTAGGCAGGCAGAGCAGCTGAACAGCACTGGCTGTGCTGACTGTAGATGAACTCTGAAGTAGAAACCACGCTAGGGCAGCTCCAATTCCTCTGTGCTGGTTTTTCAGCTTAAATTTCCCTGGGCGAGGTAGATTCCATGCATGCTACTTTCCAGTCTGAAATCATTGTGTTTAAAATGACTGCTGACTCTGGGCAAAGACAGGAGGTAGTTGGGCCTGTTTTGCAGTGTCTTTTCAATGCAAAACCAAAAAAAAAAGCTCAGCTTCTTCAAGGAGCTATGCCCTCCCTATCTGTTGGATTTGTTGTCTTGGATTCCATATGTTAGCTTTTCTATGAATAACTTTTCATTTTTAGGAGTGGCTTTTCTTATTTCAAAACTCAGCTTAAAATTCCCAGTGAAAATTATTGCCTTCACTACACTGAGACACCCAATAAAAAGTATAGTTATTGCAGTTGCTAACAACCATCTTCACTAAGCACGTGGTAAATCAAGAAAATTGAAGCAAAATACTCCCCTTTGAAAGTCACAAAATAAATAGCCTTTGCATAAGCCTTTTTTTTGTTGTGGTTATTTGTATGTATTTTAAGGGGAAGTATTGTTTCAGCTGCTTGAAGTCAAATATGTTCTTGCCTTTTTGTTTAAAACTGAAGGATGGTAGTTCATTTTTGTCATTTTAGTATAGCTGGAACCCAGCCTGTAACATACCCAATTCATTTTCCACTCTACTGATGATGGTGAGAGCAACTCATTCATTCAGAAAGGAAATGAATAATAAATTGTAAATGATGCTTTTAGCTATTTACGTGTTTGCACAGAAGTTATATATTCATCTAAATCTCCATGGATTTTTTTTCATAAACCCATGGAAAGGCTCCCTATAACAAGACTAGGGGCTACCTCTTGTATCTGTAAAAATTGATGCCCAGCATGTAACTGTCCCAATTTCCCTAGCCATGATTTCTGCAACTGATCCCTGAGTTTTAGGACAAAATCATGCTAAAACCCCATTGCACAATTTCAGGTTGACCTTACAGTTGAGTCCCAGGTCTGATGAGTTATTTTGACTATTGCTCCTATCTGAAGGTTTTATGCATTCCATACGCCATCCTTTTTTTCTGCTGTATTATTCTATGAGACAGCACTTGCTGTGTGATTTCTGGTCACAGAAAACACTGATATTCAGTCTCCTGTTATCAGACTTTGTATCTACTTTGAAGACCCTTTCTGTAAGCTCACTCCAACTGGGAACATCTGTATTTCTTAAACTGGTGGAATAAGAGGAGACAGTCATGTCTTCTGGAGAATACTCTACTCCTTAAAGCCAGTTCTGAGGCCTGTTCCCAGTCCCAAGTCATTACTTTGCCACCAGCATTACTGTGGTTTTGCTCAGGCTTGTATGTCACAGTGGAAGCACTGCCCTTCCAGTTTCCATTCACCAGCAAGATGCTCTTCAGTAAAGAGTTGTTGCCAGGATTAAGTGCCTCCTGCTGACTCCTGAATTGCTGCACTCAAACAGAGATCAAAAGCTCGGCAAATTTTAACCCTTTTCAGGATTTTTTTTGTATGGTACAGTAAACACTCCTGGAAAACTTAAATCTGTTTTTTTTTTAAAGTCACCATGCTTACAAGCCTAGCAGATAGCATGATGAAAAGGGTTTTGAAGTCAGAATAATGATGCAAGCCATTTAATATTGATGGTGCTGGATATCATATTGAGAACTGCCAAAGTGTTTCTCCCTTCTCACCTCGCCTTTCTGCTGATTTTGGAGTGTTGATGAACCCACAAAAAATGTTGTGTAATGGTGCAAACTCTGTAGTAGTCTGGGCATCTGGCCAGCATGTGCACTGTTTCAGCTTCTTATTATGGGAATTCTCTCTTTATGATTATGTGTGCAAGGTAAACCAGTTCTTTCTAGAATTGCCCTCATTTGTTTTTATTGATTTTAAGATTGGTAGCATTCATCTTATCATGCTTTCTGTAAATGGATTTGGTTATGTTCAAAGGTTTTAGTGTGTGCTAGAAGTCAGGCTGAGAAAAGCCCGACCTCTTGTAAACCTCCAATAGCCTTTGTGTATCCTGAAGTTATTTCATGTTGGCTCAAGCCATCTGCTGTCATAAAAGAAGTCTTTTCCATGTCCTTTGGCTCTGTTGAGATTTATCATTACCTAGTTTGTAACATCCAGTGTAGAAAGCCAGCCCGAACCTGCCCCCACGAAGAGGTGGTACCTAGGCATTGGTACTCTTAATGCTGAACTCTTAGTTTCTGGGGATCTGTTGCTCTGCTTCTCATACAGGACTGTGAATGAGACACCAGGAATGTTTAAAATGTAAATCTGTCAGTGTGTCAGAAAAAAAAAACAACTCTGGGAACTTGGTTTTACATCCTTGCCTTTCATAGGTTAGTGGGTTTTTTTTCTTCCATCGAAGTGCCTTAGAACTACTTCCTCATATTTTGTAGCTATGACTCTTCTTCCTACCACTGATATTTGCCAGAAATGGTCAACAAACAAACAGAAGACAGTTTTTGTTTCAGACTGCAAAAACTGCAGCAAGTAAAATGAAACCTTGTTTAGAACATTAGTATCCTGAAGTGTCTAAGCCATTCTCTCCCTTTTGCTGTGACAATACTGTGGTGTGGTACTGCTGCTGCCTCTGGAGGCAGCAGAACAGCTTGTTCTTTGGCTCTTGCCTTCACTGAAAGTATTTTGGGTCATCAGGCATCTGTGAGGCTGCAGCAGTCAGTTGCAAGAAATATTAAAGGTTGAATACGACGTATATCTTATGGCATTTAGAAACTACAGGGTTACCTCCTTTCTGTTTCATGTGGCCATGTGGCTTAAAACAAACAAACCTTCTGCTCTGTAAATATATAAAACACTCATTTATTACACAAATATTGATCATGATAAAACCACTTCTTGGTCAAATACTAAAGGACCACTTTTAAAATTCACATTTCCCTGGCTTTCTGATGATGAATGTCACTGATCATTTTCTTCCTATCAGACCTAATAACTGTTCACTTTTGGATTCCATTTCTTTTAGTCATTAGCATATCTTAGCTAATGATCAAGCCAGTGCTTCCCCTACTGTGCTGGGGACATCTGTACCAGCAATTCCCATCGTTGCTTCTGTTTGATATTGCACAGATCTCAACAAGTCTTCAAAGTCATTTGCGAAACCTCAAAGCTCTTATCTTTTAACTTGATGCTCTCCATTTTTCAGAATTGGGAGTGAATTTTCACTGCATGATTGCCTAACTTTGTATTTCTTACAATTAATGTCTTTGTTGCTAATATTTTCTAGTGCCACTGCAGCCTAATTGTTTTCCTCATATTTGAAAATTGGTTTTACTTTATAAACTGAATTTATTTATTTTTTTTCTTAATCATTCTAGCATTTCTTGGGCAGATTCTCTTTTACCTATGATCATAGTAAGCCCTGAAAATGAGCTTCTGTTTCCTTCCTTGCATCTGCCTTGCTTGAGGAAAGACTCTGGTGACAAATGCCACTGATGCAGTATCTTCAGGCTTCTGCAGAAAGTCTTGCTCTTTACACAAGTCTCTCTAAGTGGTCTATTGCCACTGTATACTAAAATCTTAATTTGTGTCTGGACTTGCTGCAAATACACATCTCTAGAAATCCATTTACAGTATGTTTCTTCACCGTTCTTCCCCAAAACTTTCTTCAAGTGTAATGCGTGAAATAATTATGTCCATCCAATCCCTGTTCGTCCACCCCCTGGCCTTTGCCCTGTTCTGCCTGCCGACCTGCCCCTCGGGAATTGAGTCTGGGGGAGTTTTGGGACCCCCTGTTCCTCATCTTCATCTTCTTTGGAGCACTTACAGTTCTTGGAGGCTTTCCAAAGTCCTGGGTTTGAAGGTTGCTTTGCCTGGGTGATATCTTGTTGTCCAGGCCAGGGTGCAGATGTTCTTAAACAGAATTAAGGCCTACCTTGAAAAAGAGACTAAATACGCTACTGGAATTTAGGGGGAATTGATATGGAATGGGGTAATAGGGTTGGGTATATGTAACTGCTGCTCTAAAGAGTGAGAGACATACAGTTACATTTAAAACCTACATTCACTACATAACTACTTCTAAAACCTATAAAAATTAAAAAATCAAAAAATCAAAAAAACCTGAGGCAACAAAGCCCTTGGTGAAACACTTACCTTTAGACTATGAGTGCACTGCCAGTAATCCAGGTGGGAATAAAAGTCTGCCATTCAGAACTGCCCACTATGCCAAAATGGTGTACGATATAAATTTCACCACTTTCTGGCAGAATTCAAATGAGCATAAATAACTTGTCCATAGTTTCACAAGACAGAAATGGGAGAAGTCCTTTGGAGAATTTTCTGTGCTTGAAAGACAGCAAAGCCAGAAAATAACTCCACAGTCCTCTCCTTCCTAACTGAGAATGATTCCCTGAAATATTTCAGGAAGAGAATGTATCAATACATGTTCCTTACTCCATTTGCTGCTTCTAGAGAATTTCTTTTAACTCTTTTGCAAAAATTCGCTTTCAAAGTCTGTATGGTATGTGTCTCTGAAGTAGCCAGAGCTGCAATTTCTCTAACTCACTCTATCAGGGGACAGATATTATATGCTACTTATTTTATTCATCTTACACTTGATGTAATTCAAGAGTACTTTCTTGTAACCCTTGAGAGAAGATTACTTCAAAAAGAAAAATAAATGGTGGGAAAGCTCTTTTATTCATTCATCTACTGCATGTTCCCTGCCTGAAGTTCTTTGTGCAACAGCGGTGAGTGGCCTGAGCAGACAGGAGTTTGTATATTGTTCCTATGAGATCAAGCATCTAAAAGAGCTGAGCTTACCCTCCTTTGAGACTTTGCCTCTTCTAAGGCCAGGCTGTGCCAAATCCTTAACATTTAAACCTTATAATTAAACATTACAATAAGGATATCTTTCAGAACTGCAGATGTATGAGATGCAGGGTTTGGGGGCTGGAGAAAGTTGCCTTTTGGGGTAGTTTTAGTTTCCCGGTGTACATGTGGCTTGTAATCATATTTCTTTGCAACAATAAGGCATCATAATTAGCTTTTATAATCAAAGTCTTAACCTAGAACATAGATTAAAAAAAGAGATGGAGTGTTCGAAGTTCACGGTGAGTTTGCAAAACTTGGCAACACTGTCAAGAACTCAAGTTGATCATCCAAAATCAGAAATCATGTAGAAAATTCTTGACCTTGGTCACTTTGTGGTGCATGCTGAACTTGTCTTGTTTTACTCATAATATAAATACCTACTTATCACTGTTGTTGGGTTTTTTCCTTTTTTTGTTTTTCAGCAACAGTTGGCCAAGAATATAAAATTTGGGCAGCCTCCACAAATGACAGTTTCTGCAAGGACAATGGGGGAAGCAAACACTAGTATAGAAGAGGATGTGTTGCTCAGCAGCCCCATGGAGATGGAGACTCAGCAGGTCACAGTGATCTCAGGCAGTGGTAATAAAGTAAGCACTTCAAATTGATGTGTCCATGGCATTATAGCAGTATTAAAGCAGTAAAATTCACTGGGCAATAGCAGATGTCTCCAGTGAGGCGCAGCAGAACTCACTGGGCTGTTTCACGTGGGAGGGTTCTCTCAGCTCGTCCTTCTTGGACTGGTGGGAAGCATGCTCTTGGCATCCTGATCCAGGTCACACAGATTTACTGGTTTGAGTGTTTGCTCTGAACTTCTAGCAATGTAGTGCATCATTTGCAGTGTAGCTAGAAGACAGGAGAATTTTCTGAGACAGAAAATATCTTGAAATATGGCCTTCCGAGCAAGGAAAGTTGCTCACAGCATCAAATGGCAAAAAGGAAAATCATTGCAAAATGAGAGGGGTCTGGAGCCTAAATCTGTAAAATCCTAGGTCTTAGGGTAAGTATCTGTATTTCTCATGGACAGGAACCAGAGGCAAAGAAGGGGGATAAGCATTTTGTATGCTCCCTAAATCCAAATGTCCAGTATAATTCAAATAATTCTTCAAATTATTCATGAAGATTTTGATATCAGGAACTGTGGGCATTCAGGCATCCAGAAGAGTCTTGTTCAGACAGCTAAGAAACACAGTGAGTGAGGAAAGGTTTCTGGAAATCCTCTAAGGCAAGGCTGGTCCTGTGTGTCACTGTAATGCCAGCAAGGAGCACAGGGAACAGAAGGACATCCTTCTGTGCCTGGAGGAGGCTGACTTAGTGCCTGGGAACCTTTGGAAAAGGCATGCAGCAACCCATCATGTACATGCAGCCCTTAAAATCCCGATGGGACAGCAGGGCATGAGCCTCCACTCGTGTTCACTAACACTAGTGCTGGCCGTGTGAAAGGCAAAGGCAGGAAGTGTCCTCTGCAGCTCATGCCTATATTCAGCCAAACACACAGAAGGCAGATTTATGGCCAAGGTGGCCAAAATTCTTCATCAGTCTTTAAGGGGCAATATAGCTCCTCTGTGACCACTTCCTTCGTGGTTGTGGTCAGATCTGTCAGGGAGCCAGGCATTTAGGTAGGACTTGCACACTCACACCCCTCCCTCGGCAGTCTGGAAGGATAAAAATGAAGCCAAGGTAAGGTATATTTTTTCTGCTTCACAAATACTCCCTTCTGAAGCAATCAGTTAAGGTGAATCAAGAGCATCCTGTGTGCCTCAGCACAAAATACGCGGGTGGGCCCATGGACAGGTTTTGGCTATTTACCCCATGTACCCTGGTACTAGGTGCAAGTCTGTGTTTGAGACCAACATAGATTCTCTTCAGACAGCCTTCTGATGGGTCCTGTAGGAGACACTAATGTCACCTTGTGACCTCCAGCTTGAAGGAGACAATAGCTCAAGCACTAAAAAAAACACTACAGTATTTTTGTGTAATAAAGAGGGAGAAATTCAATCCTTACCACCTACTCTTTTAAATATTACATTTTAAAAACAAAATGACCACTCCTTTGCCTAATTCTTTTTCCAAATACTGAAGGAGCAAACATCCCTACTCAGAGACAATTGTAGACACAACCAAACCAACTCTATGTGCGTAGTGTCAGTCAGAGCACTTAGTACTTTCCTTTCATTTCTGCACACTACTCGTTACCTGCGTTATCAGAGATAATCAGGGAAATTAGGGAAACATGGCAGCTTCCCTAGTTTCTACTCTTGTCTCTTCTGTTGGCCTTGTAACTCCTCGGTGTGTCTATCTGCATAGGTCCTGAGGGATGGGGTGGCTTCTGTCAAGAATTGGTGGCCAGGACCACATAGTGTTGGTCTACTTCGAACAGGTTTCCTGTGATACTTTGTGATTTCTGATTTTCCTGTCTGAGTAACTTGGATCAATAGCAAGAGTTCTGGGTTTAATTTAACCTGTATTTGTGAAGCTGATTTTTTAGGTTTCATACTAACAATCAGGTGTGCCTGGTGTAATGGGATCCCAACATTCATTAGGTTATGAAGTAATACTGTGATAGAATGATTAAAACCAATGTTTCTGGGTGTGATCAATGCTGCTTCAACCTCTGTGCCTTAAAAATTCCCTGCTGTGAATGGCTTGGAGAGGGACAGTAGCTAAAGAGTTTGAGTCCTCCAGGCTTGCATCACTCTGTGGGGACAGTTAGCTCTGTAAAAAGAGGAGGTGTCAAGCACATGAAGTTGAAACTCCTTGCAGCAGAGATAATGCATAATCAGGTTACTATATTTTTTCCTTATGCGTAGGTCAGAAGAAAATAAAGTTGTAAGACCTGACCAAAATCCTACAGAACTGTACTCTTTGTTTTGGAACCTGTTTACCTTGTTAAGAAAGCCTGAGCGTTTTACCTTTTGTAGTGTTTTGTAGCAGTAACTGCCTCTGTGTAGACAGCAATGATTCAAGGAGTAGCAAAGAGAAACTCATAGCATGTAGGAACAAGAATTGTTTATCCATCAGTCCTGCAGTGATAGGAAACAGGATAAAAATCCTATCCTAATATGCATGATTTCACAACTCCTTTGAATCATATTTATTAGATCCTTTATATTTTAATACATGTCTGTGGTAATCTTGTTTTCTAGCCCACTGACACACCAGATTTCTTGAGAATGCTAAATTTGCCTGGAACAGGACATGAAGTGGAAGAAAAGGTAAAAAAACCTCTTACACTTGGTTTGCACTGAGTTACATTCTGGTTTGAAATAGCAGAAACCTGACTGTTTCTGCTTTTGGACATATTCCATTGTTTCATTGATCATCCAAGATTTTGTAAATGTTGTGCAGTTTTGGGGCTAGTACATAAGCAATAACTAAGATTGAGAAATCTGTAAGAGCTGATTGTAGGAAACAGCAGGAATCGGTCTCTGCCAGTCTTGCAGCATTCCTACATTTGATGTATTAATCACAGAGTTATAATTTTCATAAGTACTTCTACTACTTTGTTATGCCTGCATGTAATTCAATAAGCATATGCAAAATGTTCCTTCAGCTTTTAAGTAATTGGTTCCATGATTATCATGTGTTTAACCTCAGAAGATTACAGAGCTGTCTTGAAAACAATGTATGTGATTTTCTTTCCTTACAGAAGATGTTTTCTCCCTTCTATTTTTTTTTGTCTGTCTTTTTTTTCCATTTGAATTATGCCAAATACAAGTCTTGGGATGATAGCTTGGTGACTTATGGGGGAGACTGATGACAGGCTCACGCTTACACGCCTAGACATACAGTTCCACTGTATTTATTCATGAGAGGAATCTCACTGAATCACTTTGCTTATATTTGCACTTTCGGAACCCAAGTATTTTGAAGGGCACAAGAAAAAAAGCACCCGTCAAAGTCAATGTTGTCTTATTTTATATTTTGCTATTTGGTGCTTGCTTGGACAACTCCATATGACTGTGGAGGGAAGGTTTTCTGCAGGCACTATGCCAGTCTGGCATCCCATACTGCAGTCATCTCCCATGCAGATAATACAGTTCTGTACCTGTTCTGTTATAATGCTTAGATAAGTCAATCTGATTTCCTTTTGCCTAAAGTGTTTAATCTAAATTATTTAAAGATGTAAATCTTTTTTTCACAGTAAGCAAACTTTAAAATGTCCCAGTGTTTGATATTGCTTAAAACCTTGCCTGTGCCCTTCCCATTCCCAATAAGCTCAGAGTGGTGCTAAACTGTGAAAAAACTTCAATTAGAATGGTATAAGTAATTTTAATGTGACAACTGTAGAAATGTGTAGTACTGAAAATGGGAAAATATTACAGCTGTAACTTTCATGTCCAAAGTTTGTGATTTGTATAATTAAAAAACAGGGTTTCAAATCTTTTCTGCTAGTAACTCTTTGAATTCAAAACTCCAAAGGTGTGCATGTGTGTGCATGCACGCGTATTGTTAACTTGTTTATTTATTTATTTTATGGAACAAATAGCTTAATAACAATTTCTTGTGTTTGTGATACAAACAGGTCACTCCAGTCAAATCAGCTCGGCCAAAAAGACAATTTTCCTGTTCTGGCACAATTGAAACAATCAATTTGGATTCAGTTCCCCAGGCTGTTGCTCGTCTAGACAACAGTGCAGCTAAGCACAAGCTGTCAGTGAAGCCAAAAAAGCAGAGGGTATCAGGAAAGCACAAGAGACTAACAAAGGTATTAAATCACTGGCCAAACAGCAAGACAAGGGGGATTACTTTTGAAGCTGGGTAAAATAACCATAACTGAGTGCACCAGGAGCTACAGACATAGGACTGTTATTAACTTAAGATGCGATTTACAGTGTTACTTGAAGTCAAGAGAGAGACCTACAGCTGAAACATGAGCTGGAGAGAAGATGCAAAGAAGTTATAATATTGCCAGTTGAGACAAACACTACTTAAACCTGAAGTAATTCCACCAGGATTTTACACTGGGAGAGCTTTCTGAGTCTAGTTTTTCTAGTAAAATTTTTATATCATAGAGGCCTGAAGATGTCTGCCACTGTTAATGCAGCTCTGATATAGGCAATTAGTAGCGCAAAACTTGGTTGGGAAAAAATTAGATTCTCTAAAACTGATGTGGGTTCTGACAGGGAAAATATCCTTGTCCTATAGGAAAGAATAAGACTTAAGTAATGTAGCTCTTGCAACAGCCATATAGTGAATTATCAAATTCTAGCTTTGTACGCTTACTGCACATTTCTTGTTTTTTATCCTGACATCTTACTAGTGCTTGTAAATGGGACAAGACTACTAAACGACACAGGGTTCAGGAGAGGCCACTGTCCTTTCTTCCGCACCACTGTATTTGCGTTTATCACTCTTGCAATGAAGACATTAAATTTAAACCTCTTGTTTATACAGAATGGTTAAGTGGAGCCAAATGATGGCTTAAAAAATGATAGCTAGACAGGACATTAGCTGAGCTGTTTTCCTCAAGGGAAGTCCTGGGAAGTGCTCTTCAGGTACAGCTCATCAGACCACGTTGCTACAGAGACAAGGAGTAAGCTGTGAAGAAGATCTGCAGTTTGTTGCTGGTATTGCACCCACATGCCAGGGCTGTAGGGCAGGCATGGAGAACCAGTCAGTTGACCAGATGATCACAGAACAGTGCAATATTTCTGGGGAGCTCTAGGTTGGCTGTCCATGCATGTTCCCACAGTTCCTGCAATAGTACTGGAGTCTCAGCACAGCTAATGAGGAAGACATCCCAGCTCAGGATTTGTGAAAAGCAGCAAATTGTGTTTTCCTGAGCAGTGTTCTTTCCTGGCTACCATTGAGACAATTGCTCATCTCTGCAGGCAACAGCTTCCGTCTCTGCAAGTAAGAGATAGATTTGCCATGAAAGAACTGGCAAAACAACGCCCTTAAGCAGGCATTAATTGTTTCAGGCTTAAAGGATGGAGTTCTAAGTAGTAGAACAGGCTTAGGAAACTTGTGCTCTATTCCTTGGACTTCTGTAAATTTGAAAGGTCAGGTCTCAGTGTACACCAAATGGTGATTCAATATTTAGCATTATACTGTTATCACTGTTGGGATGTTTTCTTTCTTTTAAAGGCTCTCATCAAAATAGGTGAGAGACATGAGATCTATGATGATGTGATTCATAAATTGGGGCGGGTGTGTTTGCTCTGGATCTAAATCACTGTTCAGAAAAAAGTGGTTTGCATTTGCAACTCTTTGATCACTATAAAGAATAACAAGCCAATAGGCAATATTCAGTAACTTCAAACATGTCTTTTAATTTTAGGGATCACAAAGTTTAACAATAACAGAATTTGAGCCAGAGGACCTGGAAACTCAGCTGTATGAGGACATATATCCAGGTTATAATGGACAGTTCATAGCAGACAAGCTAATCCAAGGCAGAAATGAGCAGAAGCAGCTTCAGCTTGCAGAGGAGAAAAGAATTGAAGATCACTGGGGGATCCTTGAGGCTGAAAGGATAAGACAGATTGTAGAAATGGATGAACAAAGAGAAATGGAAGAAAAAAGGTGCCAAGAACTTGAACAGATGCGTAAAGAACAGGAGAAAAGGTGTTGTGAAGAAGAGATGAGGCAGTATCTCCTTGAGGGAGAGCTATCTTTGGAAACAGAAGAGCAAACATGCTATAAAGAGGAGAGAAGACTGACAGAGACTGAAAAGAGGCAAGAGCTGGAGAAGATGAGGTGTCAGGAACCAGAGAAGCAAAGGCAGAAGGAGCTGGAGGAGCAACAAAGTCGAGAGCTGGAGGTGCAAAAACTCAAGGAACAGGAGGAGCAACAGAGACGAGAGCTGGAGATGCAAAAGCTCAGGGAGCAGGAGGAACAACAGAGACGAGAGCTGGAGGTGCAGAAGCTCAAGGAACAGGAGGAGCAACAGAGACAAGAGCTGGAGGTGCAGAAGCTCAAGGAACAGGAGGAGCAACAGAGACGAGAGCTGGAGGTGCAGAAGCTCAAGGAACAGGAGGAGCATCAGAGACGAGAGCTGGAGATGCAAAAGCTCAGGGAACAGGAGGAACAACAGAGACGAGAGCTGGAGGTGCAGAAGCTCAAGGAACAGGAGGAGCATCAGAGACGAGAGCTGGAGATGCAAAAG
>NW_016690180.1:5668318-5857996 GCF_001604755.1 Lepidothrix coronata | reverse complement strand
AGAGCTGGAGGACCAGAGGTGCAGGGAATGGGAGGAACATCAGAGGCAAGAGCTAGATGAACGGAAGCACTGGGAACAGGAGGAGCAGAGACATAAGGAATTGGAGGAGCAGAGGCATCAGGAATGGGAAGAGAAGTGCAAAGAGCTGGAGGAGAAACAGAGACAAGAGCTGAAGGAGCAGAAGAGGATAGCACTGGAAGAATTAAGGCAACACAGGACTGACAAAGAGTGTCAAGAGGAAGAAGAAAGAAACTGGCTAGAGGAACCAAAAGTACTCAAGGAACAAAATAAGGAAGAAATACAGAGAGGAGACCTAGAAGAGAAAGAGCTTCAAGTCACTGAAATAAAACTGAAGGAGAAAGAACCTGAGAGCCTCAAACAAGAGAAGAAACAGGAGGAACAAAGGCATTTGAAGGAGAAAGGAGAAAAGACAGATAAGGAACAACCCCAGCAAGTAATAGACAAGAAAAAGAAACGGGAAGAGCAGAGGAAACACAAGCTCATAAAACAAATGCACATGGAAAGTTCAGAGGGTGTGCCACAAGATGAACTGAAGCAGCAGAAGGAACAAAATGGACAAGAATGGAATGAGCTGGAAGAGCAGATGACAGACAGAGAAGGACAAAATCTTCAGCAAACCCAAGAAACATCCTTGGAACAGCCACAAGACAAGGATCAGTTCTGTTCCAGAGGGGCTGATAGGCATCCAACAGAGGAGAAGCTCCAAGAAGGATCAAGAGCCCAAAATCTCAAACAGCCCGAAAAAGGGAGTAAAACAGCAGAAGAAATGCTAGCCCAGAAACTGAAGAGAGATGTTGAAGCTCAGGAGCAAAAGCGCATAGGGGAAGAACTTCGGTGGCAAGAGGTAGATGAAAGACAAACTGCATCCAGACCCTTCACATTTCAAGTGTCTTCTGGAGATAAACAGATCATATTTCAGAAAGTAAATCTGAGTCCTGTCACACCCATCAAAGGAACAGGACTCTCTTCTCCATCTGTCAAAGACTGCAGGGTGCACACCATCAGTAAGGGCTCTCACACCCTCCCATCATCTGCGTGTGTGCCCCACACAGCTATTTTGGTTACTGGAGCACAGCTGTGTGGCACAGCAGTTAACCTGAACCAGATTAAGGACACGGCTTGCAAATCATTACTTGGCTTAACAGAAGAGAGGAAAAATGTGGAAATTCCTTCACCAGAGAAGTCCCAGAAAAAAAAACAGGATCTCAAACCTAGCAGCAGTAAAATTAAACACGCTCAAGAGACATTGAACAACCAGGCCGTACTAGCTGAGTGGGCCTCTATTCGCTCCAGAATACTGAAGAATGCAGAAAACAACAAATATAATGAGAGAGACCGAGTAAGTGCCTGCAGGCACAGTGACGACTGGACACCCCGAGGACGGGGTGCTCCCCATGGTAATTTAAGGAAAACCCTTTCTGCAAATGCAAAGTTCTCAATAACACCAGCATGGCAGAAATTTTCAGAAGTTTCAAAAATCAATTCAGACCCTGAGAATGTAAGTGTGGCAAAAGGCAATGAAACAGTGGCTGTGGGGAGAAACACTGGCTCATCCGCTGATTTGAAGGAGGATGTGGCTACCACTTTTAAGGATAATCTAGTTGAAAAGGCTAAGGAGAAAGTGGAAGCCCATAGTGAAGTGACAGACAATACAGAAGGCTGTAAATTTGCAAAAGATCTTCCATCTTTCCTTGTTCCAAGTTTTCCTCATTCTCCAGGTAAAGAATTACCTAAGCCAGAACTTCCCAGTGCTCTGGAAAATCAGCAAAATAACAGCACAAAAAAAGCAGATAAACCGTCACCAAATGGAGAAGAAAATGTTTCTCCTTTTGGGATAAAGTTACGAAGGACAAACTACTCTTTACGTTTCCATTATGATCAACAAGTGGAGCAAAGGAAAAAGAAAAGATACAGTGCAGGAGACAGTTTTGACGGTGTGCCTGACCCACTCACCTCAACAGAAGGTGAGAAAGAATCCACTGTTTTTGCTCCACAAGAGAGTACTTCCCCCGAAGTGGGGAGAGCAAATGTCCCCGGTAATTTAAAAGACTCTTCAAGTACTGTGACTGAGTTTTCACAGCCAGTGGGCACACCAGTGATCCCACCAGCCACTGGCCAGAGTGCTTTACCTGCTCATGAGAAACCAGCATGCAAGTCAGTGGTCCCACAGAAACCTGCTATAGCTCCGAAGCCCACCAGCCAAACCCCACCATCATCTCCTCTCTCTAAAATGAACAGATCAAACCTATCTGAAATGCTGGGGCAAAGGGTGGCTAAAGCTGAATCAGATGGTGGCTGGAGAAAAGAAGACAGAGCAAATGCAGTGCAGCCCACACCATCTGATGAGTACAAAAATGAAGAGGAAGAAATCAAAGAAAAGAAGTCATTTTTCCCATCTCTAAGTATTCCATGGAGAGAAAAAAATGACAAAAAGCCTGAGCCATTGAAGAAAGGTATGTATATTTCAAAGCATATTTAGCTATTGTTTGCACTTCCAAAATGAGATGTTGAAGATCCAGAGGAAGATGTTTGATCTTAAGCTATATTTTTTACCTGGCATGTTATTTGTGGAGGACCATTACTTTGCTTAGGGTTGTCTGAATGAGCGGGAATTCCTATCCCCACAATTTAATTCAGAAATGCACAAACTCAGTGTGACTGGTGCAACCTGCTTAAGAAAGTTAATTTCAGGGAGGTAACAGAAGTGTGTGAGTGTGTTTTCCTCGTAGAGATGTTACCTGGTTAGTCAGGGGATGGACTCTGTGGTCCACATGTAATGGTGTCAGCAAAGCAGAGGATATAATTTTTAAAATTTACACTCTATTGTTTCTATTTTTTAGGGAACTGTTATCTAGTTTTAAAAATACTAAGAGTTAGGTCCTCTTATCCTGAGCAAATTCTCTATCTAACCCAGCATAGCTGAGCATGGGAGTCTGCGTTTCAGAGCTACTCTTCAGTAGTAAAAACAATTACAGTAGCCATAGTGACTCTTTAAAGAAAGGCTGAAAGTAGTAATCTGTACAAGAAAGAAAACCATCCTTTCAGCATAAGGACACCCAAAAGAGAAAGGCAGGAATTCAGCATTTCATTGGGAAATCCTAATTTTTTTTCATTCTTGAATTTTGCAAGCATCAGAACATGTTTAAAACCATCTCTCAGCGGAACTGCTGCCTTTTTTTTTTCTTTTCAATTTTTTACACTTTTTCTTTTGACTTCCATTTTTTTAAAATGTGGATTTATGGAAACTAGTTGGAGGCATAGCTCCTGGATGGGAGAGCAGGTTCTGGGCCAGCTGAGAGTTTCTGTGCTCACTGAGCTCTGCAGAAGCACCTTTGCAACCCAGTGCTGCTCCCTGACACTCACAGTGCTATACTGGGTGCTAGCTCCAAATCCACCCAGAGCAGAGAAAGTCAAATGCTCAAGTGTCAATTAAAAAAAGTTTTTATAACAGAGGCTGAATTTACAGTGGTATGTAATTTTAGTCCCCTTCTTTTGTGTGAAGTTCAGACACTCTTCTTCCCTAAATTACGTCTGAAAAACCAGGGAACTGCAGTATGTAGTGGCTGTATCCCTTTTATCAGTTATAAACAATCAAGGCAAAGATATCACTTTCACCAAATATTCCACACAGTGCAAATATTTGTAGTAAATAAAGCTGTAATTCTGGAGTGGGCTTTTCACAAAAAAAAAAAAAAAAAAAAAGATACGTTTTGCCAGCTGTATGAGTGTGTCAAATTAGGTCTTATTCCTGAGGCATAAAATCTTTTTCAGGATTCTCCATGCAGTCCACAAGGGTCTGTGACTGACCTGACATTCAACGGGCTTACCTCCAGTGTTTCCACAAGGTACAGAAGTTTTCTTGAGACAAGAGTTGTGCATTACTCAATCAATTCTTGTCATATTTTCTTTCAGAAAAGCCTGTCCTCCAGAGCAGGCACTCTTTAGATGGCTCTAAATTGATGGAAAAAGTGGAAACTTCACAACCGCTTTGGATTACATTGGCACTGCAAAAGCAAAAGGGATTTCGTGAGCAGCAAGCCACAAGGGAAGAAAGGAGACAAGCCAGAGAGGCAAAGCAAGCAGAGAAGCTGGCTAAAGAAAATGTAAGCAATCTTTAGGAACCTGCTTATTAACAATACTGATACCATGATTATAACTGTTAGCTAATTTTCTTATGTGGAGCATTTTTTTAATGCTTTGTTTGTAAGATTTAATAAAAGCTAAAATGACAGTGAGTAAAAAGTAGTCTGAAGGTCCGGAGTTTGCTTTTGCAAAACCAAGACCTCTAGGAAAAAATAGTTCACAACAATGTGACAATTTTACTGTAAACTTTGATGGTATCTGGTGGTAGTTAATGGCAATCATAAGCAAAACCACTGTGCAGGTGATGGAACAGAAAAATTGTGTGCAATGTGTTCTTTTAGAGCTTGAGCAAATAAGATGTTAATGCTTGGGGAATAACAGTTGGAATACACCTTTATAGGTGAATATTAGTAAGTCTGAATTTATTTTTATTGTTACATGTAGTATTTGGATAAAATACAGATAAATGAAAGAAATGGACAATCATGTGATACATCCAAATGCCTTAAGCAGGCACTGAATTCAAGTATCACTTCTTTCCTATTCTCCAAATAGTTATTTACTCTCCATGTTAGTAAGGAAAGCATTTCCACTTACAGTACCAAAGTGATGCTACACAAACGGTGATGCTGTATATAGATATCACAGATGGTAAACAGGGAGATTACATGGATAACTAAATATATTTTGATGTCTGTTATGAGACCTAGATTTCTGATGGATATATGCACAACCACTGATATAGACAACTGGTAGAAGAAAATCAGTGTGTGTGAAGTTGCCTGTAGATGCACAGTGTGTTTCAGTGCTGTATTTAATGGGCAGGGCTGGCTCAAACTGTTCAGTATTTTGACTGAAGTGACAACATGACAAATTTAACTTTGTGGTGGTTTGTTTTACAGTCTCTAATAACTGTTGGTTCTAGAAGTATCAGAGTGTTGTGATCCTTTGCCAAAAAGGAAGGTTAAAGAAAGGCCAGGTGATGAATGAAAGAACCAAGTGTGTCATCTCAAACTTGTAGCCATTACATGACAGACTGTTTCTCATTTAGCAGTTTTCCTTCTCTGTTCTAGGCTGCTGTAAGTAATCAGTCAGATAATAAAAGTAGTAGCAGCAAAACGAGCACACTGCAGAAATCTACAACTCAAGAAGGGGAGAAGAAAACTGAGACTGCTGTGTCAAGACTAGAAAGAAGGGAGCAGCTAAAAAAGTCAAACACCCTTCCAACTTCTGTGACAGGTACAGTGAGAGATTCAGATTCACTCTAGAAATACTGCACTTCAGAAATGGTATTGCACGTTTTGGAGAAAGTGAACACATTACTTTTTTCTCCTTATATAGTACCCCTAGAATTACAAATGAATTTGCTTTCAGCACAGAACAACACAACTTGTCCCTGTCTGATGTGCTGGCCAGTATGCTGGAAATACATAATTTTAACAGGTTTTCAGCAGGTTCCCCAGTTATTAAGACTGCCTTACTGCAGTTCCTTAGAATTGCCCCAGTTCAAGTCAACAAAATTAGGCTGTCTCCCCAAGCCATATCCAGCAGTATTTTTGGAACATGACTAATGCACATTAGAGGGATCAGATTTACTGTAAATTGAAATTGCAGTACTGTTTTGCCTTTAGGTTGGGGGTTAGCACAGAAGTGGAATGATATTTAACTTCTACAAAATGTATTTGTGTAGGAAATGAAGCATGTTGTGTTCTCACACCTCCCAGTTTGTAAAGGAGAAATATTCACCCCACAATATTGGAAATGAGTATTCCCATTTCATTGAAAAACGCAAAAATGAATCAGTTCAGTTGAAGCTAGCCTGTTACCAGTCAAATATTTGGTATGGAAGTTGGAACCAGAACCTACTGCTTTATCTGTCACTTCAATTAAGCTGAAAAAATTCCGTACTCAAAAGGCAGGCACACTGAAATAAATACTTCCCCACAGGGCATAATATTTGGGGTGGTATAAAGTAATTGTTGAAATAGAAACTTGCCTAATATTTCTCTAGCTAACAGTAGTCCTGGGCTAAAGGTTTTGGAGAAGAGTACAAATAGGTGTTGAAGAAACCTTTTTACAAGTTGCACAGTAAATATCATGGGCTTCTTTGAAAGTAAATACATGTATCAGTTGTATCTAGTCAGTACCACTCCAAGCCAGGAACTATGGAATGCAACTTTTGAAAGCAATGAGGTGATTCATTTATCTGATTTGTAACAGTAAAGGCTAAACCAGTGCTGCTCCTACACTACAGATTGTCCCAAGCTGAACAACCCCTATGCATGTCTATATTCAGTTGTTCAGCAGCTGGATGTTCACACTGCAGCTGCACACCAGAGCAGATATCCCTGAGAATTTGCAACATCTTGGGTTGGACTAGAGGGCCTTTAAAAGTCCCTTCCAACTCAAACCGTCTCACATAGATTGCCCAAAATTTTCATGCTTTACAGCATTTTACATGTGCCTTACAGCATTCCTGTCAACCTGTAACAGGGCTTTATTTCAACCCTACTCCAAAAGATTCAGCGGTGTGATGTTATGCTGTACATGGTCAATTCTAGCGGAAATCAAACTCCAGCACAACAGATGATGCCAAATTAGACCAAAGAAGGGTCAAACCCCAATTATCCAGGATCAGTCTGTCTGCACTAGAATGAGAGTTCAGGGGGAAATTGAGGAGGAATTACCAATTGTCAGTCACCTAAAGTGAAATAACTCTATTGGCCCTAAAGGGAACAGTGACTGGATTTCCCTGTGATTACTGGCTACATTTGGAGCCAGGCAGCCATTAGCAACTACACAAATATCTACATACAAGTATTTGTTTATTATGGATGACAAGACCAATTTGGGTTTCCCACAGTTAGAAGAGCATTTAAGACAGAAGACCAGCCTAGGACATGTTTAAAATGAGTTAGTTGAGTTCTCCTTTAAGGACATTAAAAACAACCAAAACTTAAAAGAAGGTGTATTTCAGACTTGCACTTGAGTCTTGTACAACAGGAACTGAAAAGAGTGTCTAACCTTTAAAATAGCATAAATTACCATAGCATTTAAAATAATTAGCTTTTCAAAGTATCCATCTACAGTAGTAGCTGTGCTAGGGTTCATTTACTTACAGATAAAAATATATGATTAAAGACGTAATAGAAAGAATTGATTTCCGCTAGAATTGACCATGTACAGCATAACATCACACCGCTGAATCTTTTGGAGTAGGGTTGCAATAGAGCCCTGTTACAGGTTGACAGGAATGCTGTAAGGCACGTGTAAAATGCTGTAAAGCATGAACAATTTTTGGCATCCATGGAATTTTAAAGCTTTTTAAAACATTAAAAACCTGAAAATGAAATTCAACTAAAGGAATTTGGACTGAATCTGAACATTTAACAAAAAAAAAAAATCTTTTTGGCTCTAAAAAAAAAAAATGTGTAAGGGGGAGGATGAGTGAGGAGTTATTTTGTAACTGTGATTTTTAGAGTCACTCCATAGGTTTCAGACAGGACTCATTTCTATCCAGGTTGCTTTCAAGGGCATTCACTCTCTCAGAATTAATCTTCCCATCTGGCTACTATGATACATTCTACAGTTCTGCTCTGTGAAGTTGCTTCTTAGAAATCAGTTGTTTATTCAACACATTTTCTTGCAGAGACAGCTGTTTGTCTTAAAGATACTACTTAGAAGAAAATGTGTCAAACAGCTAATGGAGAAAGCAGGTTTATTTCTTTTTCAGGATAGTCTCACGGGCAGGGTTAACTGAGGCAGGCAACTATAGGACCACTTTCTTCTCTTAGTTTATTTAAGAACACTAATCTGAAGAGAGACTTTAAATCCTATTGAATGCAGTTGGCTTAAACATGTGCAGCAGCTGCGTTACCAAAGAGAAAAAAACCCCTAGCTTTATTTCCCGTTGTTTGCTGTGTTGCAGATGTAATTAAAATAGTTTATGTAAAGAGAAAGCCTGGCAAATTGGAAATGTTTGGCTCTCACAGAGACTGAAAATTTTGTCCCTGTTTTGTGAGTTGGATTTCTTGGAGTCACCTCTGAAAAAGGAAACTCAGCTCCTCCTCACTTGATTATTATGCAAATACAGTAAGATTTACCTAAAAGTGTTGGAAATCAATATCAAGTGTTGGTTCGAATATAGAATCAACAACAGTTAAGGAGGCATGATCTGATACTAAGTTTGGTTGAGTTTCACAGAATATTCTGAGTTAGAAGGGGCCCACGAAGATCATTGAGTCCAACTCTTAAGTGAATGGCCCATAAGAGGATCAAACCCACGATCTTGGTGTTATCAGCACCATGCTCTAACCAACTGAGCTCATCTTCACATATAAGTGAAACCTTTAGAATCCTGCAACAAAGCACAGGGTTCAACTAAGGTTTTTTTTTCTTTTTCCTCTCCAGTGGAAATTTCAGATTCTGTTCCATCAACCCCACTGACAAAAGAGGTGGCCAAGAGGTTCTCTACGCCTGATGCTAACCCTGTGTCAACAGAACCAGCCTGGCTTGCGTTAGCCAAGAGGAAAGCAAAAGCCTGGAGTGATTGTCCACAGATCATAAAGTAAACTGTAAAACTACATCTCTATTGCTATTAATTGCTTTCTTTTATTTATTCTGCATTTTACACATGACAAAATTGAAAATGCATGTATGGAAGGACTGAAAATTGAACTGATTACCATTTTGCTCTAGCTCACTGTTAAGCCTACTCAAGTCATATATTCCATTGCTTTGACAAATAGCTAAATGAGGTCATGGCAAAAATTTCACAGCCAGACTCTCAAAAACTTAAGAATGCTCAGATACTGGATGTAAATTTTAGTGAGTATCATAATAAGGGCCAGAACTTCAGTTCAGATGCTTCTTAAATTCTGTGGGTACTCGGTTCTGGAATTTTAGATCTCTATACTTTAATCGAGATCTCAGAATTTTTTTTCAGCAGTCTGTTGTTAAAATTAAGGCAAGATGCATGTTCCCTTCTCTTATTCATAATTTTTAAAAAAATGTTAAACTGTATGAACTGTCAGTTCTGCCTGCTATTTGAAAGCTTTTTCCCTAATGAAGAACTTCGGGATATACCGTTCCACATGCAAATAATAAGCAGAAAGATGGTACCATCCAAATGCTGAGGTAATTTCTTCCATTGTAGTATTAATATACTACATCTATATTCCCTCATTCCTAGGAAAAAAACAATTAATCCTACTTTAAAAACCCCACAGTTATTTGAGCAAATATCATTAAGTTTTCAAAAAGAAGCCAAGAAGTCAGTGTTTCTTCTAGTCATTTAAATGCATCACTGTTTGTGCTTGGCCATATTTAAGATGCATAGAGACAGTGATTGCAGATTACAACTTTAAATCAATTGAATGACTGGAATTAAACTGTTCTACACTGCAAATGTAGCTATGGAATTTGTCTCAGTAAGTTCCCACAGGAGTAAGACTGGCAGAACTGAAGTTAACTGAGAATGGAAAGCTAAGTCAGTGAGAGTCTCAGGAGTTTTAACTCGGCATTCTTCCCGATTTTACTCCCAGTTTTACATGCAACTTCAGGTAGTTCAGATAACTTCCTGTACTTTGACCAATACAGCCAGATCACTTCAGAAAAGGTTACTTACCCCATCTCAGGTATCTGCTGTGGCAATTGAAAACTGTATTACTTCACCTAACTAAAATAAAAATGTTCACTCCCTCTCTCTTACAAAAAAGGATAAAGTCCAAGATGTAATAAAAATGTCGCTATCCTCAACATCCCATAGAAATAGCTAGGTCTGCATTTTTGAAAGTCATGCTATTAAATAGTTCACTTGGGTTTGTTTTACAAGGAAGACTTTAAAAAATCTGTATGTCTCATAACCATA
Organism: Lepidothrix coronata; assembly: GCF_001604755.1. Classification (NCBI taxonomy): domain Eukaryota; kingdom Metazoa; phylum Chordata; class Aves; order Passeriformes; family Pipridae; genus Lepidothrix; species Lepidothrix coronata. The sequence continues at coordinate 5,848,023 of NW_016690180.1, read as the reverse complement.
AGGCTTAAAAGAACCTTTAAGCCTACAACATCATAAAAGGAGACATTTTCATAAAATGAAGACATATCATTATAGAATGATGCCACATATGCTTCATGGAAGTGTTTTAGCCAAACTGCTGTATGCAGCATAAGGAGTAGCACTTTATGCAGAAAACAGAATGAAACCTGCTGTATCCTCCTGTTCTCAGAATCAAACAGCAAGTCATTGTCGAGTACAGCCTTTCCCACCAAACAGTGGCTCCCTATCATGGTTACAATAGCACAAACACAGTGGATGTGTTAGATTGAGTAGATATGCAGCAGCAAGATGGGCTTTCTTGGTCAAAAGCCATCAGTTTTGCTCAGTTTCATATTTAAAACAGAATCTCTAAAGTAACTTTTTACTGTTAATATAAGTAATTAATATGTTTTAAACAGAAACAGGGCAATGCTGCTCTCAAATGCTTAGGGGAAAAAAAAACTTAATGTCTTCAATATCTGAAGAAAGAATTGGCCCCTTAATTCTTCTTGCTCTGCTAGCACCAGGAATTAGTGCATCTTAAGTTAAATTTAAGGGTTTTTTCCAAGTTTGTTTGCCTGCAGTACCTATTTGTAATTTAAACTGCCTGAAACCCATCTTTACAATTATTTCTTGGGAGGGGGAGCCAGGTAGACATACAGAGAAGGTGAAGTAAATCAGGATTAAAAATACTGGTACTCTGAAAAGCATAGCAAAGTTAGGTGCTATTGTGCATGACATAAGGATGCAATTTTCCAATACAATCCATTTACAGCACATAGAATAAGTTTTCATTAAGGATGGTCTTAAGCTGAAGCTTCAAACCAGAGGGTTTTTTCAACCATAAAGGTATCTAGTGTAACAATGGAAACTGTTACGTGCAGTACTCGATGGAAACATTTCTAAAGTGTACACGTGCAACAGTGACATTTCATGTTAAATTAACAAAAATTTGCACTAAATACCAACGAAGTGAAGTGTTACTTTGCTTTAGCTTTGTTGCAACCATTTCTGATAAAGTATTGGAAATCTGTAAAAATAAACCCAGAACATTACTACCCAGCTTAAAACAGCAAAAATATTTTAAGAACTGAACAAGCCACTATGTAGTATATTGTCTCAAATTTTTGTAACTTATACAAACACAAAATACCATTTCTTCTGACAAGGTTATATATGATTAACCTCTATGTTCATATAGTAATGTATAAAAACTATAAGATGTACAATTGTGGGGTATTTGTTGTGTACTTTTTTAATTTTTCAAATGTTTTAAAGTGCAATTGTTTATTATACTAATGTCATTTTAATTCTTATTAAACTATAACCCAGTCAAAATTATCTAATCGATACATGTACTGTGTGTCTCCTTTTGCAAATCATGTAGTTCAGATTTGCTTTACAAATAGAACTTTTTACGGAGCTACATGTGTCTTGCTTATGCATTTCTGCTAATAATAAAATGGAGGAACCAAATGTGATAAAGCAATATAGGATTCAAAGTAGATGGCTCATCAGAGAGAATAAGATAATAGTTCCTATTATACTTCTTTTAGAAGACTCATAATCAGAAATGCTTTCAGGGAAGCATACTTTAGTCACTGTAAATACTTTTGATTTGCATTAGTAAGGCCACTGGTACTTGCTTTTAAGATGTTAAAGACAACCAAACCCAATTTACACAACCTTTTATTAATAGTTCTTGGAAAGACAATGTAGACAGCATTATTTGACACTGGTTGATTTGAGCAGTGCACACTTCATCTTAGAACTCATACTGTACCTGTCACTGGAATTTAATAAATATATACAGTATATTCTCCACTTTAGAATACAAGAAGTAACTTCTACTGACTTCGATGGAGTCTGAGTATATGCTAGAATGAACTGAAGTCATGGACGGCCTAGGTCCTTTACAAAAGAAGAACTATTCAGTTTGTACAAACTAAAGTAAACAGGTCGCTCCTACCAGGTATATGCAGTGCAGGCTACGTCTTCAGAAATAAAGTTAAAAGTTAGATTCAAAAAATGACTTGGGTTACCTTGCCTTGGCACAGAAACCTTGCTAGACTAGACAAACACTAGCCTGATAAATGGAAGAGCCAGGCACAGGCTAGGCTGGACTCAGAAAAAGCAATATATTCCTCCCTCAGAGACAAACATTCTATTTCAAGCTGCGGGGTATGGCATCTTACTACAGATTCTCCCTTCTCTGGGAAGGTGCTGAGCAGCCATCCTCCTTCCATCAGTACAGCCAACCCTGGACACTGTCTGATGCAAAATGCTACCTGATAAGCCTGCAAGGAGCAGCTCTTGCCTGCAGAAAAATAGGCAGAGAGGTAGAGGGCACATGTGAGTTCTTAGTTTACAAATGTAAACAATAAAAATAAAGCAGCCTAACAACTTAGCTGTTATTTTTTTCCTGTTATATACAGATCTAGGCAATAAACATAATCATTTCTACAGCCAACAACAAGCTTTGTTCCCCATACTACAGGGGAAGAGAAAACCTCTCCTGGAAGCTTATCTACTCCTTCTGCTGTTCCACTCTTGGCATTCAGGATCCACACTTTGCCATCTGTAGATACTGCTGCCAAAAGAATTTTGTTACTTAAGTCATCACTTTGGAAAATGAACGGTGTTCCATACACACTTGAAGTGGCTTCAAATTTCCACAGTAAATTACCCTCCATGTTACAGCAGTAGATAAAGCAATCATGGGAGCCAAAAAATATTTCTTGCTTAGTTAAACTTGAGAGGCATGGAGATGAAAACACTGGCCCATTAGTGGAAAACTGCCAAACCTACAGAAAGAACATAACCACACATTATCAAAGGTTTTTCATATAATTTTTTAATAGATTACTTGTAATCTAGGAGAGCATTTTATTTCAAAGATGTACTAGAATTCAGTGAGGGCTAGTAAATCTTTGTCAAATCACAAGTCAAGTTTTACACACAGAGTAAGCAATAGAAGTCTCATAAAATAGATGTGGAAGAGGGAAAAGTTACTATCTTATGTGAAGCCTACATAAAGATGGCCACTTTGGGAAAAGGATGTTCTTGGGCTGTTGTACCATAATTAGTAATGAACTTAAAGAATCCTGTTAATATGCCATTCTTTGCCAGAAAGGCAGATATTCTTTTTGTAATATAGATTTCCTTTGCTCATGCTAATGGTGTGCAGATCCCTCCCCAAGAGAGTATTAGTTCTGTAACACCGCTGCAAGCAGACAGAGAGCAGGGCATAAGCTAACATATATTTTATAATCAGAAAAGGTTCAGGAATTGCCATGTATACTGCATGTCAGGCCAACAAACAGAAATGGTGTCAGTTGTCTTAACACGAGATACAAACAAGATTAATCTCTGAGGAACTAAAAAAATACTCCCATTTAATTCAATGTGAAGGCTGACACATATTTTGCCAGAATTATGATTTGGCAATTTTTTGATAAATGCATAAAACATTCTAAGAAACCTTTGCTTCTGAATAATCAACCATCTTGCAGAAGAGATGGCTTAAACATGCTTGAAAAATCTCGAATGAAACCATTTCATTTGCTGGCACTACACTTCACAATTTACTCTGGGTATAAGTTCTGGACTAAAAATTCTCTTACCGCATCAGGCAACTTGATAGTTTGTGGTTTTGCCACGAACTGCATAGATTATCTTAGGCGAACTTTTTTCTGCTTTCTCCCCTCTCTAACAATATACACTTCTATTTGTTTCACAAAAAGGTATATGTCAACCATTAAACCTCAGAAAACAGTATTAATAAAGCATCTTATTCAGGGTTTTGTATGGACATAAAAAAACAACACGATTTTTACCTTTTCTCCAGAATGAGTGTAACAATATAAGTTTCCATCCACACACCCAACACAGACGTAGTTCTCATTGCAGTGAGGAGAGGAGAAGAGTGGTTTTCCCAGGAAGCTTTTCCAAAGCTTGCTCCCCGTCACCTGTAAGTGGCAGCATTGAATATCTGATGCTTAACACAACTGTAAGAAGCAGCACAAAACAACCCTTCCGTCACGGCCATTATGAAGTGTGGGGAAAAAAATCCAAAAAATTCAAACTAAAACAACAAACCTCCAAACAAACCGACAAAACAAACAAACAAAAAAATCAAAGAGAAGCAGGCTTCTCCCATCCAGAATGCATACTAGAAGCAAAACCACTCTTCAAATCTTACTCTAACAAAATGTTTAGTGCTTTACATAGGATACTCAATACCCATTTTTGCCCTTTTCTTCCTCCCCCTAGGCAAAGTAATGATGATAACAGTGTAGTAGTAGTAGTTCTAATGAATGCCAAATTCAGTTTTTTTACTCCATTCCCAGTTCCTCAGTATGTGTGACATGGACCAGTGAAGCAGAGGATATCTAATGAAGTCATATTGATACTGTAGGAAATTCTGCAACTCACAGTCTGATTGTCACAATATGCTCCTAACGTATCCTGCAAATTCCTCAGGAATTATGATTATTTATAAAAATCGGAATGTACAGGCTCATTTGTAGCTGGGTTTCTCAACTACATGTTACTCTGGATTACAGTATAAAAAAATCCCATTTTTTTCTTAAGCACAGTCCACTAGGGATCCAAAACCACACTCTGGTTTTCTAATATAACACTGATTATTACTGAGGACATTTGTAGTGGGTGGGAGGTAAAGGTGCTTAGTGGGTTGTGTGATACAAAAATGCTAACAGCTGCTTTAAGTCATTGTTTCTTTTATCAGGCAGGACCAGCTGTAAGCAAACAATGCCTCAGAAAACCATGAAATTGCTCCACATCTTTTAAGAATACCATTTTCCCAGTGCAAAGAATATAACTGCAGTCTGAGATTAAGGGGACAGCTCTTTAAATGATGATGGCAGGCAGACAGTAAAACGAATGAAGGGGCTTCTTTCTGGATTCTATTCTGATTTCTGCGTATGTTTTTTCCAATCCTTCTGTCAAAGGGAGGGCGTGGGGGAACTAAATCTACAGACATGCTCTCACTCACTAGTCAACCTGATAAAGTAGTATATGGGAATGAGAAGACACTGACTGCAATTTTGGTCTACAGTCAGCATGTGATTTCAAGCAAGTCATTTCAGTTCTCTTTATCACCAGATAGCTTTCTGAAGCATGGGAATTATTATGGTAACCTTGTGTATAAGGCTCCCAAGCGAAAAATATTTTATGGTAACATATGGTCATCTTTCATCAGAAAAGAAATTTTAACTTCAGATATACATTTTAGTTTCATTTGAATTTGAGACTGGGCTCAAAGACAAGTAAACAAAGGTACATACTGGATTAACAGCCAATAGCAGTCCTCCTAAAGTAGCAACATAGAGATGATGTGGAAAAGAACTTAGACAAGGAGATGAAAACACAGCCCCACCTTCGCAGTGTGACTTCCATACACATGCCTTTTTCTGTAAGCACAAGAAAACACATTAATAAACAATTTTCAATTGGAGCTAGAGCTCATCATGTTTACAAAGACTTTTGCATGTCAAACCTTATGAAACACTGTGTTTAACTCAGCAGACACTAGTTAAGAAGTGAAGATATAACCTATGTGCTATGAGAGCAACACATATGTTGGCTACTTTCTCTTCCAGTAAATAAAAGAAATTCGGCTAATGAAAAGGCAGTATCTGCCCCTTTTATTTTCCATCTCCCTTTATTTACCCATTTAGAATGTAAGATTCTTTCTCCAGTCATAAAGCCATAGATAGTTCTATTTCTAGCTAGGCACCCTATTCTGAAATACCCATGAAGAATTTAATAACTAAGAAACTTAAGATTTGGTTTCAACCAGGATCAGTAACACAAGAACCGCAGTTGAGAACACCACTAAAACTATCTGCTGCCACATAATCCTAATCCCACTTCAAGCAGGCCTATTTCAGAAGTGTGATTGTGGACTCCTAAGAATACTAACACCAGTGGAGCTTCCTCTGGTGTACTACAAATAGGGTTTAAGTTGGATATTTATTCTTCTACAGTCAGTGTTCTTACATAAATATCCAAAGCATACACATGTTGGTCATGTGATCCGATGTAGACTAGTCCACTAGAAGGGTCTACAACTCCAGAGCTTTTCACAGTGTCTTCTGTGACAAAAGTCCACTGTATTTCTCCATCACTGCTTCGAAGCACATATACTAAGCCATCATAACAACCTATGTGAAATAAAACATGACAGAGGAAAAAAGAATTATTATTTGCATTTATGGTGTGATATATGCTGCTAGCTGCATCACTGCTGGAAAGAAATAAGATTATTCATGATGTAGGGCATCAAAACATTTTCCAAAGCTTCTCCTGTTCTTTTAGCTCAAAGTCTTTCCTGATAGTTAATACACTCAAAGTTGATTGTTTTGTGTGTTCTTTCTAAGTTACATTTAGAATATACTTATTTCATTGCCTTTCTATCAGATTTTACAGTAATAATATTAGAAGACACGGAAAGTTGCTGAAAAGGGAGAATATGAATTTTTTTTAATTACCTCTTTCTCTAGTTTTCCTTTCTGAAAATGAAGGTACTGAAAGAATAAAGTTTCTATGTTTTCTAATGCAAACTAAACTGTTATTCTAGAAACTCCTTCAGTATTAATGAAACATTTAATTTTGTTATCAGAGCTATAAGAAATCAAAATACAAGAAAAACATTACCTTTGCATAAAAAAATGCACCACCTGGACTTCTGTGCTAACCAGTGATGTATATGCATTAGTTAAAAAGTTGACACTAAGGTAAATAATAGCAACTCTGCTGACAATGGATACGATAAAACAAAAAAAAATTATCCAAATATATATCCTTTACATTTTCCAAAAAGAAGAGTCAGACAATTAAACTCTGAAAAATAATATGAGGTACCATGTACTAATTTCTACCTCTATCAATTTTAAAGACATTCTGAGACTGTATCACCTTTCTATACTGTAAAAAATCCAACCCATTAAGGTCACACTTAACCACTAAAAAAACCCCCATACCCATTGATTACTCCTCATTGATAAACTGACGTATAATAAGCCACAAGTGTTTATATTAGATAAGCTCCATCACTGGTTATCATGAAACTTAAATTATTTCTTCTTCCTGGTTTTTTTTACAATAAATTGGTTCTGAGGCAGGTATGGATGTTTATGGATGGAGGACATTCAGACATAAGAAATACGATTCTCTGTCATTCATCTCATATTCAGCAGAAAAAATAATTTAAAATGAAAGCTGAAACAAAAGACATACCAACAACAACGAAATTTCCACACTTGGATACGCAGGCAGAAGATTCAATACGGTCTCCAAGGGTCTTCTCCCACTTTATTTCTCCCAAATCTAGATCAACTGCCTGCATTGCATGAGAGTGAGAGCCAACATACACAGATGCAGATACTTCTTCCTTAGATGGTATTACAACCAGTGGTGATGCATCAACACACTTTCTTGTATTTGACTTCCATCTTATGGACAATGCCAACTCTGCCATTGTTACATGACTACATTCTCCATGGATTTGCTGCACAGAGGAACAGTCGTTTTTATTTGCCTTGTTTGTCACTGTTAAAATTCTTTCTCCCATTTCATACCCTTGCGTGTGGCTTTTCATTATACTTGGAGCCTTGGAATGCAGAAAGGATGGCTGCTGTATCATGTCCACTCCTACTTGTACTGTATTTTTGGGTTTCATAAAAGACCTGGTGAAATTCACAGGGAAAAAATGATTTCCTCTGCTTAGTGCAATAAATGGAATTAATCCTGAAGTAACCTCAAGAGCTATTTCAGATGTCAGTTTAATGTATTTTCCATGGAATTCCTCTCCACTGTTTGGACCAAATTTTCTTTTCACAACATTGTCAGGATTCATAAAATGGTCTTCATCTGTAATGAGCATTTTAAGAATATGTCTGTAAACCTCTTCAATTGAGCGGCTGAGAATAACTTCAAGAAGTCCAGGCACAGTTTTGCCTACAAGCATCTCAATTTCATCATAAAATCGTAGAGCTTTTAAGGAGTCTCCACCACTATACAGAAATACTGCATCTTTAGAAATTTCAGTGGAATCACCCAGAAGACCGAGGACAGACTAGAGAAAAGAAGAAGGAAAGAGGTACCAGTACCAGTTCATGGGTGTCACACCATGTCACACACATAAAAACTCAGTTTGGGTAGAATCCACCTGAACACCTACAAGTCCTGCTAAAAATCAACACCTTAGTAAATTCACTACTCTGCAAAAAATATCACATGAAACATGTTAGTGCTAATAGAGGTAGTGATGGAACAAGAGCTGAGGAGGAAGGGAGAAATTAGTTCTGTACAACAAAACGTTTTACTTAATTCCAGTTTTGCAGTCTAAGGAATCAAAGTAACTTGTGCTCTGTATTGATTGACTGTTTTCAATCTCGGTACCATTTATCAATGACAACTTTGCAGATAAAACCTAGATGCCTTTTGATAAAATTGGTTTAAGTGGGTTATATTATTAATAAAACTTATATAAAACTGTTCTCTTTTACTTCTGAATTATTTAAGTAACCTATTTACCTACCTACTTTTGAAGTTATAACCCCTTCAATTCATGAAGGATTTTGGATGTGGCATGGTTATTACAACAAACAGCAATCACTGTGTCTCCTCTCACTGCACTCCCTGCTTGTTAAGACTGGTTGTGAAATCCAAATCCTCTGGTTTTGGAAATTGCCTTCTGCTGTCCATAATGGGCCCAGGGCACATCCATCCCTCTGAGTTACCATTTGTATTGCCATCAATACAGTAAGTATCAGCATACATAAATAATTTCACTGCATTTACTTGTTCAAGTCCTAGCCACAGCTGATCCCACTTTCAGGTGAAACTTGGAAGTCTACCTTTTAAAAAAAAGTAGTACTGTTTGACATCACATTACAATACCTTGAAAAACAAGTCTTTAGCATAGAAGTTTAGAAATAATAGACAGTCCAAGAGACAACTGCGCAACTGTGCCACCTATTTAAGAAAAGGATTCTTCAATGCGTAATTATCTTGAGAAATAAGAAACTCTACTAACACAGTAGCTGTTTTGTACAAGGTTTCCATGTCCCAGTTCCTTGTTTCCTTTAGGGGTACCTTCTTTGTTAGGTGAAGCAAAATTCAAAAAGCTACTGACTCATTATATCCTTCCCATGCTAATTGCTTACACCTCATAACCCACAGTTTTATCTGATAGAAAAATATAAATGACTCCCTCTTGGACACTGCAGAGCGATCATATTTAAGTATTAACTGAACAGAAAGAGCTGTACTGCTTAAATCTATAGGCAGCTAGAATGTTCTGGTTGCATTAGTCATACTTCTTAGAACTGTTTAATTCCTGACACATGTATAATGATCCACTTGCAAAGATAAAAAGGCAGCTCAAAATACTACCTTCCATAAATACTGCAATCTTTCCCACAATTCCTCTGCGTCACTCAGCTTACTGTCACGCCTTCTGGAGTTTAGATGGTTCTGGTAAATCTTGTTCAGTTCAGATATATCAACTTTGCCTTTGTAGAAAATAAAGTACGATTTTTTTTCATTGCTCTTTTAGCATTTACCCTTCCAAAACCTGCTCTGCACAAATAGTCACTTTATTCTTGTACATATTTCCTTATTCATACTGAACTCCACGAGTATCCTTTTACCCAGTTGATCAACTACACAAAACTCAGTCAGGTTTTTGAAAATTTACTCTAGCCTCCCACATAACCCCACCTTCAAGGCCTGATTTTTCCCCAGCTGAAGTCAGGGTTCTGTTGCAGACTGCAACAGGAATGACTAAGAAAATAAATGTGCAGTGTTAAAACTAAACTGATTTTTCCGCTACTGTTTGACTCTAAAATGAAACATTTATCAAGAAAACACAGCACATGGTCATGATTTCCTACGAGGAGTTAATTATCTAATGTACACATTTCAAAAGCATGAATCAGGTACTGAATTTTGGTCAATTAAAAAAAAAAAAAATTGATACCATTAAAATAAGCGTCAAGGGTTCTTAATAAATAAATTCATTTACCGTGTGATGTTAAAGGCAAAGCTTTAATAACTATAATCTCATCAGGGACTGCATAAGCTGGTAGATGCTTCTGGAGTTCTTTAAGTGTTTCCCCCTCTTTTAAATCATCTTTGGGTAAAACAAACAGGACAAGCTTTTCTTGCTGATACCAGGTTACCGCACAAGCTTCTACCTGGCAAAGATCTTCAGCAGCCTGTAATTAAAAGATATTAGTCTTGCTTTGAAATGCAGTTCATCAATAGAGTAAAAGGAGCAAGAAACACAATGAAAAAAAAGCACACCTTTAAAAATCACATTTTTCTCACATTTCTACAGAACATCCTATGAAATCATCCTGTAGCTGAAGTCTGTACTTCTTCACATAAAAATGACCTCAGAGATATATGTATTATCTGCCAAAATGCCATGAATGAGAAATAATCCAAGAGTCTGAACTCAATCTTGTAGAACAATCACTGTACAAGCACTGCAGTGCAATGCTCACTACTTTTCAGGTCCTTATACAGTTCTCAATTCTCCTGGAAGAAACAACACAATAAAAGAGATTCCCGAGAACTCAGAACAAACTCCTCCCTAAATTATTTGACTAGATTTTTGATATTACACCCTGCAAATTCCTTTTAGACTCCTAAAAGCTGGGTGAAAATAAATAAATACCCATTTCTGATGATAACAATGTGTTCCTTATACCTTCCCTTTTCTACTGTCATACTCTACTCACTGGATGTGAGCACTTACCTGCTGCAAACATTCAATATTAAAACGTTTGCCATGACGTTTAATCTGATTGTCTTTCCGACCCAAGAAGAACAAATTCCCATTCTGCGCTCTTACAAAGTCCCCTGTTTCTCTCATTGTACCCAGTGGTACAGTTATTTCATCATCAAGAAAGCAGATTCGTTCCTCACCACCTACACAAGAAAAGATTGTGGTCTTATATATTAAATGGCTAACTGTAAATGAAAACCATAAAAAGTGTTTTATCAAATTCTCCTAAATTCTAACAAGCACTATAAGAAATACTATAAGAGTATCATCAATACCTAAATTTCTACAATGTACAGATTTGGCTATGCAGTTAATTAAGTTATTACATAGAAATTACTTCAGCTGATAATTTCAAAATGCAAGCAGGAAAAAAAAAGTCAATATAATGAAGGCACAGTCTGCAGATAAAATCATTCCAAAAACCTAAAATACCATTAGAAGGTTCCCAGTACAATCAAAACTTAAAATGCTATATTAACCTGTATATCAGAGGCAAACACTAAGTAAAATAATCATTATTAAAACTTAATCAATTAATAATAGCATCTCAGAAGAATTAGAAATATAAACCAACCTATAAATATTTGTCCCTCGCCTTCAAGAACTGCAGATCCGTTGGTATCTCTGACCTCAACTTTTGTTCCAAGAAGCGGTGATCCCAAAGGTATAGGAAAATCTGTTCTAAATATATTAAAGAGACAAACAGTAAAAATCTTTCCCTTCTGAACAAAATTGTTCCAGAAATCAGTTAGCATACAATCTTTTAAAAGACTGGTATTAGAGAAAAAGTAGACGCTTGGGATTCCTTTCTACAAAAGTTTCTTCTCTAAAAATGTATCAATTTATTAAAAATTCAAAACCTCATCAATGTGCATGGGTTTCATTATCATATACCAAAAAAGCCTGCTGTGTGACAGAAAATAAGGCCTGAATGGACCCTGAAATACCCTGAGAGAACCTCAAGAGCTTCAGCTAGTTTTTGTCTCCCAGGTTGAAATTTCCATCAAGTCAACCAATTTAAGCATGTGTAACTGCTTTCTAACTCAGTCTTTCCCTGTCTTACTTAGTTTGAGCCTTTACTCTATTTTACTACTGATGTTCTGGCAGTAAGTACAGCTGACTCCTTTAGAAAAGACTGAAATACAAGAAACTGTAATTTCAATGTCATGTATCTACTACAGACTTCTGTTGAACTGCAGACCGATTCCTTCCTTTCTCTTCATTTTCCAGCCTCTTCAAGCACTTGCAGGACCTCATATATTGAATATAAATGCTATTTCTGAGTGGAAGTATAGAATAATATATTTTCTTTAGTAAAGCAAAACTTAAAAAGTAAAGCAACTTTAAATAACTTCTGCATGGATTCCAGTTCAATTTCTATCATAAAGTATTATATATTTTATATTTGAACTCAGAGAAACCAGAATGAAAATTAGTTTTACATGAGAATTTAATAACACTTCTGACCATCCAGCATTTTCAGTCTTCAAGGGTTTAAGCACTATGTTAATATAGCACATCATTTGTCTGAAACATCCCATTTTCTACCAGTATAAACACACGTGAGGACTCAGTAGCTCTAGTAACATGAGACTGAGATTCTAATTCTGGTGATGTTCATCATTCACATGCCAAGCCATGAAAACAGTGAATTTTCCTACCTAAAATCGGCACTAAAAACCTCTTCAGGAATCTTGTAGCAAGTGGCCCAGCTTGACACTTCAGTAATACCATAGAGATTAAAAATACTTGTTTTGTTCTCCTTGTGCTTCCAACTTTTCAAGAGACTCAGTACAGGAAATGCTTCACCACCAAGGGCTAAGACACGAAGTGAAGTATTTGCAGACAACACTGTTGATTTAATAATGTGAGCTCCAAACCTTCTGAGAAGTGTTGGTGTTGCCTGAATAACACATATTAGAAAAAGGAAAAAAAAAAACCCAAAGAGAAAGACTTGTTATATTTTTTCAGTATATGTGTACATCTCTTCCTGCTTTATCATATTCACTGCACAGCTGCATTGTGGACGTACTTTAGAACATTAAGGTATAGTAGATGGCATCAACCATCTGATACCAGTATAAACCACAGTGGTATTTTGTTTCTTACATGAAGCATTTAATGAATACTGTCAGCACCAATCAATGTTCTTCTGCCGAGTTTCTTCTTTATTCAGAATGTTACAGCAAAAATATTATCTATACATCTGATTCACCTGCATACAGAACATGTAAAGACCTTTACGTAATACTAAAAATTCCTAGGATGTCAGATTCTGCGTTGTCCTTGATTTGTGTAAATATAACAGTTTACAAGATTTAGTTTTTCTGAAAGCTTTCACATCACACTCTAAAATAAGCAGGAGAAAAAGAGATAAAAACGAATACCAAACCCCTCAAACCCAAACCACTTTCCTTAAGCAACTACTTCTATAAAACTACTGGTGATGTAGAGCCCTTTCACTGAGGGAAAAACAGTGAATCATGTTATCAGACACATTTCACTCTTATTCTTGCCTACTTTTCTATTAAGAGGACTGGAAAGTGAATGGAATTATTTCTTACCGGGTTCCTTTCTTCAAGTAATAGATGAAGACCATTTCTTTTCAACTGATAATTTTAACTTTAGTGAATAACAGCAATAAAAAAAAATAGGGAAAAAATTTATATTCTTCCCTTCCTCATAATCACTTTTTAGATTTCTCAAGTCTGCTCAAGAAAATCAAGGGGGGAAGGTAATGTCTTTCTATAATTTAAGAAACATCATAAAATCATCAGTTAAGCTATAAGGAGAACATTTCTGTCATTAATTCAGCTGAGAAGCCCTACCTTCACTGATTAGGACAATGATCAAAAAAACCCCACAAAATCAAACTTTTCTGAGAAAGATATCTAAATACCTTCATTCACCAAATTTTGCCTTTCTCTATTACTGCTTAACATGATTAAAAACCATATCTTTAAAAGTCTTAACAGACACATTTTAAAAAAATCGTGCTAAATAGAGAGCAGTATCTCAGATTTTTTTCCTAAAAGCAAGTGAGCTAAACTGATCCTGAAACTCGTATACGATAGGAAACTCTACACCACTGCGATTTATAGCAATCCTGACAAACAAAAATAGGAGCAGAGAATAATTACAACAGAATATTTAATTAGTTGATTTTTTTCTGGTGTGGAAGCTTCAGTTAGCCACTCACTAATCTTAAATTTATACCCTACAATCTCAACTAGCACCATTCTTTCAAAAGAAAAGGAAATGGAACAGGGTCTGGAACATAAATGCTATAAGGAGTGGCTGAGGGAGCTGGGGTTGTTTAGCCTGGAGAAGAGGAGGCTTAGGGGGGACCTTAGCACTCTCTAGAACTGCCTGAAAGGAGGCTGTAGCCAGGTGTGGGTTGGCCTCTTCTGGCAGGCAACCAGTCACAGGATAAGAGGAACAGGACAGGATTACAGGGCATGGGCTACGCTTATTCAGCCATGCTGGATGCTTCAAGTAAATTTTGCAAACTTTAAAACTATTAAAATTGAAATCATATAGGAGATGGCCTATTTTAAGACATAAGAGACACATGAAGACTCACATAAACAGGTGAACTGAAAACAATGTGTTGCTGTGAAATCAATTATTCTCTTGCTTTCATTACGGTAAAAACAATAGACATTTTATCACCCTATACATAGCACTGGTTTAGCTGTACTTTTAGCATAAAGACTACCATTACAACTTTAAAGTTGTTTATGAGGAAAGGCTCTAAGATCAAGTCCATCAAAAAGTGCTAAAAATGTCTATAACAGTTTACTCTATTATCAGATTCTTCAGAACAAAGAGTTCAATTAATATCATTCAATTAATTCTTAATAACTAATGGTTTCCTAAAATAATCATTAGTTGTTTTCTATCACAAAATGTCTGAGGTTTTGATCAAATGGTAATTTTCTACAACACAAAGGATAGCTACTGCCTTTGAGGAATAATGCTCCTTTCCCATTAACAGCAGCATCTAGGCTGATGAAAGAGTAGTACATGTTAGCAAAAGTGCAAAGCAAGACATTGAAGACACTTATCTTAGGTGTTGCCTACCTGCAACACTGTCACACGGTGGTGGTGAAACAGAGCAGCAGAGAGCTCCACAGGCATCATTTTAATAGTGTTTGGTACTATGAGAATAGAGGCTCCACTTGTCAGAGTCACGAACAATTCAACCACAGACGGGTCAAATGTTAGAGGAGAAGCCAGGAACAGCACATCTTCCTGTGTGATCTCAAATATGGATCTGAAATAAGAAAGTTAGGAATTACAAATCTGATGCATGGCTTCAAAAGCCACTTCCAAACTAGAAAATGAAAGCATGAAAGAAATACATATTAGCAAAGCTCAGATCGTAAGGGCTGCTCTGAATATGTAGGCATATACAGGCCACGTAATTGGAGCATGAGCTCCTGAACTGTAACTGTTGATTTAAGTAATTGTCATCTACAAAGATACCCACCACGTTACACATCAATACAGTTCACTGAGAGGCATTATTTCAACTAAAGGATGCACATTTAAAAAAAAAAAAAAAGGAAGAAAAAATTATGGTATTTTCCATAATACATTTTTTTTTAAGTATTAAATGAAGCAGTAAGAAACCTGGGTAGCCTAAAAGGAATTGGGACTAAAAGCCTACAGAACACAGCGAATATAACTGTGAACAAATAATTCATTTTGTTATCTATTTTAATTCATATTGTTATCTGTTTCTTTTAAGCCACAAGCCAGGATACTTACAACAACAGCATATTATTTGAAGTACAGCCCTCAGTTAAACAAAATGTTACATGATTCTATTTAGAAACAAAATAAAAAAATACAAATAAATCTGAAAACATAGGTAAGGAGGAAGAAGTGAAGTTGTGCTAGCAAAAACCCTACCTACACTCCTCTGAAGTATTAAAAGAAAAATAAAAAAATTCCCTAAACGTCAAATTTGTAAAAGCGTTTGAAAGGAAAACTGAAAACCACACTTACTTAAGATGTTGAATATTAGGCACTACGCATTTATGAGGCACTCTGACTATTTTGGGGATCCCTGTAGTTCCTGATGTATGCAAGACATACGCTAAAGTGTCTTTCTGTCTGACGTCCATGGATCCTCCTTCTGATGTTTTTACTTCGGTTTGATCCGGACAAACGGTATATTCTGGCTGTGAGTTACCCACAGCTTTGGAAGGTTCACATTTACTTTTTGTATCATCTACTTGTGAATTTAAATCAGTGTTGCTCGAGCTCATTTGGAAGAGAGTTAAACCAATATGTTGTACTGTGGAAGAATCACGGGAAAAATACCCAACATGGGACATCCGGAATTTCTGTAAGAGAAAATAAATAATTCAAACAGCAGAACTCAGGATGCACTGTTATTGTTCTACTGTATGCAATGAAATAGGAAACAACATTTCATACAAAAAAAGCTGTGAATTTTTATGCCTCTACTTTTGGAGGACAAGCATCAGACAGTTTTAAGCTCATGTGTTTTTACATATTAAATATGAGTGAACACAGACTTCATAAACGCGAAATAAACAATTCTCTAAGCAAGAAAAAGAAAAGGAGAATATACAAAAGAATGCTGCAGAAGACAAACGACTGAATTATAACTAAATGGTCCCATCTTGTCTGTTCCCTTTGCAATGAGTGAGGGTATAAAATCTGGGAGGAGTTGGACAAAAAGAAACTAAAGTATTAAATGCAGGAGTTTTTTTGAACTACTGCAGATTTCCAACTCTTAACTTTGCCATATGAAGAAACAAGTCTGGAAAAGTCTTCCAATGCTGGTACCCAACAAGCTTGTCTGAACAACAGCATAACAGAAAAGAAGGCAATTTTTCTGAAGAGGAGGAGAAGCACTTCATACTTCTAATTTTAAAGATGTTCTTTTCTGAATGAGAAAAACAACCTCTTGGCATGAAGAAACAAAAGCACCCCATCCAAGCTTATTAAAACAGAATACAATCTGAATATCTACTCATCCAAAGTGCTCTTTACTGCTTCCTGTAGAAGTCTGAAAACTTACATTTATTTTGTCATTCTCAACAAGAATATACTGAAGATTGGTTTTCTTCATGAAGTAAGTGGATAAGGTTGGTGGTGCATCTGGATCAACAGGTGAATAGGCAGCTGGAACTTGAAGGATTCTAACAAGACACAAATGTTTTAAACTTTTTTAAAAAAAACTTAAGAAAATCCTCTAAATTTTCACTAACATTTCTTTTGAACTTTTATAGTTGGCTGAGTTAGAAAATATAGTCACAACATGACTTTTAAGGATTTTTTTGGTAATAAAGTAGAATGAATAGTCAGTGTTGCCTTTTGGTATTTTGCAGCAAGGGAAAAAATGAAAGCTAGATGAAAACATTCAATATTATTTCTGGCCAAGCAAGTAAGTGATGACAAAGATATATTGACATCAACAGCACCACATTTTAAAACTTTCTGCTATTGACTAGGAACAAAAATTAATATCCTTGCGAGGGGAAGTGGAGAGACAGGTATCAACCTGTTCACCCTCGTGGCCACTGACAGGACCGAGGAAATGACTGAAGCTGAGTTGGGGGAGGTTTAGGTTGAATATCAGGAAAAGGCTTTTCACCCGGAGGGTGGTTGAGTACTGGAACAGGCTCCCCCGGGAAGTGGTCACAGCACTAAGCCTGTCTGAGTTCAGGAAGCATTTGGACAATGCTCGCAGGTACATGGTGTGACTCTCGGGGTGTCCTGCATAGGGCTAGGAGTTCGACTCGATGATCTTGATGGGTCCCTTCCAACTCTGCATATTCTATGATTCTATGAAAAATAAGCTTTTTATAGATATACAACATGCAGAAACACATTTTAAAAAACAGCAAAAGCCTGCACGCTGAAAACACTCTACCACGAGTCTAAACAATCCAGCGTAAGAAAATCTGAGCACATAACTGGAACGTCTTCCCTAAAAAACAAGGGGAGCACCAACTACCTCTGTGCTCCCATTCCCTGCCCTGTTGCGTGCCCTCGGCAGCTTCTCACTGCCCACCTCTAGCGGCGCCCTTGGATAACAAGCAGCCCTGGAATTCGTTACCACCACAGAAAACGCCAAGGTGAGTGCACGGCCACTAAAACATGAACGGTCCCCATAAATCTTCACATTTCTTCTACTGTTGGGTTCTGTACTGTATGTACAATTAGTTATACTTCCTCTTTGTGCAAGTGGTTTGTCACTGCAGTAATGCTGAGATCCCGAATGGAGACATGGAAACAGCAGCACTCTGAGCTTGAACAGCCACTTGTGTTAGTGAGCACCTAAACCTGCCCTGCATCAGATCTCAGTCAGCTACTCGGCAGTGACAGCTGCGGGAATCAAAGCACCCCAATAGCTCCTGCTCACAGAGCAAAAGAAAACTGTGTTACTGCTCAGTTCATTGGGATACAGGATAAAACAGGCTACAAGGGACCTCAGTATGTTGAGTCCAACTTCCCGCTCAAGCAGAGCCAGCTCTGACACCAGACTGGACAGTTCAGAACTTCGAACACCTCCAGAGATGGTGCCTGCACATCTCTGGGTAACCTGCTCCACTGTTGCACTGGAAGTGTTTCCTGACCAGTGAGAACGTTTCTCAGTGCTTCTGGGAGGTTTATGATTACAGAGCTCACTCACTCCACTGAAATCTTTATATTCCACTGTAGTACCTCTTCTTGTGCTATTGTGTATTTTACACGCAGTGTGACAACAGAAAAATACTGACACACACCATTCCCCCAGGAAGCACAACTGCTGCTGTAAACATCAGCTGAAGAAAATATACTTGTGATCCCATGATTCTCTAATACATCATAAATGCTAGAGATAAAAAAGATAGGTATATAAAAGATACAAACATTAGAATTAATCAGCAGAAGCAGGATTTTTAAAATGCTGAATTAACCTGAGTATTTAGACCAGAAACATTTCAACTTCCTAGCCATTAATTAATCAGTATCATTTTAGTGTTGCATTGCTCATTACTTCTTTCTGCAATATTTGTAATGGAACATTAAACATATATTCATTTAGCTTAAAACATGGAATTTGTTTTCAGAGCATCTTTTTTGCCAGCAAGACAATACATTAAAAAACCTGCATAGTCCTTTTTTTAATAGATATAATCCACTGCGCAGGCTCGAAGGGTTAATGACCTTTCCCAAATCTTCGCTCGCGAAGACTGGCCATTATTATATATATATATATATATATTTGTCAGATCACCTCAATTTTTTAAACAAGTAGAACAAAAATACCAGTCATCAATTTTTTGGTATTTCTATAAATATGCTAAATTGCTTTTTAAAAAAGGATGCAGTTACAGAGTGTTCAGACCTTTAGAACTTCAGATTCAAAAATTTTTTCATCAGTGGCTTTTCAAAAGATTGTAATAGTGCCATCTTTTTCTTTAAAGAATGCAACACTCCAGCACCTCTTAATTGCACTACTGTGGTATTACTGCATTTTTGCTGTTACTAAAAATCTAAACAAACTGTAACATTTGCTTTCATACAGATGACCCTTAAAAACCTAACACACATTGCAAACGCTCAAACCATTACCCTAAGATCCAAGAGGGCAGGTTTATTCCTGGATAGCAGTAAAGGCCTATTTCACATTTGCCTTGCTGGTCACAGTACTTTTGAAGGAAAGCTGTTAGTTCCCTGGCCAGCTCAACCACTGTGGCATAGGTGTAGAAAGCTGGAGGTTTCCCAGTGCATTCATCAAACCAAACTGCTGCTCTATCCGAGTGCAGGCTGGCTGCCCGAGCCACCAGCTCCTGAAGCGTCATCCTGGCCGCGCAGCTCCAGTCCCCCTGAAAGAATAACAGACCAAAATGTACTGTCACCTCCTTACTTCTAATACTTTAGCCAAATTATAAACGCATAAAAAACACTACCAAGAAGGGAAAAAAAGATCCATGGCAGAGAACACACAGCTCTATTGCACCTTAGACTGCAATGTTTTAAAGTTGAATTCTTGACTCATTTGCCTGTCTTATCCTAAAGCCCAGGACACAGCAATGCACTAAGGCTTCATTGTACAAAGGTAGTTTGTTCCTCACCGTTACACCTTTATTTTTAAAGCAGGGTACCACTGAATTAATATCTCCATTAGCAAACCTTAATTAATTAATAACTCTTTCAGTGGAACAGAGAAACACGAATCCTTCCTCTGCAAACAGAAACCTCGACGCGTGGACTGCCCAGGCTCTGCATTTTGCACTGCTCGTGCTAGTGTCCTTCTCTCCCCCCGAGCCTCCCCGCCACGCCCGCACGGCTGACCGACCGCTCTGGGCTGTGCCCCCGCTCGCCCCTTCCAGGTTTCCCCGTTTCCACTCGGGATGAGCGCGGTCCGGCGGCTCCCGGAACTCCGCGGGCTCCCACCTGCGGCACTTCCGGCGCCTCTCGGCCCCGCCCCCAGCTGCGGCCGCGCCTCCGATTGGCTGGGCCCCGGCAAGGCCGCGCTCTCATTGGCCAGTATCCGTCGCGCCGTTTGGGCATCCGCAACTAGCGTCCGCTCCGGCAGAGTCTCACGTGGGGTGGTATCATCGCTTCCCGAGGGGGAGACGGAAGGAGGGAGGGAGGAACAGCGGGCGCGCCAGAGCCTGCCCCGCTGTCCCCGGCTCCCCGGCGGACATGGAACATGGGCTAAAACAATCACAGGTGGCTGTGGCGAAGGGCAAGGTTCCGCCGCCACGCTCACCGTTCACTCGTCTCCGTCGGCGTGTGTCCGTACCCCCCCCGCCCCGTACCACCCTGCCGGTGGTACGCCGTGGGCGGGCCGGGGATGTCATGTCCGGGCGGGAGCCGGGGTGCAGCTCTTGGCCTGCGCTTCGGTCGGGCTGTCCCGCTCAGCTTCCCGCGGAGCCAACGAGGGCGGTCGGGGCCAGACTTTGCCCACCGGATGCGATTTAGGGCCGCCACTAAGGAGTGGGAGTGACGGGAGCGGGAGCCGTGCTGGGAGGGGGGGGTACTGGTAGTGGCCTGACATCATTGAATCGTAGTATGTTAAGGGTTGGAAGGGACCTTTATCATCATCTAGTTCCAACCCCTGCCATGAGCAGTAACACCTCTCACAGACAACAGCTCTATCCAACCTGGCCTTGAACACCTCCAGGGACGGGGAATCCACAACTTCTCCGGGCAACCTCTTCCAGTGCCTCAGCACCCTCATGGTAAATGATTTGCTCCGGCTCCGAGATGCTTTCAAGGTGACTTTATTAAAGAAGCCTCTGTGTGTGCTGCCAGCGAGCCCCGCAAAGGGAGAGAGAACGAGGAGACCAGTTCACAACCATTTTTAATCTTAGGCAGAGGAGAAGTTAAACATCAGCTATCCACTGTTTTGTCACATTCTGTAAGTGAAAGTTTGGCATAGTTGCACATTGGTAATACAGCAGAAACGGTTTCACAGTAAAACATTAATACAAATAGCAACACCTAAAGCCAGTTTTCTCCTTCAGCATACTCACTGGTATGTGTGTGTTGGCTGTACGTGATCAAAAAGGCCTGGTAACCTAAAGCATAAATCCAGCTGTCAGAATAAAATGACACTTGAGAATTATCTCCCCTTTAACTTAAGGTTTTGAAAAATATGTAGCAGTAAAGATTCGGCATGTAGTGCATCTAAAAATTACAGTGCTCACAGTAGCAGACAGAACTTCACATGTCTAACATGAAGGGGGGAAAAGACAATAGGACTCATTTTTTTTTTAATCAGAATTATGCCACCCAGTGTTCAAATCACATTGAAGAAATTATTATTGGACTTCAAAAGGAATAGTTTTGTTGAAAACACGTTGAAAGAGTATTTGAACAAGTTTCACTTACAGTCTGTCCTATGGACAATTTCAGACAGACCGACTTCTGCTTGCAGCCTTCTTAAACTGTGCACCTAAGTGTTTATCTCAAGTAGAAAGGGCTCCTCACATGTATTTATAACCTAAGGGCTCAACTTATCTCTTCTTTTAAAAAATATTTCTTCTTTTTTGGGGGGCAGGAAAGAAGAACAGTGAAAAATGTTGCTAACAGTTTTTCTGTTTTCTCATACTCCTTCCTGGTTACCCTGGAAGAAGGGGTGGTCAGTGTCCAACCTGTTCTGGTTTTGTTCAATTTGCTGTCCAGATGAACTGTTACGCTTCTGTTAAAAAACCAAACTTGCTAATTAGAAGAGATCCTCATACATCCCCCCCAGTATGCAGACCTGGGCTCTGGTGAAGAATGCACAGTAAAAGCCCAGTGCTCATCAAATCTGAGTTCTCCCATGGGCTTGACTGCAAGTAGGTTCTGATTCCACTGCACAAGACACAGTTTTGACTCCATTAAATGTATTTACATTCTTTTTCTAACTAGCACTTTTATGTTGTGATTGTCCATCAGGCATGATTGCTACAATTCCCACCTAAGAAAACTCCCTTTTGAATTTAATCACCAGTAATGGAATTCTCAACTATACGGAAGATGATGGGGAAGGAAAAAGTTCTTAAACTTTTCTGTTTATTTTTTTTAACAGCGTCACAAACAATTATAAGGCCAAAATACACAATATTATATAGAAAATCTAAAATTAAGTTGCTGGTATTCTGTGAAAAAAAATGAGGTATACAAAATATTTTTACAATTGTGCGTAAATTTGCAATAGTTTTCAAAAGGTGCTTTTCCATTTTCAGCTAGTGGTTCATTGTCCAAGTGATCTTCCTGTATACAAATAACTGTGTAATTGTGATCAACTGGATATAATGCATGTAACACCTACTGGTTCTTCACAACACTTGTTTTTTTCAAACATTACATTTATTCTAACAGCAGTAATGTAGTAAAATAGGACTACTCCTACAACAACTCAGTCTTTGATATATTGTTTTTACTGTTAAAATTAATTTTTACTATTACATTTATTTTTTTTAGTTTGCTTTGGACGTTGACACATGAAAAGCACACTGAGCATTAGCTCAGACTTAGGAAATTGTCAGGACTTATCCTGGAGAACACAAGATGTAAAACAGAAAACAGAAAGGCAGTGCCAAGTATTTTTTTTTCTCCTTCCACGTTGTATTGCCAACTGATAGAAGCACACAAAGATAATATAATTACACTGGACTTCTAAAAAAGAATTTTAGAATTACAAAACTAGAGAGCTTTTGGCTGAGCATTTCCCTGAGTCTTCATTTTTTAAAATTATATGTTAGACATTATGTGCATAGAATCTGTTACAAAAGCCTTGATTAATAAAGGCTGTTTAGGTATATATGCAAAAGTTAGGTACTTCCATTCTTAAAAAGCCTAAGCAAGAACTGCTGAGGAAGCAGTTTGATTCTTCAGAATCCGGTATTTTTCCTAAGGAGAAAAGCAAACTTCAGATGCCTTTGCATTAAGATAATTTGAAATTACACCACAAAATTCATGATTTGTGAACAAGTCTAACAGGGATATCTTTCGGGGCAAGACTGAAGCAACAAAATCTGGGACTGCTGCATAATTAAAAATACTTTGGTTTTTATAGCATTTTGTGAGAAAATGGAAGGCACAACTGTGCATCAAAACTACATGATTTTGTATTTTAATCTGCTTACGTTGTTTTCATCAGCACATAAGACTTTCTGTAAATCTTTACTTAAACATGTGTTTTAGTAACAGTAATTAGTTAGCTGTAATAAGGTTTATGTATTACCTAAATGCAAGGAGGCTATTTAACAAGAAGGCATCACTGAAAAAGGTACATTCCAGAACAGATGAAATTATGTCCATCCACTAAAAATTCACCATTCTAGCTCTACAGGATACTCTCCAGTAAGACATGCTGTGCAATGACCAATCTTTCCAATAAATGACTTCTGGCTTTTAGGGCTGTTCTCTTGTTGTTCTTTGATGCTTTCTTGCACAGATGATACCAGCCCTTCCACAGAAAGATAGACAACACTGTCTGCTCCTAGAGGAAATGAAGAATTCATTGGTTAAAACTGCAGTATTGTACCAAATGCAATGCTCTTTGGAAACGCAGTTGCATTATCGTATGGATTATGATGCCAGGTGGATCACCTTACCTAAAGAGAATGACTGAAAAATTATCTGATCGTCATATGCCTTGCCCTTCTCAAGTGCTTTGTGCAGGGAGCAAACTCACTAAAATCTAGACAGAAGGTTCTGAGTTGGGAACAAATACATCACACATACTGGAGAAACAGAAGCAAAGAACAGTATTAAGACTCCTTAAACTCCCTGTAGTGTCCCAGAGCTACCCTAGTTCAGGTCTGGAAGCAGATGTGTGTGTGGCTGCTGCTTCCCAAATCTGAGCACTGACGACTACAAAACCTCACTGGGACTTGGAGGGGGGAAGACCATCATGTTCAAAAAAATTCATTATGCAGTTCATGCAAATTTTCTAGCAGTAGGGAAGTTTGATAGATCATTAGTTTTCTATCATTTGCAGACACTATGTAAGTGAATAACACTTAAAAATAAGATCCTACAAACTTGAAATATTTCAGCATGCCTTCACAATAATTTTGTGGTATTAGACAGTGAGAGTAAGTATTTAACACAAGAAATCAGAGTTTACAGTGGAACATAAACTGTTGAGTCTTCTTTTGTTCTGCTACAAACATGACTCGAAATTTGAGAAGTTTTTTGACATTCTTTGCTTGGTTTCAAATATCATTTCTTTCAAAGTGAAATATATAATGCAGTTTAAATTATTTATATAAATTTAAATTTGTACAAAAATCAGTGCATGTTTAAAAATTCTGAATATATTTTTGTGAATGTCTCATGAAAGTGAAACTACATCCGCTTTTCATCATCGGACTTATTTTCTTCCTGGTAGCTCCTTATTGTGAAGGTTCCTGGAAGGAGCTTTAAGTATTGGAGAGCTTTGTTGTCATACTTTATTTGTAACTTATGCTTATGCAATTATTTTAATACTTTCTATTGTTTTGAGAAATACAGCTCCCTAACTCTGTTTAAAAAAAGTATGTAGCTAAATTGGTTTGATCTGTAGAGCACTCACAATGCAGAGACCTAGCTTATCAACCTTGCAATTTTTTAGTAACTTTTGCTACAATTGCTTTGGTGTGTTGGGCTTTATTTTAAAGTAGACTATAAAATACCTATAGCTGAAATCTCTCTCACAAAAAAACAAAAAAAAACCCCAACCAAAACCCCAAGTAACCATTTACCTATATAGTTTGCAAGATCATGGAATTCAGGTCTGTTGGCAATGAGTTCTTCTTTAGTTGGAATGTTTATTCCCATGTAACAAGGAAATCTTATGGGAGGTGAAGCCACACGGATATGCACCTGAATAAAAATATAATTTCAAAACAGACTACTATAAATTGACAGTCAGCAGATTATAACACAACAGCAAAGTCCCAGTTCTGCAAATGATAATGAAGAACAGAACACAACACTGTACAGAAATCATCAAAGGGTTAAAAGGAGGATAAAGTTTTTTCAAATGCCAAGACAGGTGGAGAAAGAAAGAGAGCTTTAGAACTTTTTACAGTATTTCCTAATGTTCTTAAAAGGTTCCATCCTGATTTTGCTTTTCTTCTGTGGTGTTCAGTCTTTGATGTACGAGTATCAGTTTACAAAGTCAACCATTTTATGTAACATTTTGCTCCGGTGTCTGACTCGCACACTGTTTTGCTTAAAAAATCTTTACCGATTAAAAAAATGGTGCTCTGGTAACTTAAGGCATGTGGTATTTACAGCAGTATGTGGTTGTGTTTTATGCAGGTCCACAAGTTACACATCAGGAATACTTGGTTTTCTGATCTTAACTAATTTCTTTTCCTTTCTCTTGTTATTTGCCAGACAGTGCTTTTTAAGTGGAGACCTGCTCCTCTCCATCTTAATCTCCCAAAAGTCACAATCATACAAAAGAATCTTCTTAACCTATCTTCACAGTAAACATGCACTAGCCATTGTTTTTCTCCACGCTTGCCCTTTTAAATAAGGAAGCAACATATGGTACAAATTAAGACAAACCCTCCCATGCTTTACCCTCCCATCAACTTCTATTTACATTTCTATTGTATTGACTTAAAATTACCTTACCTCTTTTGCTCCTGATTCTCTCAGTAGTTTTATTATGGGTGAAATGGTATTGCCCCTCACAATTGAATCATCAATGATAACAACTCGTTTTCCTTTAAAATTATCAGACAGAACACCAAACTTCTTTGCAACACCAAGCTGCCGTAACCTCATATTTGGCTGGATAAACGTTCTCCCTACATATCGATTTTTACAGAGCACTTCAACATACGGTAGTCCACACTGCAAACAGGAGACAGTTAAACAGAATTAATATATGACTTGTTATTCGCAGTTACTGTTTTTTTAAAGCAATCTTAGGACTTAGTATGACTTCACAGTAACCAAAAAACGTTTAAATACCTTAACATAAAGGAATAATGACAGAAAAAACAAGGCAGATGACTCAACAGGAGTACCCTGCATATAGAAGATATAAAGCTTTATCAATACACAACTCTAGCAGCCCATATCATCATAGTCCATTACAAAAAGAGATATGTGTAAACATGCTTGGGGGGGGAAAAAAGTAACATATACCTTTTCAGCATAACCAAGAGCTGCTGGGGTTGCAGACTCTGGAACAGTGCTGACCAGGTCTGCTTCCACGGGTGCTTCAATAGCAAGCTGCTGTCCACATCTTCTCCGGACTGAATACACCATCTGACCTAAGAACAAGAAGTGTTTTTCTTGGTATGCATAATTCAGATTTCCTCTTGGTTTGCTGTACAAATTTCTGTGGCAAGTTGCAGGCATAGAAGTTAAGAAAAGCTCCAGAACTGATAAGCAATCACTTGCATAAGGTAATTTTTATTTCCTTCTATACTGTCATATTCCAGAATTTCACGTTTGTATCACTACACAGAGAATTAACTCCAGTTTGCTCCTCCTGATGAGTTTTATCTCAAAAGTTTTGCCAACCCATTCTATCCCAGCTGTGCTCAGCAAGCTTACATTCAGTGGTACTCTACTGTGATCACAGATAATTTCCATGTGTGCTCCAGGATAACATCTCCCACTATTTAGGGAGGAGCTCTTTACGTTACATTTCCGTACCTTCAAATATACTGTCTGGTCTTGCAAAATAAACATATTCAAAGATGCAGAATGCTGATGGATCTCCTTCAGGTCTTCGTACAACATCCAGTGTCTGGACATCATGTCTGGATATTTTCACAATCTCTCCAGGAAGGACCTCACGATAGTACCTTGAAAAAGAAATACATAGCAGTTAGAAATGTCCTGAATGTGGATGATAGTTTTGAAGTATAAATAAGACTTAACTGACAGGGAAAAATGCTTTTGAACATCCTAACATGACAATTTGCTTTTATCTTATATAATTCTTCTTTTACAATCATCTGTTTGAGAAAATAAACTGCTAAAAACCAGAAC
Organism: Lepidothrix coronata; assembly: GCF_001604755.1. Classification (NCBI taxonomy): domain Eukaryota; kingdom Metazoa; phylum Chordata; class Aves; order Passeriformes; family Pipridae; genus Lepidothrix; species Lepidothrix coronata. The sequence continues at coordinate 5,820,731 of NW_016690180.1, read as the reverse complement.
TGGCAAAAAAAAATCCTCCACAACAAACTAATCCTTGATGTCTTTCATGTTGTTACAAATTATGATATTTGGCGATTTGATATTTAATGTTTAATCACTGCCTGAGGAGACCTTTCAGATAAAGTGAGAATCAGGGCACTTACTCTGCACCTATAGACAGAAAGCTACAGGATTCAGAGGAGACAACCCATCCTTCTGTTTCAGTGTTATCTTTTCCTGAAATGAAAGATTTCAGTTAGAGTCCCCAGTTCTTGCAACTATGACCACCCACAACTGCACTTCTGCTGCAGATCTGGCTTGCTATGGTTTAGGTTGCCAAGTGTGCAGTTAAAGACCACTGTAATTTTTAACTAAAAGGTCAAGCATTCCACCGTTTCTGTAATATTATTTTAAAAAAATCCCAAGGAAATCCACAACATAAACATCCTAAACCTGTTCTAGGCAGAAGTGGAAGTAACAGCATCATATTCACAGTTCATGAAGAGAGACAGTTCAGGTATTTCAAACTTTTCCAATTCTATTTCAGTAAATTTAGATATACATACTTACTTTTGTTCACACAAGAAACTCTTTACTTTTCCTATGCATTGACAGATAGATGCTTTTGAACACAATGGATCCTGGACTGAATTCCAATAAGGAGAGTTTTGAGAGGCAACCACAGGAAAGATCAAGTTGTGCTACATAGGGTAGGAATGTTTGTATGCTTTAAAAAATCTTAGTAATTTTTCTTGTAGTTAAAATTACCCAGTTTTGTGAAGATATGGAAGCATTTACCACTTAGTCACTGAATTATTTCAGTTTTAAACAAATTAAGATATTTTAATCTCATTTAAGAGAAAATGTCAATTTGCAAGCTAAACAGGAACACAAGGATTTTTCCCATAAACTGATTGTATAGTGTTCTATTACTGTATTACATGTGGCTGGGTGATTGGAATTCAGAAATACACTGCGAGCAATTTGGCACTTTTTGCCCACTTTACTATAGGAGAAAGAAAGAAACCAGGCTTGTTTCTGGACTGGATATAATCCTGAGCAACTGGCTTTACGTGGACCTGTCTGAGCAGGGGATTTGGCCCAATGACCTTCAGAGCCCCCTTCCAACCTCAACTCTGCTCTTCATCCCTGCTTTCCTGTTTAAGCAATGAGACCTTAATTAAATTTTCACAAATACTGTATTACAGCCAGGCTGCCTAACTGTGGCAGTCACCAGGCCACTAGGATTCCCTTTATCTGGGAACAGAATTTTGCAAACTTTCTACAAATTATTTTTTCCTTGCCAATTTTTTGATTTGTCAAAACTGACTTTTGCATCACATATTCCTACCTACACCTCAGTAAGTATAGCTTTAATTACTTATGTCAGTGATTTCACACACAAACTATGTATATGCATATGGATTACCTTTTCCATTCAGGTCCCCTACTGGAATAAGGCGACCAATGCAGAGCGGGCGATTCCCATATGGATCACGTACTGCATAGATTATGTCTTTATGCATAATTAGCAATGAATATGAAGTTGGAGTTTCCTTCATTAAGTTTTTTATTCTGGAATGAGACATAGGTGAATATAACCTTGTGTCATGTGAACAGCTCTGTGCATTTACAGCTGCATATCATGCCGAGATCAAATTGCTGTTCTTGATTCTGAAACCCAGTCTCCTCACCTTGCTACCCAGTCGGCTGTGTCATCATTTTCTAGAGGAGGTGTGAAAGCCAGCAGCTGGGTGATCAGTTCACTGTCAGAACTGGTCGACAGTCCTACACCATGCCGCATAAGCTTTTAAGACACAAACCAAAAGTGTTACCAGCATCAAAAAAAACATCTCACATAACACTGCTCAGATTTTAATCTAACAAAACCTTTGTGCGATGAACAAATATTTTAAAAAGTATCAGTGCTTGAGTTGATCCTGTCATAATAATGGCAAGTTTCTTCCAACAAACCAACTATGTAAAACTGGTAGTACAATCATCTACACTAAATTTTTCCCTTTCCATCTCATTCCTTTGCTCCACATGCAACCAAAACTAATGCCACCAATATTCAGGGCACAAATTCATGTTTGGAGCATTTAATTAGCTTTGTGCATGCTCTGGGAAGAGAGGTAAAATACGAATATATGAAATTGCCTATAGCAGATCCAGAAAGAAATATCTGCCACACAGGATTTTTTCCCCCCAAAATGATCTATTTTGATTAGGGTACTCCTTCCTTACCCCAAACAGTCTGATATTAAGGAAAAGTCACAGCAACCTTATTGCTCACTGATGCCTCACACTCAGAAAGAAATGATGCCAGAACCTCCCAAAGGAGGTACTAACCTTCCTCCTGAGCAGTGCAGCATTTGTTAGCTCCCCATTGTGTGCCACAGCAATCTTCCCGTGAAGAGTCTCTACGACAAAAGGCTGGCAGTTCTGCAGCTCAGAAATTCCTGAGGTGGAGTACCTTGTGTGCCCAATACCAAGGTTTGAAGGGTACAGCTTCTTCAGGCTGTCTGCATTGAAGACATGATTTATAAGACCCATTCCCTTTGGGAGAAAAAGAAAAAAAAGGTTCTGTTTGGTTTTATTTTCCTGGTAACTTTCTCATTTCTTCTTCTGTTTGGTTTTGGTGCAGTATTAATGGAACTTTAAGAGAAAGGCAAATAACCTGGAAGACATGGGAAAGAAAGAAGCTGAGTAGGTGTCACAGTGGTATATCAGATCCCATTAATCCTGTTTTTAAATAAAGCAACGTACATTTTTGTGCTGAGGATTTTCCTGGAACAGTCTATTCCCTGACTAAAAATACATCTTCTGAAAAACACTACCACAAACTGTTGTGTTGCTTAAAAACACCAGAAAAAAGACTGTCAGAAGATAGGAAAGGAAGGAAAAAAAGTTGCATGAAGGAAGTTCTAGGCAGAGAATATCTTTTACAATTTAGTGGTATATCGGATTTACTTTTAAAGCGGGTTCATGGTAATGTTTATTAGATTCCACTGACATTCTTGACAATGTCAGAAGTAAAGTTTTTTTCCAAGAGGTTTTATTGTTTACTTCCAATTTTTATATAGCCAAGTATATCTAAAGCAGAAATACATCAAAACCTTTTAGTCAGACATCAGGACAGAAGCTTCTTTTGGCAACAAGCCAAAAGCGAGCACTGCATGGAGACAATTTAGCTGCACGACTAGTCTGAAAAGCTGCACTGAGAGTACAAATTAAGTCTGGATTCCAGGCCCTTCTATAATAAACTCCTGCTTCTGCCACTGCCTGTGGAAAATATTTACATCCTTCTATGCCTGGTTTGACTATCAGGCATGGTAATTGTTGTATACATGACAGGTAACACTCCTCTAGGACCTTCAAAGACACACAGGAGAGGTCTGAAGCTCTGAATGTCTCATAACCTGTACTGCAGATGCAACAACAAGAGAGTGAGATGGAACAGAAAGAAAGGAATTTGGCTGAGCTGTTCTCAGAGCTCAACCAAAAAAGAAGGCTCAACTTTAGGGTATTTTCTGCTGTAACTGCTGTAGAGTCAGAATACCAAGAGGCTGTGGTTGTGTATGTTGTTTTAGGATATTTATTATCATGTTAAAAAGTTACTGCCTCAATCTTGTATGGGTTTGCTTTAATTGTCAGCAAACTTCATCCCAAATCAATTATCATCTGTGGTCTCACAGGTGACATAAAGGTGGTCTAAAGCTGTGTGCTCATATATGTACAGAAATGCAATCAAGCACTCTTATTTTATTTAGGCCAACTTTAGCCTGACAGATCTGCCGGTTCACAGGTTAATGGATGTGGCAAAGTTAAGTATTGCAGTAACTTACACTATTTGGTTACACAAGTACATAATCTTTTAATTGCAGTTTCAAATTCTCCTCTGAAATAGACTGCACTAGTGTGGGATAGCAAATGTGAATTACACTAGTATAAAAAAATACCAATGACAATCTTACGTCTGTATTATACAAGCCCTTATACATGCCAGAACACAATAATGGTTTGATAAGTTGCTACTTTAATATATTATTCTGCATGTCCATGTCGCTGATAATGTCGGAACGGCCAAAGCGACACAGATATCAGACGTAGTCCAGGTGTAAGGTGAACAGGAAGCTGTTTATTGCTCTCAAGTATTTCTTTTATACTCTTTGTACACTATCGTGCCACAACACAATTGGTCAAAAGTCTCAAGCGTAAAAAACTGTAGACACTGCACACACTCTTATTGGTGACACTGAAGACACTGTGCATGCTGTGACACGCTATTGGTGACACTATACACATTTTAATTGGTGACCTTTGGTCTGGGCTGCATTACATTTGTTCCGTCCGGCATTACAGTAAATATTTCCTAAAAGTTGTTTACATTCCTCATCACTAATTGCCAGGCTGCTGACAGGTTCTCTGTCAACCCCGACATGTCCAAGTGTGAAACAGTCAGTCTTTCCCTTACTGGCATCACTATATTTATACAAGAGATTTATGTTTTTACCCGAGCTGAAACATCTATGACAATATTGTTTTGTTGTATGAGTCTAGCTGAAAGGCTTCAACACACAAATCTGTATGAGTCTTTCTGGGAGATTTTAAAACAAAGGATTAATAGCCTTTGTCATGGGCTATCAATCCACAGTCAAAGGATGACCACAATCAGAAGGGAACACGTATCTATAGCTTAGATGGTCCAGTTCATACTCTAATACAGGTATTGCCTTAAACCGTTGACAAAGGTGAGTAAATTGATGCAGTGAGAAGCTTTTTGCATTCTGTTTGCTATGAAGAAGAGTCAAGTGGGTTTGGAGAACAAACAGGTACAGTAGCATCTTAACAGCTGATATTTTTATGTACTAGTTTACAAGTCAGAGTCCTAAATATGCTTTCACCAGTGTAAGAGACACAAATGTTTGTTATGTTAGCACCACTTCCAGGATTAACCAGGTCATATAAACTGGACTACACAGGCTCTTTAATACACTGTGGTTATTACAGGTTTTAAAAGTGTTGTAGTTGAGAAATATATTTCAAGGATAAAAGAAACTATCACATGCTCTGCAACTCTTAAAATATCAAAGCTAATATGATGAGATAGTCAATTAAATTCTTAGCATGACAGCTAAGTATTGTAGCTCAGTAACATGGAGATACTGCAAATTATTATATCACATGGTGGAAGTTCATTCTGAGAAGCACTTTTTCACTTACTGGGATTTCTAGAGCAGCCCGCTCTACAGGAAACTGAAATTCCTGTAAACCTGAAGGAAAACCGAAACTCAAGCAGGAGCGGGAGTGAAGAACAGATAAGATGCTGCTAAAGTTGAGAGAAGGTGCATTTAAAAGTGCGTGTGCGTGTGTGTGTATGTGTGTGTGAGAATCAGGCTGTAAATAACAGAGAGGAGGGGGGAAGTGCCTTAAGAGGGGACAAACATGATGCTTGACAGAAAAGGTTTTATATGAGGAATTGAGCAGTCATGCATAGATACATATGCTGCTGCAGCAGAGTGGTTCTTAGTCTTGGACTGATTTGAACAGCTTAATTAATCTTCCTCTGAGAACTCTGAATGCTTTCTGATTGTGGTCAGAGGACATACAACAAGAAGTGCCCCATGTTTTTTTTGCCGATGTATTTTTATTTAATTACCCCATGGTTTTTTTGCGGATGTATTTTTATTTCCAATCCTCTCCTTTTCCGGGATGGAATAGGCTGGTGATTTTTTTTTCCCTGATCACTATTTTATACGGAATGAACAGAAATATCCCCAGAGCATACAGGTATTCTCTTGACATAATACTTTAGAGGCTGTGGTCATTTTGTGTCTTGTAACATCCCCTGGGATTCCCTCGGCTTGAGAAAGATTGTGTGACCTTCTCAGGCCTCCATTAAGTCTTATATTCTGTTTATCTTTACCTATGGGTAAAGTAGTTGCCACTTCTTGAGTCTTGCTAACATAAGATTTAGTCATCCCTTTCCTTGTGCATAACCTTTAACTGCATTTCTTTTCTCTTGAGATCAAGTTGCATCAATGCTCTTCTAAATCTACAGAGTTAACACCTGAGATGCAGAGTGATGTTGGTAAGTAGTTTTTGTGACATCAATAGCATGATCTGGATAACTTCTGTGTGTCTGCCACTGTATGTGGCACAGATATACCCAGCAGGTGTGTATGCACAGATACACCCAGCAGGACAATGGTGGCATGTTTGTTTTAAGCATACACTCAAGACAGAAATTACACAAGTAACAAAATTAGATACTCTCACTGACAAAACCAAAACAATCCATCAAAACATGTTACTTTTTCTTTAATTATACTGTTTCTTAGCAGAAACAAACTTTCACGAATCTCCATTAAGAATGTACAAAACATTCATTTGGATTTTACCTTGTGCACTTTGAATGCCTGGGATGACTCTCCATCACTTGTCACAATTCCAGCACTCTCCTGGCCCCTGAGAACAAAATAAAATTAACATAAAGCACTGAAATGCTTAAAATATGAAATACTTTAACATCCAATGGATTGATTTTGTCAAGAAATTTTAATGCAGGTTTATTTGTTGCTCTATTTTGCAGATGTGTAATTGCAACTGATTTCTTGCCCATGTTATGCTTTGTTTCAAAACAGTCACATAAGGTTTCTGCCTAAGCCCACTGAATTCAGTGGGAATCTTTCCACTAATAAGCACTGGCACAGGCTGCAGTCCTATTTCAGTGAGGGCATAAAATAAAAACAGATGCTTGATCTGAAAAGCCATTTTCAAAGGGATAGTGGTCTAGGTGACAGTAGTAGGCTCTGTAGTGCTATTGTATTTCTGCTTTGGGTTGGGATATGTTATTAAAAACTGATGGTTTTGCCTACGGGAATGGATTATCTTTTCCACTGATCACCTATGCAGAAGCTTTTGCATTTTTGCACTTCAGCAGACAAGCTACCTTTTACACCTGGAAAAGCTACACAGACCCTCTGATAAAAGCATTTGACTGCATAAATTTAATGTTTGGCATCTCCACTTCTCAAGTAAAACAAGTCTCAGGTACAAGCGTCACTGCAAATGGAAATACTTCTCTTACAGCGCATCAGCCTCAGGCTGGCAGTTGTGCTTTGTTGAGCAGAAGAGCTAATTCAGCTGAAATAAGGGAGTTTTCCCTATTTTACTGCCTGTCCTCACCAGCCCTTCTCCATGCTGGGTCCCCTCAGTGCACTTCAGGTGTCCCGATGCTGTCCTGCCGAAGGCAGGCAGAACTCTGTGCAACTGCCCACGATTTGGAATTCAGTCCTTATCCATTGAAAAGGTTTAGCTTCGCAGGTTGGATTTTTTTTGTGGGTAACAGTTCAGGCTGCTCCACCTCCCTGTAAAAGGCTTCCTGAATAAGGTGGAGTGTTACCTCTAATAAAACTCCTGCTGTGTGTACCTGCTGTGTCTGTAATACTCATCAGAACTTTGGTGGACTACTGAGCTCCCATCCACTCTCATATATAATAATGTCTGAAAAGGAAAGATATTTTGCTTAAAAAAGGAAAGACTTGAAATATTTCTAGAATATTATCCCAAGATCCTATTTTAGTTTAACGCAGTTGAAGTTACTGGAATTATTTACTATAAGCAACAATAAAATTGGCCACAAAAATCTACAGAATGGATGGATGCTAATCTACAACTGACCATGCTCATTACCAATTTTCTCCAGTTCCTAAAATCCCTTCATTTGTTGCTAGTCCCAGTTGTATGTAAAGCAAACATTCTAAAGAACATTTGCTTAGAGAAAGCAAACCAAACTAGAATTCACACATATATGAACAAATTTACCCTGTTAGTGACACAGATCTTCAAAGAAAAAAATCAGAGATGGGGACATTCTTAAAGCCATTTACTTTAACTTGGGAAGATGTCCTATCTATAAACACAAAGACTGGTGGTAAAACTTAAGGGTTGATACACTGCATTCAGCAACTTGTAGTCACAATGTTAATATTACAGGCAATTTTAATACTGTCATGGTCCCTTTAAATATTAACGAAATCAATAGGGAGGAAGAGGGAAGCAGACACCCCAAGGAAAGCCCTGGTCAAGGTGCTGGGTTACACCTTACATGTCGCACTAACAAAAGACATGGGAGCTCAGTGTCATTACCACAAACCTTCCATCACTTCACTAGTTGAGCCATACTTTTAAGTATGCCGGTTTTTATTAAAACACCACTAATGTAAGTTAAAAACCATGTATATATGGCCATCAGTTCAAAAGCAAATAGTGCATGGAGATGTGAAGATGTAAGGCAGGGTGATCCTGACGTGCCACTTGTTTGGGGGAAGGCTCAGCACCGCGGGCGTGCCCCCACGGGAGCAGGAGATGCTCTGCACCCACTTGGCAAAGGGCAGGCCAGAAGAGTGTGTGTGGGGGTGGCTGGATGTCATGTTGCTTTGTTTTCGTTTGTTTTTTGTTTTTTTTTTTTAAGGAATGAAAGAGTACGGCTCTTTTTTTTGCCTCTCTCCTCACACCCCGGTGCCCACACTGCCGCCCTCGTCCCCAAGAAGGGTTAAAGCAGCCCCGGCCCAGCCCGGCTGAGGTCTCCCCTCCCCATCGCCGGAGCCTCTTTCCTTGCCGGGCTCCAGCCCCGAGCCTGCTTATTTGGCAGCGTCTCAAGTTACTCCCCTCTGGCAGCTTGAGCCAGTAAAACCAGATCCTTTCATCTCAGCGGAGCTTACTGACAACCAGCCGTCTGGTTTCCTAGGAAACAAAATCTTGGCTAGAAATAGTGAATCATTTCCAGGTCACTTTCAACATGGAGAGTGGAGCCGGGAAGCATTGGACTGAGGAGGAGGTTAAAGCCTTGTTAAGCGTCTGGTCAGAAAAAAATATCAGAAAGCAACTGCACGGCACCCTGAGGAATAAAGGAATATTTATCTACATTGCTAAAAGGTTACAGGAGTTGGGAGTGTGCAGGGACTGGAAACAGTGCCGTGCAAAGTACAAAAACCTGAAGTACGAATACAGAACGGTTAAATATGCCCACAACTCTGGGGATGTCACTAAAACCATGAAGTTTTTCCATGATCTGGATGCCATATTGCGATATGAGCCTGTCACACAATTAGCAGCAGAAGAGAACGGCAGGTGTTCTGCGACTGAGACGCAGCTGAACACAAGCCCCACAACAGACAGCGCGCAAGGTAAAAAACCTGTTTTTGCTTCTATTTTTCTCTCTTTGCTTAAAAACCAAAGGGAACAAAACCGAAGCCCGACTTCACTGGCGCTGGAGCTGAGGCTGCGCAGCCCCAGCAGCGCTGTTAGAAGTGACTGGATGCACTCCTCGCGCAGGGGAATAAAATGTTAGCACCCACCAGTGTCGAAGTCTGTAAATACAGCGTAATTCCAGCAAAATTATGCTAACTGCCTGTATTGCAGCTTCTGTGAGTACTCGCTGGTGTCCAGGCTCCTGCACTGGGTTGAAACGCTGAAGTAAAAAGAGCTGTTTTCTTTCCCTTTGCCGTTCACTTGCAGTACTTTGGAAGCCGGTTTTTACAGTTCAGATGTAAATGTATAGATAAAAGGTTAAAACTGTCATGGTGTTTAAAAAAATCATTATTTGTAATACAGGTGAAATTTAGGATTTTTATTCTTATTTCTCTGTAACTTAATATTTAGGTATGAAAACTCAAGGTAAGTTAAATTATTTTGTAAGCAGTTTTACTTAAGTATTGGAGAAACAGATGCTTAATAACGTCTCATTAAAAACTCTGATTTAGCAATGAAAATAAAAAATCATCATATTTGTCAGACTATTTTGAGGCAGACCAAATGAATGCAACTGCTTTTATTCTGAAGGGGGTTTCACTAAATTATTTGCATCTCTTGTTTTATTCAACCTTCTCTACATATACATTTAAGCTCTACTTAACATTTTATTAGGGTCAATCTGCTATTTGACATCACTCAAATCTCCTTGTCACATTCCTAAATGCCACTGAAGCATAAGTCCTGATGATAAAGTACCAAAATAAGATGACAAAAAAGAGAAATTAACAGCTTAGCTGTTTGTTCCCACGGTATGTGGCAATTTACATTAAGATTGTGAATCTTTTTTAAGAAAACAAAAAACTAAACATTAGTGTCAGGGGAAATTGTCAAAGGCATAGAGAGGAGCTGGACATCTAGCCTGTCCTGGTACCCTTCCATGTCTCCCTTCACAATGCTTTACAGATCTGAGGAAAAGAAATTGCCATTTTTCTTGTCATTGTTTACCTTAACAAAAAGCTTGACCTTAATTTGTCATCACCAGCAGAAAGCCTCGAATCTGTCAAAATCACTTCAAATTAAAATGGCAATTTTATAATATTTTAACGTGCTCTCTGCAATGTATATTGCAATCCATTTTTTATTTTTAAACATGCAGAACTGAGGCTAATACAAGGCTGTTACACTTTGAGGACTACACAAAACTAAGACAGTGTCCTTCATCTGAGGATCAGCCATTAGATTATCCTCTGTGTTTTATTGTAGTTGGCACCTGGTAATTTTAATTCTTATCTGCCTTAGACCTCTAGCAAATTTAAATCAGCAAAAGTTAATTTAAGTTGTGAATCATAAAGTACAATATATATTAAAAAAATTACCTCTGGGTGAGACACACCTCATTTTGAAGCATTAGGACAGTCTGGTTTTAAAGATTATATAATTAAATATATCCCTTAAATGCACAAGAATTTCTGTTACTCCCTCCAAAAAAAACCCCAACAAACAAGTTTTACGGATAGACAAAAATAAAATGCAACTAACTGTAATACTTGAAACATTAATGGCAAAAATCAAAATGGAAAGATTTTCACAACAACTACAATTCAGCCACAAAGAAAACACACTGAGCTAGAAATGTGTCCTGCAACTATGCAGAATGTGTGCACACATCCATAACAAGGGGCAGAGGGAGCTGTGAGATCACTAACTTTCTCATTTAAGAATATAAGTCAAATAACTAACACTGTACTGGAGACTCAGCCCCACTCCACCTGCCTGCCCGGCCCAGTAGGGGCCGAGTGCCCTGCCCTTTGAAGGGCACTTTTAAGGCTAAAATGGCATCGGTGGCTCTGCAGCTGATGCTCTCAAGTTCTGTTGTGGGGGCAGATCTGATGGTGTTGCTTCCTCAGAAGAAAAGGCAAATCCCTGCACAGGCGAAGGCAGGCCACTGCCACTGCCCCACTATGGACTGCATGTCCCCTCCTCGGCTTCTCCCTTTCAATCACAGTGTAATGGGAGAGGAGGAAAAAACGGTCCTTCCTCTCTTTTGAAAGAGGCAGAGACATCTCATTTTGACATGGCTGGAGGAATTCAAGGATGTCTAGGCTTGTGACTTGGGTAGCAAGAACAAAATGCCATCAACAAACTAAAACCTGTGACAAATAATACTTGTTCACCTTGCACGTCTTATTTTATTTGAAGAACTTGGTTGCAATAATAACTTGTTTTGTTAAAAAGCATGACAAGGAACTGGGCAGGCTCCTAAAGAAATCACTGTATATTTACCATTCTGCTTAGCCAGTGTCTCAATATTGATACACATCCTTAATGTAAAGATACATAGCACGTCTTTGCATTATCTCAGCTACTGGGAGATTACTGGGGAGGGTGAAGAAGGGGAAGGAAGGAAGGAAGGAAAGAAAAGAGACTACTTTTTTTTAATAGGACTGAGTGGTATTTCTATAGTGTTTCCCTGAGGTTTGGTTTTTTCCTTATCTGGTAAAATCAGTTTTCTTTTGAAAGTGTAGTTGAAGAAATTATTACTGAAAATCTCAATCAAATCTCAGAGGAGCGTCTTCAGACAAACTTGGTAGCAACATACAGCTTGTTCTTGAAAAGATGACACTTTATACATAAGCACATGTAGAAGTGCAAGCAGAGATGTTCGTGCTGCCCTCACAAAACACGTTTTCAGAGGCAGAGTTGTAGCTTAAATAATCATTAAAAAAGACATAAGTAAACATGTTCACTTCTCTTAAAATGTAGTTTGTGTATTATTCCAGTAATCAACAACCAAGAAAATCCATGTAGAGTGATGGTGCACTGTGAAAAATGGTATCGTTCCTTAAAATTCAAATGAATGAGCTTCCTATTTTGTTAACCAGTTTGATTGTTTCAAGTTAAACCAAGTATTAATAAATCAGTACATTATCTACAGAAAAAGTAAACCTCATGTAATAATTAATGTTTCTTATTCTCTTTTATATTTCTTTATGTTTAAATACTAAGGCACTGGTCACCTTGCTTGACCTTCAGTTTACCTCAGCAAATGCAAAAAGATTATCAAGTCTGAGCAGAAATGCATCATAATAACAGTATTATCATGCAGAAAGATCCTGCAGAAATGCTGACTTGAAAGTGCCACTCATACATAGTTTTCCATGTCTGGACTTTAAACATGTCACTGACAAGTATTTTATATAGTTTTTTTAAAATAAGTGTACAGTACTCATATTGAGTAACTTTTTTGCTCTTCAAATGCTTTTATTTTTTCCCTATCAAAGATACTAATATCTTTTTGTGGTAACTGTTCTTATTTACTTAAAATAAACAGTTGTTTCTCTCTTAATATGACAGTGTAAATAAAGTTGCTCATGCTAGTGCCGATGGGACACTCAGCAGGCTTCCAACAGAGAATTTATTTCTCTTTCCCTAGTTTGCTTTGCTGCTCCTAAGCAGCTAAAACGCCAGTCCTGTCGCTGGAGGTGGAGGCATGAGCAGCAGCTCCTGCCAGAGAAGCCAAGCGGACAGCTGGGAGCAGTCAAAGATCAGGCCACTGCATCTATGAGTCATTGTGAGCCTTGCTGAAAGTCAGGAGGATTTAGGATAATGTTTTCAAATGCAGTTTTCAGTTTCACCTACGTCAGGAATACAAGGTGGCATCCTAACCACGCCTCATTACTGTTCCCTGTGACGCACTACCGCAGAGCCCTGGAGCAGGCAGCTTTGATCTGTGAGCCCTGCCTGGCTGGAGCGCACAGCAGCTCAGCTCTCTGTACGGTGCACCAACATTTCAAACCTCCTGTCAAAATGGTTCGCTGAATACAGCGTATTATCACTGGCCAACTAAAAAGTCTGTCCTCTGTGAAAACTAAGCTGGTTCAGAACCTGACTTACATATATCCTGCTTTCTAAACTTTCATAGCAATTGCTATAGTGTTGCTTTTTAAACACATGTAGAAATGCTATGCTTGAAAAAACTAGACTGAATCCTGTCAGCTCCAAATACGTCTGTTCTCAAGTCACAATATATACTTTCACAGTCTCTCTATACTGTTAATGAATTTCATATATTTCCAGAACTCCTTCCAGAACATTCCTGCTTTCTTCAAACTCTGAAGAAAAATGAATTTTTTTTTATTATATAAATGGATTTGTGGTTATCTGAATCCATACGCAATGTCTGCCTTTATGTCTCTTAATTTACATTATCTACTTTCAAACTATACGTTTAATGTGCTATCTACCCTGAACACTGAGTCAGAAGAGCATATCAGTCACTAGAATCAAGTCAGTTTCTACAAGAATTTTAAAAAGCATTTCAAACAGGCTTCATATGCAGGATATAAAATAATTTACCTCCTGTAAATCATGTCCTCTTATGGGGACAGGCAAAATTAATTTTAAATTTAATTTAACTACAAGTGAAGAGATTATCAAGATCATCTCATTGTGTACGGACATTTTAACTTAAACTAATTTAAGCTAATTTAGTCCATATCTATTTTTCACCTAAAAACTCTTTCCTTCCCAGGTGAACTATCAGTTTCTTTAGAAGATGATGAGGACTCTCCAGGAGATCCACTACTCTTTATGTCTCATGTCAGACCAGTTCAACTAGGTATAGTATGATGGTGCAGAGAAATCAAAAACTTAAAGGCAGCATGGGTTGTCAGAGCACTTTCTGATAGCTTGAATATGCTGTTGTTCTGTTCTGATCAACACAGCTTTAATACAGACACAGTCTTGCACCATCTTCTTCCCAGTGTTAGCACTCAGCAGCCTTGTGCATCACTACACACTGACCACTGTACTTGGTGTAACACCTGCATGACCACCATTACCATCCAAAACACATCCCATGCTACAGCTTAATCATATTAACTGCATTAACCACATTAATTTTGTTAAATGCTACTGGAAAGTAAGCCAAATGCTAGTGTGGATACCCATATCAACTTGTGGCTTTTCCTTAGCATATCTTCTTAAAGCATGGATGCTTAAAGCAGCATGAGCAAGTGGCCTGAGCCAGGAGAATGATGCAGAGCAATCCAGATTTGCAGTGGTCTCCAATGCAACTGCAAAGTGGTCTCTCCATGGAAGGGGTGGTCAGCAGTGCTCTAGTCCAACCAACCACAGAATAACTTATTCAGAAAATGTACTACTCTAGTAGTTTTGCTCAGGAAAGTCATTACAGAGTGAAGGCACAAACCTGGCAAGCCAGGAGGAAGAGGATCCTAGGTGTGAGCCCCTTCAAGGGATGGCTGAAGGGAATGGAGAAACCGAAATACATTTTAGGCAGATTTAGGCAATTGATAAGCTGATTCTTTACCTGGATGAACACCAGCACTGTCCTGAATTTCCTACATGCTTTTTCCATTTTTCATATACCTTGTATGCCTTCGCATACATTACAGTCCAGTTACAACAACTTTCATTACAGTATCTCCACAGTGCTGTATTCAGGAAAAAAGCAAGGCCCTGACTAAGCCTATAGCATTTATATTACACACTGCACCCCTCTTGCCTGGCATAAAAAGAAATTAAGGAAGAGACCAGAATCTCACATGGAATTTATGCACACATAAAATACTTCATGCACATAAACAAAACTTTTCTTGCAGAAAGTATCTGAATTAAATTTTACAGGAATATGTCTGTAAATATTCCTGTGTTTCTCAGTGCTCAACATATTGACAAGCAGAAAAGTTCAGTTCTGAGGAAGCTGCTTTCTACAAAACTTCAGCTGCATGGGCTCTCAATCTCATGTACGTACTAGTACTAAAATTCCTTCCCCTAGTACCTCTTTTAGTCTTTAGGTTTCAGGCACTATTTTAGACATCACTGAAAGAAAAATGTTGAGCCCTTTGTCTCTACATTGTTTAATATTTTGGTTTTATTTCAGCAGATTTCTCAGGTTTGAAGAAGCTTAGAAAAAAATTAAATATGGCATAAATGCATCTTTCAGATAAAGTAATAATATATATCCTAACAATTTGCTTTAAAAACAAATTAGAACGAAAATACATTTAAGACGTAAGAAAAATCTTCCCACTGACTATAACAACTTTGTTTCAAAGCAGTGCTTGTAGGAAGGATATCTTGAGTTACGATGTTTTTTAAAGTATATGAGGAACAAACATACCCACCATTTTCTACTCTGCATACAGTGGAATGAACGAGCAATATATTGAGTCACCAGAACTCATGTGAACCAATATCCACAACTGAAAGTGAGCTCAGGTGGAAATGAACTGAGAAATACTGGCCTCCATGAAGACTAAAGAAACCTTACTCCTCCCAGATTGCCCCATGCTTTATGGCTTCAACTGGGAAGTGGAGGGAGCACCTCCTGTGTTCTTCCTCTCTTCCTCCCATAGGCCTTTCCTCTCTGGCCTATCTGACGTTGGCAGTTATCAGCTGTGGCAATTCCTATGGTTTCATTCACCTGTAAATCAGCATTTTCTTTCACTCCCTCAGGAAAAAATGAAGAAAACATAACTGATGCGTCACCTGAAAATTACCCTCCTCAACTGCTTATCAGTGAGCTGTCTGTTGCAGAGTCCTGATTAACACAGGACTATTGGGGAAAAAAAATGATGCCTGTTAGTACAGTTTATTCACAACTAGAACGAATTGCGGAGACTAGCAAAGAATGGCACTATCTAGGACGAGTTAGTCCCCAGATAGGTTATTATGCACAAGTATGATCCACTGAAGCTCTGTGCACAAACAAAGGTCAGGTACTTTTGCCATCACACAAAGCTCTGTGACTATTAAGTATCCAACCCTCATAATCTGGCTTGCCCTTGTAGAATAAGACACTGGCAAAGGCATTTATCACTTCAGTATGACTACAAAAAAATGTCAGTTACAGTGCACTTTCATGTTTGCTCTTTCATGATGATGCCCTGGAATTGGTTTTGGGATTTTTTTTGGTTTGTTCTTTTTTTTAAAATCATTATTTTTGCAAAGATTTGGAAAATGCATGAGGAAGCCACTTTCCAAACTAATTTGATAATCAAAAGGAAGTCTTACAGAAAATTCATAATTAGAAACAAGGAAACATTAAAAACCTGAAAGATATCATATTTCAGTGTTTTAAGTTATTGCATGGGTGGCAACCTTTACCTCATAATAATAAAAAATAAAATTGAAGACTGGAGAAAATTAAAACATATCTTAGTTTTGCAGAGAAAGATAATTCAAACTCTAATTTTCACAAAAAAAACCTCACATATTTTTGATTGACCTACTCTGAGAACGGTGGAGGTCCTGTGCCATGAGAATCGAGTTTGTTATCACACAAATATTCTTGAGCGACTGAAGCAAAAGTCTCCATTCCTCAGCTCCCTGCAACCAGGGTGCTTTGTTACGAGTTAAAGATCGGATTCTTCAGATCCTTACCAAATTTAAATCTCTCCATCTATGTAAAACCAAAAGTATGGCATGAATGCAGAAAGTAAGTCTTGATGCTAGTGTCAGTGACTGGGGCCTGATTTATTATTGTGCTAATGCAGCACATCCAATCTTCTCATCAGCAGTCTTCTCTCTAATGTCTGAAGGCCAGAACAGCTTATCTGTTGTTCTCAAAGGCATTAAAAGTTTAGTGTATCAAGGCACAGAAGAAAGAAATGTTCCTCTTGGATTAATTAAATGTACATGTGCTATCTGGTCATCAAAAGAAGGCAAAAATTATATCAGAATTAACAAAAATGCTGACCAATTCATAACCAATGGCTTTTAAGGGATTTTAATGGATTTTAATGTTACCTCTGCTCCATCCTTCTCCGGAGAGACAAGTCATGAGGAAAGAGCATACTTCATTCTCATTCTCTATCCTTTTCCCACTCCAACCACCCAATGCAGGTAACCCATATCTGTGTCTCTTCCCTACCCCACATAATGCAGGTAATCCAGCATCAGCAGTAGAGGCTTCCAAACCATTGGCTTTTATTCCAACAGTAGCAAATGAAGGAGGAAAACACTGGACTGTTAATGAAGTCAGAGCTTTGATACGCATATGGTCAGACAAAAATATCCAGCAACAACTGGAGGGGACAGTGAGAAATAAAAGAATATTTGAGCAGGTTGCTGCCAGACTTCAAAAGTTTGGAATTGACAGGGACTGGAAGCAGTGCAGGACAAAATATAAAAATCTGAAACATGAATACAAGAGTGTAAAAAGTGCCCAAGACTCAGGGAGTACAAGTAAAGGTATGAGATTTTTTAATGAACTGGATGCTATTCTGGGGCACTGCACCATGGAACAAGTGAGCAAATCAGATAATGATGAAAGTGAGAGGCCTCCAGAATGGACAGAAGCAAAATCAGGAAAGGACTCCATTGGTAAGTACTTCAACCATCCATATATAGTTTAAAATTTTTAGTTTTCCAGAACTAGAGAGACCTTAAAAGAACTCAAAAGAAGCAACCAAAAGGATTAACTGATTTGCTGGGGGGGGGCGTACACTGAATGGGAATTTACTATTTTGTCTAGTAGTTTTGTCTTACATTATAAGGTACTATTCCATATTGAGTGATTGCCCTGCACTTTTTTTAAAAGCACTGAGAGACAAAAGGAGGAAGAAAAGATGAAGACATAGGATAAGTTAAAGTGATAGAGAGACAATTCCAGTCAAAATCATGTCAGAAGAAACTGTTTCCAGCTTAGATAAAAGAAATGGATCAGAGAGATGATCAGACTATGTTACTGGAAAAATTAAGAGATTGAACAAAACAAATCTGTATTTATAGACATTGGTTAAAAAAACTCCACATTTATACTGTCTCTTATGGTCCCAAATATCTCAGTTTTATTAGCCTTTGGAGCAAGACTCCCAAACTAGTGAGAGAACTGTCAAAACAGCGAAAGGAATAGCACCAAGAATGCTGGCAGAACTTGCCTTTGGTTTTGGGTGATTATTTTCAATTAACTTGGTAATGGATGATCAATGCAGAATTACAGTAAACTGATGGGAGCACACTACCCAGGAGTTAAAATATTTTTGTTGCTATGTACAACCTGAAACATGTTTGGTGTTTAAGAAAGAATTAAATGTTAAACTCTTTACTAGGCAGTAGAGATTCTACACAGGGGCTGATATTACATTGGCCAAATATAAGACTAGAAGTTAGTAAAGTAATGAAAGAAGTTAAGAAAAATATAATACAAAGACAATTTCTGGCTGAAAACTATTGAGAACATTTTGAGGGAAGATTCACTTGTCAGTTGCCATTTCTAGACATTTTGCTAATGCACCTACTTTGCCTGCTGGCATAAAGAGCTTCTGAGGTTGAATGGATTTTTTGATTTGACACAGCACAGCTGTTCTTATGTAGTACACAAATGCAGTGCCCTAATTAACTTAGCATTATTTACACAGAAATGCCTGGAGACACAGGTGAAGAGGACTCTGTTAGTAATATATCTGAAGACCTACAGGTTGCAGATATAAAGAAAGTTTCTGATTCAGGTAAACTGAAAAGTCTTCTATTTTATATAAATAACTAAATTTATTAAATTAAGAATTATTTCTAAAATAAGCCCAGATTGTAATTATGGTTAGAAAATGCACAGACCTAAAAAACTTAAAAGCAAGTGAAAACCATCCCATGCTTATGTGCTGCTGAATTTTATAAAAACAGTATAGTAAGTAATCATTTCAAAGACTCATGACCCAAGATGTAAAGAATAAGAGACTACTGGTTTAAGCAAGCTGAGTGCAATGTACTACTGCATTTACTTTTACTTAATCTACGTACTCTCAAGGATTAGAATTGTTCAGTCTCCTGTGCATGAACTATTATAGCATTCTTTTTCACAATATAATGTGATCAGTATATAATATAATTGTGTAAATGCTCATGTCAGGGGATGAAAACTTCATTTAAGAGTCTCACTACTAGCCCTGAATATGAAGGTCATAAACTCTGCTCTTTACAAAGAAACATTATGGTTTACATCTGAAAGCATAACTTTCAGGGGAAGCAGGAGTTTAACATTCAATTAGAGACACATGAACGTCTCGAAGGCTGACAGACTTGACTCCCCACAATAAAGCACTTCATGATTTCTTTCAGTAGTGTGAGGCAAAATGTGGTCTAAATTAGGCATTAAGGAGTAGTCTTACAGAATGTAAAATGGTCTAACATCAACTTGAAGATTTTAATATCAAATCAAAAATTTTCTGACAGGTGATGTTACTGTAAACACTACTTCAGAGAATCGGGCAGCTCCTCATATAATGAAAGAAACAGCTATGACAAGTAAGTAAAGACATGGCTGATCATGAGAAGTAATTTGAGGTATACCAGATGGTAGTATCTTTGGTTTTTTCATTCAAGAGAAATTACATTTATGAATTTAAATTTACTAACCAAAAAAAAACTAACTGGCCTTTTACCAGATCACCATGGGCACTTGACGCATTCACTGGAGAAAAACAGGTTGTCATGAAAAGTGCATTGGCTATAGGGACCTCATTTTGAGAGAGACAAAATTTGAAAAAAATCATAAACAGCTCTTTGTGAGATCCATTTAAGACTACTTGTAAAATGCATCAAATTCCATTCCTCCCCATCAACGAGTAAAATTACTACATACATATGACCATATTACAGACACTGTAATAACAGATTCAGCACTGCCCCTTACCTGTCACCTGACATAGTTTTCAACTTCCTGCAGTATTTTGTATATTGTAACTTTCTAGACTGCAATCTCCAAACAAGTTATTTAAGATGAAGTTTACTGAACACTTCTAGTAAAATTCTGAGTATGTTTTTTTGACACTTTAACGTTCCTTTAGGGTAAGAGTAGGTGTTAAGATATCTATAGCTTACCTTGGTTACCATCTCCCTTCTCAAATATATGTATTTTAACTGCATATTTTGTTTTGGGTAATCATAAATGTCCTGATTTTGTGAGGAAATATTAAAATAGCAAGTATTTCAGAAGTGTCTGTGGCTCAGCCTATCCACTCTAAGGACCACTTTTCAAACTTCTGTGGGGGGAAAAAGGGCAAAACTATGCTTCATCAGTAACAGTTTCAGTTTCCAAAATTCCTTCCCTCATTCCCAAACAATACATACTCAAATACTTTTATCACAGGTGGTAAAGACATCTCGACTTTAATGTTATTAATGGTAACATAATTAGGTATTGCATAAGGCAGAGAAATGATGCACACTTTTTATGTCTAGAATATCATGAAGACCCTTTGTTCTCTTATTGTGGTAGATGCTTTTCCTAGACAGTTCAAATAATTTTGAAGTGAGAAACTGGTAAATAAAGAGATTGTATGTACCTCTATACTCATAAATTTACTTGCTGATAGATAGTGAAAAAGGCAATCAGGCAGTGATACTTACATTGGTTCTTTGATATCAGTAATGTCTGACAATCAGTAGCATTTAGGATGTGACTTTATAAGAGCTACTCCGTATTTAACACAACTTTTGTAGAAAATGGTTTCTCATCAGGCATGCAATTATTAAATTTATATGTTTTTATGCATTTAAAAAAAACTGTAAAAAACACCATTCTGACATAAAGAAGAATTTAGAAATTCTGTTAACCTCGTATCAGGGGATCTTCCTAAACAGTATATGTAGTTAATGTACTCTGCAGCCAGAGTTACATTGGCTACACACATAGGAGCTAGCCTGTGCAGACATCTGCTTTCTGGCAATCGTGGTTGTGTAAATGCACAGCAGACACACGAGCTGACTCAGGATCGCTGAGTCAGAATCGCACCTGCTTCTCAGATCTTACATGTGAATCTGACTTAGGAGACACAGTAACTTTGTAACCACTGCCAATCTTTATAAACAGCCCAATCAGGTTTGCCATACTCTAGAGTAAGGAAAATATTAAGATGGTGTTAGTCAAAAGACAAATACACAAGTTTCAGGAAAGCACCTAGTTATTTCATGTGTCATGGTATTGTTTTTCTCCTCTGCCCACATGTATTTGTTACTCAAAGAGCAGCATATGTCCACCTGCCAAGGAAAAGACAGAGGTAAATAAATCCTTACAGTTCCTTGCACATTCTGTCACTGTTACTGACATGTCGCTGTCAGCACTGCCCAGCTGGGGGAGCAGGAGCACCACAGCAATCCCCAACCCCGCTGGTTTTCAGCTAAAGCTGCCTGGGATGGAACAGGTTAGGACACTGCTGATTGCTCTCTTCTGGTAAAACACACCCCCCACTGAATTCATCTGCAAAAAAACCCCTTAGTTATTTTCACTGATGTTTTCTATTTCATGGTATCACTTTAAAGGGGAGTTAATTACAGAAATCTATTCAGAAGAGCCAATCATTTCAGTTTGCACAGGTAGTAGTCCATCAATTCAAATTCCATGTACATTCCACATGGGTCAGACTTTGGAGTATGACCACAGACTGCATATAGCTGTTTTGATTAAATCTGAAGTGCCAGGGAATAACATTGGAGATAAAAACAGGTTTCTAAGGAATGCCAGTAGCCTGATGTTCTTAAAAATATCTAGAGCAAGTATTTCGCTTCAAACAAATTACTTTTTTTGTAATCGTTTTTTAGGATTTTTGGTGCCCCACACACTTACTATATGTCTCTCTCAGAACAAATTTGGAATAAGTCATGACATTGCCAAGATACATTCCTAAGCAAGGGCTTTTTAAAAATCTGTTTTTTGAAGTTAAGATCCTAAGTCAGTCCATACTCAGGTACTTAATGTTGGCTTGAAAACTTCCTGCTGTGTGCTTGGAATTTTAAAACGTACAGCTATAAAGCCAAAAGATAATATTTTAATACATATGTCCTGGGCTAGCATGAAGTAGTGTTTCAGAGATGGGCAAAACCAAAAATTCTTGATGATTCAGTGGCTTGGCCTAAGCATATTTGGGCTGCAGACAGAAACTCTTAATTAATTGTGCATTCAAGTTTTCCGTATCCACACTCATAGATCTGTATGACAGAGATGGCAGCAACTTTGCAAGCTCTTAGAGAGTAAACATAAGCCATGCACTGAAAACTTTCCGTAGCTTTGAAGTTTCCCACTTCCCTTTTATATTATATAAGACACACATGAGAGTAAGGATTAGGAGACAAATTACTAATCTTGCCTCATGAGCCAGAAAACAGGATAATTAGTGGTAGTGACAGAGTGCCAAAAGAGAACAGAGCTTGTATCAGTCTCAGTGGGTAAAAGGAAAGACTGTTGACGGCATTGCTCTGGTGGCCTTGAGAGCAATGCTTTAAACACAAAGTAGAGATTAAGCATATTTGCTGGCAACTGTCTATAGGTTCACTGAACAATGCAGATGGAGCCACTGTGTTTTATCCATGCCAGAAATTGTCGATGGCTTGTTCTGTTTGGCTCAGTCTTGCTCTTCTCGTGCCCTCCCGCCAGAAACCCTGAAAGGTGCCTTAGAAAAAAAGCCAGGCTCCCTACCCACATTCTTGGCTCACTAAGAAAAAAAACTAAAATAAAAAGGCACATGATGCTGGTCACATAGTAAAGAACATCTGATGCAAACAAGGCTGTATTGATTTGGGGGGGTAATTTTTAATAAAATAGCTCTAGATTAAACTTTATTGCTCAATGTTTAGGGGTAATATTCTTGAGTGGACCGAGAACAGGCTGGGAGCCAAAAACTGCTGTCATTGATCTGTGGTGTGTCCTTCACCATTTAATCTCTGTAGAGCAGTGTCCTCACCTGGAAGTGAGGATCAGCTAGACCGCTTGCATCATCCACCTGCCTGAGGGGTGGAATTCTCCCTTAAACAGCAGTGGGCCAATGGCAGAGTAGTGGAGATCTCCTCCCCATGGAGGAGAGCCCAGGGACACTTCTGTCACCCAGCTGTGTCATGTAAACTCCTCGAAAGCTGAAGCAGTGGGGATGCTCTCGGACAGGCATTAGGACACTGTCTTCATCAGGCAGGCAGGCAGCCTTGCAGATCAGTTGTCCAGGCACAGCACCCTGATGCAATGTCAGGGCCCTTGCCCCTTCTGAAGCTGATTCAGACACTTCTGGCATCAGTCACTTCGGAGTCTTTCAGTAATTTCAGTATGTATTGCCCCCCTCATGAAATTCACTGTCTTGCCTGTTCTGCTGCCCACACGTTTGCCAGTTACTATATATCTTTCAACCACAATCAGCAAAACAATCTACAAATTCTGATTCAGGTTTAAATAACTTAAAGAGTTTGCACATTTATCCCATAAACTTATATTATGCAGCTGTTACGTGGTATTCTGGATGTACTTTAATAAATAAGTGGGTACACTCTGCTCTTAAGCCCACTACTGCAGAGAAATGGCAACTTTACTGTCTTAAGACAGGAAATCTTGAATGGTATTCTGAAGTTGGTGATTCTAAAGACATCACTCAAGACCTGTTCAGTTAATAAGAACTCTGTAAATTATTATTTTTTACAGAAATCCTTGAGGATGAGGGGGACTTTGTCAACTCCACCCCGGCAGCTCTGGAAACCACACAAATAAAGAAGGAGACAATTGACATAGGTAGGTCAAGACTTTGTCTTGATTATCTTGTGAATTGCAGATTTCTAACGTTCATATGTTATCCTGGCAAATTATACTTATCTACTTCTTGGTGATGATAAAATGGTTTTTTCTTGATTTCATAGTGCAACAATGTATGAACTGTTATTTCTCCTTCCCATAATTGTAACAAAATCTTATTTTCCCAGACAACATGCCTCTTTTTATGCTAGATGTGATTAGTCTGCATTTGATTGTGACACAAATACAGTTTTTCTTACACAGTTCCTAGACAGGATAAACTGGAGAGCTAAATAGCTGTCTCAGAAACTCAGAATATTTTATACCTTGTCTGTATTTTCAAACTTTACAAGTAAAACTGAAGTCAGAGCCTCAGCAATATGAAGAAATCATATATTCAATGACAAGTAATCAGGAGATTTGTTTTATTTAAAGTGTTAAAATTTAACATTAGAACACAGCAGGGATATCAATATTCTGGAATAAATGAGCATAGAAACCACAGAAGATCACGAAAAAAAATACATCAGAGGAAATAATTAATGACATTGAAATCTAGTGACCTGACCCCCTGGATCAAAATATACTCTACAGTAGTGCTGTTTGTATGCAGAAATTAATGGGAAAAAATAAAAAAAATCAATTATAATGATTCTGTGAACAGCAGTTCTTTGACCTTTGACACCTAAAGTTTCTACCATAAGAACATTTCTATTGTATGCATCAGGCATACCAGGGAAAAGCTTCCTTCTCAGCAATTATGTTATCTGGAATTTGGGTGTTGAGACATCCAGTGCAACACAGCCTTTACAACTGTTTGCATTGGCTGATCTTGACTATTTAAGACAACTGTGGTGAGTATGACACTGAGGACAACATCAGAGCAGTGCCATCACAACAATGACACACAGAAACACAAGTTACATTGAGGATAAAGTTAATCTGTGACCTTGAAAGTTGAGACATAGTGAGGTCACACAAATGTGAAGCAAAGAATAAAATGTCATGAAGATCAACTGACTGCCTTATACACACAAATTCCCTGTTCCTATCATATAATACCCAACTGAGGACAGTAATTGTGCAAGTCAGCACTACACAAGTGCCATTGCCAAAGACAGAAAGAGATTAGAGAGACAGTATGGTTGAGAGAATGAGCACATAAATGAAAGCCATGGGGGGTTTTGTTAAATAGTTAAAAAAAAAAAGCCATTAAGAGCCCAGGAGCAGACCTACAGCTCCATTTTGGCCCATCTTCAATAGCTGCAAGTGTTAAGGAAGATGCAAGAATTTTCCCAAGGAAAGTTATAGAAAGTTATAGGGTGCCTATTTATGGAAAAAAACCACTTTTTTTCTAGTACCCCAAGTAAATCACACAGACATGCTTATAATTTCTGATTCTAAGTTTTCCATAGGTATAAAATTTATTCTTGCACATTCTTATGAAAAAAAAAAGTATTTGCCAAATCACTTAAGAGAAAATGAGTTATAGAGCAAATATGAATTCCAAGTACTGCTCTGTGCATATATTGGCAAGTACCATTATGGAAAGCACATCAAAAGAATCTGCTTATTTACAGACTATCTCTTATTTCTGACAGAGCTTAAACTAAGCACTCAGTTTTTCAAAACATATAACAAATATTTACTTCTACCCTTTACTGAAGACAGTATTGAAGATAATTGGTCTATGACATCCCCTACCAAAACAATGAGAACTAATCTTTCTCTTCCTCCCAAACCTAAAAGTAATTCCACAAAAAAGTGAACTTTCAGCCTCAGAGAAGTCCAGTCATGAGGAAATGAGCCCAAAACCAGCAAAGCTGGGTTCTGACGTCCATAGATGATTTCAAGAATGATGATTTTCAGGTAGACAGTGCTGAAGTTGCAGATAGAAGTCTAAAGGAAATCAAGAGAGACTTCAAGGCCTTGGAACAACTGGTTAAGAGATCAGGAGCACAAGTAGTGTTCTCTTCTATCCCTCTAGTTGCAGGGAATGATGAGGGAAGAAATGGGGAGAGCCAGCAGATCAATACCTGGCTCCAAGCCTGGTGTCACAAGGAAAATGTTGATTTTTTTGATCATGGTTCCACTTAACATGACACCAGACCTGCTGACACCTGTCTCAAAGGGAGAAAAGTATCTTAGCACAGGAGTTAGCAGAGCTCACTGAAAGAGCTTTAAAATATATTTGAAGGTAGAAAGGGATAAAACCAAACTCGCTAGAGATAAGCCTGAGGGCAGCACACCAGGGATGGTGTGTTACAGACGTCCTTTGATCTGCTGTCTCAGTAGTCAGGGGATAGAGATCCATGTGGCAGCAAAGACACAGGGATTTAGTGATGTGCTAGAAACCACAGAAGCGCCTGAGAATGGCCATGTAGGTATCAGCGCTTCTCCCCCTAAAAAGGTGGTGGGATCAAAAGCCTGAAGTGCACCTATACTAATGCACACACCACTGGCAACAACAGGAGGAGCTGGAAGTCAATGTGTAGCAGGAAAACTATGACATAGTGCCATCTTGGAGACACTGTGGGAAGACCCACACAACTGGAGTGCTGCAATGGATGGCTGTAAAACTCTTCAGAAGAAATAGGCAAGAAAGGAGAAGCTGTAGGGTACCCTGTAAGTTAGAGAGTGTTTTGACTGTCTAGAGCTTAATGATGGTGCTGATCAAGTTGAGTGTTTATGGGTAAGAACTGGGGAAAGGCAACAAGACAGGTATCCTGGTGGGAGTTTATTACCACCCAGCCAGAGTGCAGACACAGATTAAATACTTTATAAGCAACTGGGAAAAGTCTCACAATTGCTGATCCTTTGGGAGGACTTCAATTTACCAGATGTCTGCTGGAAATACAGCACAGTAGAAATGAAACAGTCTAGGAGGTTCGAGGAGTGTGTGGCAGATAACTGCCTGGCATAGCTGGTGAGGGAGTCAAATAGGGCAGGTGCCTGCTGGACCTGGTGTTTGTGAACAGAGAAGGACCACCACAGGGAGATGTGGTGGTTGGAAGCTTCTTGGGCACAGCGGTCACTAAATGACAGTTTTAAGTTCTTGATGAAGTAAGGAAGGGGGTCAGCACAACTGCCACCTTGAACTTCTGGAGAGCAGATTTTGGCCTGTTTCGGACATGGTTGAGTTCCTTGGTAGGCAATTCTGAGAGGCAAAGGAGCCTAGGAAGTCTGGACATCCTCCAAGGAGGAAATCTTTCAGGTGCAGTAGCAAGTAATTTCCATGTGCCAAAAGACAAGCCAGTGGGGAAGAAGACTGGCCTGGCTGAACAGAGAGCTTTGGCTGGAACTCAGGAAAAAAAGGAGACTTTATGGCCTTTGGAAGAATGCGCAGGTAACTCAGGAGGACTACAAACATAACATGAGGTTATACAGGAAGAAAATGAGAAGGTCTAAAACCCAACCAGAACTTAATCTGGTTACTGCTGTAAAAGACAACAAAAATGTTTCTATAAATACATCAGCAACACAAGGACGGATAAGTAGAATCACCATCCTTTATTGGATGGAGGGGAAAACATACTCACTTAAGGAAAGGGCTGAGGTACTTAATATCTTCTTTGCCTCAATCTTTAATAGCAAGACCAGTTGTCCTCAGGGTACCCAGCCCCTTGAGCCAGAAGACAGAGATGGGGAGCACAAGGAAGCCCCCATAATCCAAAGGGAAATGGTCAACAATTTGCTACAGCACTTAGACACACACAAGTCTTTGGGGCAGGATGGGATCCACCCAAAGATACTCGGGGAGCCGGTGTAAGAGCTCACTCAACCACTTTCCATTATTTACAAGTAGTCCTGGCTAATCAGGGAGGTCCACGTTGTCTTGAGTTTGGCAAATGTGATACCCAACTACAAGAAGGGCTGTCAGCCTGACCTCCTTGCCAGAGGTTATGGAACAGATCACCTTAAGTGCAATCACATAGCATGTACAAGACAAAGAGGAGATGAGGCCCAGCCAGCACAGACTTAGCAAAGGCAGGTCCTGCTTGACCAACCTGGTCTCCTTCTATGACAAGGTGACCCACTTTGTGGATGAGGGAAAGGTTGTGGATATTGTCTACCTGGACTTCAGCAAAGCCTTTGATGCTGTCTCCTACAGCACTCTCCTGGAGAAAGCATTTGCTTGTGGCTTGGACAGGTGTACACTACACTGGGTGAAAAACAGGCTGAATGGCCAGGCCCAGAGAGTGGTGGTGCAGTTACATCCAGCTGGTGGCCAGTCACCAGCGGTGTTCCCCTGGGGTCAGTGTTGGGGCCAGCCCTGTTTAATATCTTCATCAATGATCTGGACAAGAGGATTGAGTGAAACCTCAGTTAGTTTGCAGACTACTCCAAGTTGGGTGGGAGCGTTTATCTGCTGCAAGGCAGGAAGGCTCTGCAGGGGGTTCTGGACAGGCTGGATCGATGGGCTGAGGCCAATGGTATGAGGTTCATCAAGGCTAAGTGCTGGGTCCTGAACTTGGGTCACAACAACCTCCTGCAGCGCTACAGGCTGGGGGAAGAGTAGCTGGAAAGCTGCCCAGTTGGAAAGGACCTGGGGGGTACTGGTCCACAGCTGGCTGAACATGAGCCAGCAGTGTGCCCAGGTGGCCAAGGAGGCCAATGGCATCCTGGCTTGTATCAGAAATAGTGTGGCCAGTAGGACCAGGGAAGGGATTATCACCCTGTACTTGGCACTGGTGAGGCCACACCTTGAATCCTGTTTTCAGTTTTGGGCCCCTCACTGAAAGAAAGATAAGGAGGCACTGGAACAAGTCCAGGGAAGAGCAATGGAGCTGGTGAAAGGTCCGGAGCACAAGACTTGTGAAGAGCGGCTGAGGGAATGGGGGTTGTTTATCCTGGAGAAAAGGAGGCTCAGGAGGCTTCCTTATTGCTTTCTACAACCACCTGAAGGGAGGTTGTAGTGAGGTGGGGGTCAGTTTCTTCTTCCAGGTAGTAAGTGATGAGAGGAAATGGCCTCATTGGATACGAAGAAAAATTTCTTCACCAAAAGTGTGGTCAAGCATTGGAACAGGTTGCCCAGGGAACTGGTAGAGTCAACACCCCTGGAGGTATTTAAAAGACACGTGGATGGGGCACTTAGGGACATGGTTTAGTGCTGGACTTGGCAGTGCTGGGTAAATGGTGGGACTCAATCTCAGAGGTCTTCTCCATCCTAAATGATTCTATGATTCTGTGATTCTACAATTCTATAACTAATAGGTTAGACTAAGGGGTTAGAACACTTTTAAGTGAAGTAGGTATTTCCTACAAAGGATAACACTAATAGTAGCAATTTATTTGTCTAAGTCCATTTTATTTAGAACTGTGTGTTTCTATAGATGATGATTCCATAAGCACTACCTCAGAAGACAGATCTTGTACGCCAGTAGCAAAACAGATGGTCGAAACAGGTGAGTATTAATTTCCATGCATTTATTCTGAAATTATTCACATTGTAATTTCAGTACCAAAGCTGGAGCAACCAGATCTCTACTGTAAACAGTTCTACTTTTCTACTTCTGACTCCAGTCTAGCTTTATTACTAAACTTAAAAATTAGTTTCATAGCTCTGTTCCCTGTCATGAGCAAAACTTGCATTAATACTGTAGTACAGCTTTGCCGTCCATACTCATCTGATGAGCAGCATCTGCCTACTTCTGAATATTTTTACATCTGAAGATTTCTTTTTCTTCTATTGAATCCCCAGTAGCATTTTCATTTGCATGATATTTTGCCTTGCCATTTTAATTTGAAACCACACTGGAAAGCCATTTTCTTATCAATGCTGAAGTCTTTTGCTTTAAAGCTTAAGGGCTATTGCTTTCCTACATATAACATCTGTCTTTAATTTGACAACAGTAACAAAATTACACTGACAAAATGTTGACTTTTATATGCCTTGGAGAAATAAGAGATTCCACTTGCTACATATTTTGCATATTTAAGAGAAAAGTAATCACCTATGGATACTAATATTGTAAAGTTAAAAGAATCATTAGTTACAATTATGTTTTAATATATGTATATTTAGCATATATTTATAGCATTTATATTTAGTTGTTGTTTTGTTTATATTTTCAGACAATCACATTCACTTGGAAGAAGCACAAAATCACTTTAAAGTTATTACAGTTAATGACACTGGAGCAGGAAAGCACTGGAGTGATAATGAAGTGAGAGCTCTGATAAACATATGGTCAGATGAAAAGATACAACAAATGCTTGAAGGCGCCACAAGAAATAAAGAAATCTTTGAGGAAATTGCCAGAAGGTTAATGAAACGTGGTATAGACAGAGACTGGAAACAATGTCGCACAAAGTACAAGAACCTAAAATATGAATACCGTGCACTGCAGAAAGAAAATGAGCATCTTGGAAATCCCAGGAGAAAAATGAGATTTTACGATGAAGTTGACTGTATCTTAAGAAGACAGCCTCTGGGTCCCTCAAGCTGGGGATGTGAAAGTTCAAGTGTCCTATCAGGTACTAAAAACTTCAGTGATGAGATAAAGTGTTTAAAGTGAAACTTTTTAAGGTTGCCTGTTGAGCCATGCTGTAGGGGTAAAACACATGGCCAGAACTGGGGAGGGAAAATAACTGAGGAAGCTGTATCTGCATGATTACATAGGGTATACTCAGTGTACACAGATGGTCTCTACAGGTATGTAGAAGTGAGAATATTTACAAAAAGTGAAAGCACCTGAAGCGTTCAATGTTATTGGAGAATCTTTGCTTTTGGAAGCCCAAGTGAGACACAATGAAATGGTGCTAGAAAACATGGCAGGTTCTAGAGGTCATATAGTAGGCATGTAAAGTCTGATGGATAGAGAGCTGCAAGCTCGTACCATTTAGAACTGCAAAAATCTGTAGCAACCAAGCCAAGTGCAAGGACTCCAAAAACCCAAACTATATTAATTCAATTCACACCACAGTCAAGAGAAAGAAAAATCCAGGGCAGTGATGTTTATTTGAGCACTTGTAAATATATTGATTTTCCTAAAGCAGATTCAGTTTTCAAAACAGAGTTTGCTTCTATTTTAGTATCAAAAGTATTGTGATCTAGGAACCACACAGCTAATCTTGTGTCTGCTATAAGGGTTCTCATGACTGGCCAGCTGCTACAGCCATCGGGGCACCTGCCCCTGCTCCAGGCAGATGAGATGCTCTTGTAGAAGCAACTGAACCTCTGCATCTTAGAGCTCAGTGAGTTATGGTAAACCAGAACTAATTCCGATTGTTCTCAATATGTTAGATGATAATTTGCAACACCACAAATGTTAGTTAAGGACTTGAACCATTCTGCAGCAGAGGCTAGATCAACAACTTGAGCAGGAATTTAAGTCAGCTGTCCTCAGTCAAGAATTAGAGCCCTAATGTGGTGTCCAAGGGCACCATACAGTAGTGTATGAGTTGAGGCTGGAATGACATCCACACAGCTATGGGATGACTCACTGCTTCTCCCCTGCCTAACTCTTGTGCTCAATCTCAATCTCCAGACATATTTTCTTCCAAATGCAGAAACTGAAAATATCACTGCTCATTTCTGCTCTCCATGAGTGGGATTTGTCAGCACCAAGAATATTTGAACCAAACTGGCTGGTTTACATTTTAGCATGCTAGAAAAAGACTGTGTAATCTGGGCCGTGAATGCTGATGCAGCAGACAGTAAAACAATAATGTTAAAAAAGAAGCTTTAGTTATTAATCTGGTTGAGGCATCTGCCAAATAAATGTGTCTCCACTCTGATTTTGTGTGCCAAGCCAGCACCTACCTTTTCTAGTATATTCTTATTGCTCCAGGTCACTTGTCCCACTGTATTTGCTTTTGCAGGATAAAACTTTTTGGTGTGTGACTGACTGTGCCCTGAGAATCTCTGCAAAATACTTAGTCACCTTATTTTTCTCTTCTGTGTTTCAGTGGGAGATGTTACAGCAAACACAGGATCCTTGAGTATCAAGAGAAAAACATGTAACGATGGTAAGAGCCCCTGACTTTTAAAAGCATCTATACACTGCTGTTGAATTGGATGCCAGATTCTCATTGCCAGTATTCAAACAGTTAAAGAAAATCCTAGAACTTAACACCAAGCTCCAAGCCAACCTTCTCTCACACACAACAATCTGCAAAAGAAGAGTTCTGATAAAAATGTGGGCCTAAGGAAAACTCCCATTTCTTTATTTCAGTCTTCATCCCTGGTATAAATGAGGTAAACATCACGAAATACTTTTCTGATTCATAAGAATCATGTGCAAAGAAATGATAAAAATATTTTTAAAGCAAGATATCTGAATTACCTGTGTTGCTT
The DNA here is from genome assembly GCF_001604755.1 of Lepidothrix coronata. NCBI lineage: Eukaryota > Metazoa > Chordata > Aves > Passeriformes > Pipridae > Lepidothrix > Lepidothrix coronata. The sequence continues at coordinate 5,788,683 of NW_016690180.1, read as the reverse complement.
GGGGGGAAAAAAGGGACAGTATCAGTGTCATGGATGTGACTTCCTCATATTACACTATGTGTCTGTAAATGAGAGAAGAAATTACGTTTAGACATACCATGTCTAACATGTAATGACTAACGTGTTGTAGACAAGAAAACAGGTTAAGACAGCTATTCCAAAGAGAAGATACGGTACACAATCATGGAGAGAGAAAGGTGATGGGAAGGATAGAAATACACAGCACGCGATCTGATATAGGAAAGGTCAGAGCTTATTTTTCTTCCTGCAGAATTGTCAATCCCTAAATAATGGGAAAGTCGAACAATGCAGGATGACAAACTTAGTTTTTAGGAGGCTCACCCCTATTTTTAATACTAACATGATGTCTTGTCTACAGACAGATGAACACAAATGATCTGAAAATGACATTTCTGAATACAGCTTGCTCAGTTCACCATCACAAACTGTACTAACAGACTAACTCTGTGTGATTAAATATACTTTCATGTATTGTCTGTTATGTAAGTACATCTTGGAGAAGGCTGTAGCTAGGCAAAACTGAAAGTTTCACATGTAAGTGATTTTTACAAGGTCTGCTGCATTCCTACTCTCCATTATACAATGACCCCTTACACAACAGCAGGCAACTGACTGCCAAAAGAGCAGAACAGAAGAACAGCTCTAGGAAAATTTAGCATGTGCTAAACTTCAGTGTCAGCAGTTGACTTGTGCGCTCTAACTACAGACTTTGCTTTTGTCCACAGAGGTGTCAACTGTTCCACTCAAGAAAAGTGCCTCTGAAAACACCATACTCCACTTCCAAAAGCTATTAACAGAGAGAGCAAACACAGTAACAGAAGGCAAAAAGTTGCTGTTAGAAAGGCTTTGTAAGCAGGAAGAAATGCAAGACCTCAACAGAACACAGCTCTATGCTGATCCATCAGCCATAAAACAGGTTGGTTTAATGAACTTTCTATGAAATTAGCATGCAAATAGATTCTCTAGGGTAGTAAGAAATGAAATAAGTCTAAGTTACCCACATGAATACATGCTTGCTTCCTTCCTTTAATACAGTCACCTTCAGTCACTTAAACTAAAAACAAGGTATGAGTTCCCATCATAATCCTTAACTATGAGCTTTTAGCAGTAATGCCAGTCTAATAAAAGACACCATGTCTGCCTACATGTCACAATTAACAAGCTTAACTGAAAGAAAATAATACTTTTATTGATCAAACAGGTACAGTTAAAATTTCATCCCATCACTTACAGTTACCATCTCTATGGTCCTCCTAACAAGTGAGTTCTCTGCAATTAAACAAACAGTTGAAGCCATAAGTTCTTTTTAGTTAGGCAGGGCTGGTGGGGAAAACACAATTCTCAAGTCTTTTGCCAGCATTTACCCTCCTCCTAGCCTCTCCCCCTGCCTATGCTGGCATGGGGGAACATCCCCATCTGCCCACTGAAGGCTTGGTGCTGTGCAGCAATGAATTGGAGAATTCAATGAGCCAGAAAGAAAGTATGCAAAGTTGATGCCCATATAGAAGGGGCAAGCTTGGGTTCTGGGCCCTGTTCTGTACTGGGCAAGGGGTCTGCCTTGCCCAGTAACCACTGAAGTACAGAAAACATAGAAACAGTGCAGGGAGCAATGACATGGTAAGAGACAAATGCCATGCCATAACTTCTGCAAAATCCTACTACACGCTACTTCATTTGGTGATTGTGTAAGTACTCTACAGTCTATATTGCCTGGGAGGCATGCATTTGCAGGGTTTTCCTTTGCACTTGCAGGGTTTTCCTTTCAGTGTATTCAAGCAAAAAAACTCCTTTCTGGATCTCAGTTATGTTTGGGCATAGACCTACACCTCCCTGCTAAAGCCAAGTTAGTTCTGGGCACACATAAGGGCACAACTGAAGTCAAACAGTCAAGTCCTTTTTGCAGAAGCAACAGCCACTAGGTTTCTTTATATACAGAGGCCTAAATTCCACCCAAGTCCCTCTTCACAAAACCTTACTCAAAAATATTACTGGATATAATGCTTTATTTCCTGCCCTATGGTTAATTAATTTCTTGTCAATTCTTTAATCAGAGACATCATTAAGACATACACTTTCCACCAAGGTGGATTTTATCTGTCATTTGACTAGCATTTTTAACACAATTCTGAGAAATCAAGAGAAAGATCCCTAAAAATCATAGTTTTTTGATCATATTCATTTATACAGTGACACGGATATACAGTTGTTCCAGTGTACGTTTACCTACCACTTTTCACATTTTACATTGATTTCGCAGTATAAACCTTCTTTGGCTTGTACTACCAATATCATCATTGCTTTAAAAATCTTTCTTCTCTCTTTAGAACGAGTTGGTTCAAAGGTACATCCTTGAACTTGCATAGTATTACTTGCATACAGAACTGCTGTTTTTGGTAGGAGGACAAGGTCTGCCCCTGCCATGACAACAGTTGGGTACAGAACATGCTAAGCCAGCTGAAGATGTCGCCATTCCCAAGAGTACTAAAATCACAGCTTACTTCCTCCACACATGAACTTGAAAAATGTGTGATCCAGCCCTGATTCAGTACATTTAAACAGCTTAGATCAACCTTGCTGACATTCAGTACAATGTCCCTCCAAAAAACCCTTTTTCTTCTTCCAGCAAATAAAAAATAAAGACCTTTTATTCATTAAAATAAGCAGATCTTTCAAGAAATATGTATCTATTTTTAGATGCTGTTGTTCAGTTGAAAACGGCACAAATGCCCTGAGGCAAAGGACTCACTGAATTCTTAGCAGGTCAGAACAGAGAATTGCAGAGTGCACTTGCAGTCTTTACTTGGAAACTGTCCCTATCAACACTAGGTGGTAGACATGAAGCAAGAACCAACAGAAAAAAAACCATCACCAGTGGCTTTCCAAGTAAATGGGTTTTTTCCTCAGAAAACTTCCCAGAGAGCAGGATTTATCTGACAAATGTCCAGAGAAGGTGGACTTCCCTCTGTGTGGGATTCCACTTCTATTCTGCTTTGTGGTTGCAAAGCAGACCTTGCTTTTTGTAATTGTTTTGTCATAAAGCCCTCCTGTCCATTTATTGTCAGTTGAAGATGGTAACAGACATCAAGTGCAAGATGGGACACTTGGCATCATCTAACATCTATATCCTACTCCCATTTACACAGATAACATTTAATTTACTTGAATATGTAGGCTGCTGAGACACATAAAGTGGCATCAAGACAACCTTTCTTCACTGCAGTTGTAGTTATGATTCCACATCACTTTTTGCTTAGAGACAAAATTAACATGAATGTTGTACATTTAGAATTCTGGTTGTTCAGAGCTATGATCTGTCTCCTTGGGACAGCATCTCCTTGGGTAGTGACAATGGGTTAAATAGAATGTTGCTAGGTTGAAGGATTTCTCAGAAAAGTAATTTCAAAAATAGTTTTAGTTAATCCAACTCATCATTCCAGTGTATTTTTATATTCACTTAAGCTTCTGTTGTGGCTCTGCTGTCATCACAGCTTTGCATTTATTACAGTCACACATTAGTTAGTCTAGACACAGTAACTGGGCCAGTTAAATGGAACTTGGGACACCATCTGACACATGCTAAATGGTTATGTGCAGGGCACTACCACAGGACTGCAGTGGTTTGGGAGGAGAGCTTTTCTTAAGACATAGATCCAAAAGCCAGACCATGTAACTGACCCTGGGAATCTTAATATAAATCACATTATAGTCCATCTTAAAAATCAGAACTAGCAACAAGCAATGATGGCAAGAGCATCAATCCTATAAAAAGCAGAGGTCTTTGCTCTTCTCCCTCCTCAAATACCTGCATTATTGCCAGAGGGCCATCAAGATTAGTGTGAGGGCAAATCTGTCTCCTCCCATCTTCAAATAGCAATACTGAAATTTTTGAGGTGTAGCAGATAAGCAGAGCTACCACCACTCTGACCTGCATTAAAAAGTGCCATTCTTCTCCGAAGTATGCTCATTCACTAAGATGAATGTGTCACTTTACACTTCTTTAGGCCAAACACCTTGAGAATAGGCTTCAGGCAACAGAAATGCTTGTACTGATGGTGGATCCACAAGCACTATCAGCATAACTCTCCATTTAAAAGAATCTGCCTCCAGTCATCCTTTGCTTCTTATTTGGCAAGGTCTCCTTTGTGTTGGCACAATCATTTATGTGGTCAAGTGGTTGCCTAGCTGACAGAATTGATTTAAATTAAAACTAAACTAATAAAAAGCCCCTCTAAAAAACCCGGGTTTTTTCCCTTGTTTTCAATGTTTTGGGAATGGTAATATAAAACATGGCAGATAGTGAAGGACAGTTTATTGGAACTGCACTACCCAGTCAGAACTTCCAACGCTGTGCGCAACCCTCTTTCCATGCATGGGGCTAAAATTTAAGGTATAGCCAGACAAGTCAAGAGAACAATCTGTGAAAATTACTGCAGAGCTCTATGATGCTGAGTCTCACCCCAACTCCATAGGTAGGTTAATGCAATGGGAAGTCTTACACGATCTTGTTCCAGTTGCTTACTCCACATCCAAAGATAAGAGCTTATACTGAAAGCATTTTGTGACATGTACATCTAAGCAGCCTGAACCTGGTTAGAATGGAAATCTATGTTACCTTCACTTTCTCAAAATGAACTTACAGGAACCCGAGCCCTGCAGGATGTTATGTAAAACAACTGAGCAGATATAAGAGCTCACCACAGCAAAAAGGCCTTGCTCCTCCTCTCTTCCTGCAGGAGCAAGCTTTGCAGCATCGGGCTGTCAGCACCTGCAGAATGGCCTAAAACTTAAGCCAAGATAGAACTAAAAGATAAAACTGTTTCTACATCCACATTCAGTGTCTCTGAAAGTAATCAGGAGTGTTTTACCAGTACATATAGCAGGAATGTTCCCATAAAACAGCATACAGACTCAATCACTAGCTAGACGAACATCTTACCCCATATATTCCATAGGGAATTTACACAGAAATATGATTAATTATAAAATTTGGTATTTAGACAATTAAAACATTTAACACTGCAGTTCTTGCAGCTGGGAATGAGGGTCTGCTGAACTCATAATGGGCTCTTGAAATGAAATGAAGAGGTATATATGTTACATACTAAATCATTATGTGTAGCATATCTGTGTTCCTCAGAAAACTCCCATCCAAATACTATCACAATTTTAAGCTTTTTGTTTGGAAGATTCAAGGTGTAACTCAGGATATCAACAGCTTGCTAAATGGCCTTTAAAATGACCCCTATCTTGTAACCAAGACATTGTATATAGAAGGTTAGCACTTTGATTATGCTATGTCAGTGTAGGTATTTGGAATGACGGCTAATGTAAAGCAACTAGTAAAAAAAACTAGATTGAAAGAGAAGTAAAAATTCTTGAATTATATTGGCAATTATCTGGGTTCTGTTATGTGGGTTTTAATAGTGTCATGGCTAGGCTTTGCGAACGAAGATTTGGGAAGGGCTCTACCCGCGTTTGTTGCAAGTGCGTTGGTGGCTAAAAAGGCCAATGCGAGATAGACATGTCCGGCTGCAAAAGGCACAGCAGAAAGACTCCCCAGGTGGTGCACTCTGCAAGGCACGATTCTTTCTGCGCTATCTTTTCTCCTCAAGAGTAATCCTGCGTGCTTTCTCAAAAGCATCAGCAGTGTTATAGATGGTGTGTTTAATAGTGTACAGTAACAGGAAAGGTACCAAAAAGCACACTGACAAAGCCTCCACTCAACAAATTTCACACACGGGCCCAGCTGAGCTGGGACAAGGGATTATTCCCTGACTTAACAGGACTTCCACTTGCATAGAAGAGGCCTTTCAAAGCCTTTTTCTAAAAATCAGTACAACACTGGATGCACTCAGGTTTCTGTACACAGTATTACTGCCAAAAATATTTTCTTGGGAATTTTGCAAGAAGTTAACAGAAATCACACTTGTTCGAAGATTAACTTTGCAAATTTGTCCTGGTCAAGGACTCAAATGATGTTTAATAGATTTGTAACTCAGAGTAACTCCTCCTCCCTCCCTCGCTGCCCCCAAGAATGTTCTCTCCTTACCAATATCCTCTGATTTTATTTTGGCACGCTGTCAGTGGATTTTGCAGAGACTTTGTTCCCTGGCTTTCAAAATGCAGAGATGATTTAGAACATCTACTTTTGAGCCTTTTTAATGTTGACGCCAGAGTAACAGCACTAGCTTTAGCAGAATTGAAACTTTCAAACATAAAGAACGTTCGCTGCTAACATAGCTGTAAAATGTTAAAATGGTGTCAAGTTAAATCAATAAAATGTTCTTAGTGTGTGGAAGGCCTTGGTTAGCCTGTGAGTAGGAATATACTGGTTTTCATTTTAATTCACAGTTCACCATCATAAAGTAAGAGCCAATGAAAAGCCATGTTCTAACTTTTGCTATAAAGGAGTGTGAATTTAAGCCTCAACAATCTAGCAGCTGCTTTTTAATGAGATATATATATAAAAACCCAACAAAACCCAAAACAACTTTTAAAGTTGTTTCTGCTTATGTCATGTTAGTGAAATTTCAACTCTACCTTTTATCTTTCATGATATGCCTACTTGTGGTCTCCAGAGCCTTGCTTACATATACACTCCAATTTTTCATGCAGAATAGTTTCAGAGCAGCATTGAGCACCACTCACACACACACCCCACTGAATACACGCTGAAATATTTTGATAGCCTGATCCAGCATACAGAGTTTCAAGTTTTCATTTGCAAACATCCCCACTGAAGGACTGTATTTTCTAGTGGCCAGTCAAATTTGTTAGTCACTGAGGCCTGACTTGGATGGCCCATTAATATTTACTACAACTTTCTTTCATATTTACTTATCTTTAAAGGCCTATGGTTAAGAGACAAGTCTTAGTTTTTAACTTTAAAACAATGGGCTTAATGAAATTTACTGATGCAGTTAATGCTAAATCTTAATTCTGGTTTTCAACATACATTCCTAAAAGTAGGAAGAAAAATAGCTATTGTCTTATTACTTCCTGATAGGGATGCTAATTCTTCTACAACTCATAGTAGGAAATATGCAAAGAGGTTAGAGAGAAAATTAACATCTCAGCTATTTAACAGACTTTTATGGAGTGCTTGCAAAGGTATACCAAATTTCACTTTACATATGCAATGTTTATGTCTCTAAGAAAGCATCTCTTAAAAATTTTGACAATTGTTGAGTTAGAAAATTAGAATCAGAGGCAGTGCATGTATGTCTTTAGGTGTGTAGCTTCTTGTAGAACTTGTGAACTGTTTAGTTTCAATATAACATTAGTATTATTGTCTACAGTTGTGTCCTCCACAGGGGATATCTGATATTAAAAAGCTCATGCAAATTAAATATAATTGTCAAGTGCCCATCAGAAAGAAAAAAAATATGAAAAAAATGCATATTGAAAAATCATGAAATAAGGTTGCAATGAAAATTGAGATAATGAAAAGGAAAGTAATGAAAATACATCGATCATTTTATTTCCAACTAAGAAACTCCAGGTCCACCAGTGAAACTGTAAGCAAAAAATGAAGTAAGATTTTCTTATCCAGCCTCTTCACAGATAAAATGCACAACCTAAATTGAGACTATTAATTACATGGCTTTGTTCCTTGAATTCTGCAGCTCTATAACTTCCAATAACATTTTTTTTGATGGACACTGGCAAATATATACAGCTTATAAATGACACACCTGCAGCCCAGACTGAATTATTAGGATACAAGAATCATGTAGGGATGCAGCATTTCACCAGTAAAAGTATATGAAACTTCACTGTAATATACATAAAATCTCTGCGTAAACTATTTCCTATTGTTGGTCCAAAACCAATTTCAAACCAACCTTTACATGTCTGTGACCTCAGAAATACAAAGAACATATTTGATCTATTCAGTGCATGTGTACTTGGAGAAGCCCACCTACGCAGACTGTCAGGAATGTGTTTATTTAGCACACTTTTTGCAACTGTGAAGATAGGCACAGTATACAGGCTGTGTGTACAACAGAAGCCCAGCATGTACTACACTAAGCGAGCATGTGTGTGTTTGTCTGTGCACGTGTTCCCACAAGGAGGATATCCCTTTCTGGCACCACTAAAAAAATGATTAGTATATGTCAGACCATAATATTATTACTCTGGATGCCAACCAAATGGAAGCAGAACCCAAACTTCACTCTGCACTCTGCATCCACATGGATCACAGCGAGTCAGGTCTGTTGTACATTGCCATAGACATGCTAGGTAGAAGTTTTATTGTATCATGGTGATAGATCATCCACTATGGCTAGCAGGCGCCTAAAAACGTTCAAGTACTGCTCGGTTTCGGTAACCTCGATTTCTGTGAGTTACACTTTAACGAGAGCATCTCGAGAGTGATGGCAGGGCCTCGCCGAGCCGCCGGCAGGTCAGCGCCCAGCGTGGCTGGGACGGGGCGGCGGGCGCTTTCCTGCATCCCTCTGCGCATCCCGCAGCGGATCCCGCTGCAGGGGGCGCATCCCCGCCGCCCGAGGCGCGGCGACACCGCGGGCTCCGCGCAGATACGCTCGCACGCTCGGGCCGGTGGCGCGGCCCCGGCAGCGGATGCGACTCAAGCGAGATGCAGCCGAGGTCCAAAGGCATCCGAGAGCTGTTTCTTCGGCGGGGCCAGCCCGAGGGGGCGGGAGGCGCCGGGGCGTTCCTTGCGCTTCGGCTCCGGGATACGGCCGGGGCTCCCCGCCAGCGCGGGGCGGAAGGGACCGGCTGGGGCGGGAAGGCCCCCCGGCCGCGGTGTTTTCCCCACTCCTGTACCAGCCCGCTCCTCTCCCGTCCCAGGCCGCTCCCGCCGCCCGCTACCCTCCCAGCTGCACGTGCCGGCGCGGGGACCCGACCGGCCCGGCCCCGGGGCAGCCGCCGCGGCCCGGCCCCGACACGGAGCCGCCGGTTCCGGACGGTGGCCTCGTCCGGCCAGAGCCGACCCCCGAGCCCCCGAGCCCCCCCGCCTCCTTACCTGTGCTGCAGCCCCACCAGCCCCAGCGTGAGCACATGGGGCACGTCCAGCTCCGTGGGCCACGCGCCGGAGGCGATGCAGCCGAACACGCCGCACTCCTCCCGGATGCCCAGCTCCTCCAGCTCCATGGCGCGGGTAGCACGTGGCGGCCCCGCTCTCAGTCCCGGCCCCGCTCTCAGTCCCGGCCCCGCTCCGGCGGCTCCCGCGCACTGCTGCCGGCAGCGCGCTCAGCCCACAGCGCCTCCCGCCCGGGGCTCCCGGTGGCTCGCCGGGAGCCTCCCGCCCTCATTTACATGCGGGGGGGCGAGCACCGCACCCCCGGCCCGCACCGCCGCCTCGCTCGGCCCCGCCTCCCCTCGCTTCCCCTCGGCCCCGCGACCCCGCGGGGCGCTCCAGGCCGGGGGGGGGGTGGGGAGATGTTTGCCCGCGGGGCGATCCAGGCCAGGGGGGGATGTTTGCCCGCGGGGCAGGGGGCGCGGGGGGCCCTGGGCCGGGCGCGGTGCGGCGTCGACATTGGCTGGGCAGCGGGCCGGGGCCGTGTTTGCTCGGGAGGGGGGGGAGATGCTGCCACCCGGGGCTCGCCCGGGGGGCTCGGCGGGGCCGCCCCGCTGCGTTGGGCGGCGATTGGCGGGCGGCGCCGCTTTCCGCGGCCCGGCCTGCCCGCCCCTTCCGCCAGCCCCTTCTTACCCCAGCGGCTGAGCCCACGCCGTGCGCTCAGGTTCTCTCTGTGCTCTAGGTGCCCGCGCCCGCTCCCGCCGCAGCCATGGCCCCCGCAGCATCAGGTAACCGGGCGGCCGTCGCGGGGGTGGGTCGAGGGCGCCGCTCCCGCGGGCCAGCGTCCGCTTAGCGGGCTCGGGATGTAAGTGCTCCGGAGCCAACTTTTTTCTCGCGTAGTTCTGATTTATATATTTTTTCTTGTGGGTGGCCGCGAGGGTGGGCACGGCTGCCCCCCGTCCCGCCGGAGAGACGGCGACGGGCAGTTCCAGGTGGAGGATGCTGCGGGCGGCTGCCGCCCCGCGCCGCTCAGATCGCGGAGCTTCGGGTTTGTCCCAAAGATAAAAAAAAAGTGGTGAAAGAGGCGCGGGTCCTGCCTGTAGCGCTCAGGCGGCAGCTCCCGGCTCCCCATGGCCGGGGCAGCACCGCCGCCTCCCGCAGGACCTGCCCGCCTGCAACCGGCGCGTCCCTGGCGAGCCGGGGCCGCCTGGACAGGAGCCGGGAGCGATGGCTTTCGGCCTCGCTGATCGGGGGGAACGTGACCAAGTCGCACCGTGCGTGGGGGCTTAGCGAGCTCCTCGTGGTCTCTGACCGCAGCGCGGGGTCCTGCTGGGTCCCCCTTTAGAGGAGAAGGTTGTGGGCGTGCGTGCGGAAGTAAACAAGTCTAAACGATGCTAAACTGATTTCTTTTTTTTTTTAATTTTTGTAGACCTGAAACTTGGTAAAAAAGTTAATGAAGGTAAAACGAAAGAAGTGTATGAGCTGCCAGACATCCCGGGATGTGTTCTCATGCAGTCAAAAGACCAAATAACGGCGGGAAATGCGGCCAGGAAGGACCGAATGGAAGGGAAGGCTGCCATTTCCAACACAACAACTAGCTGTGTGTTTCAGCTGCTTCAGGAAGCGGGTAAGTATTTTAAAGGTAGAGTGTATACCCGTGTGTTCCAGACATTGTTGCAAACCAGCATTGTTTCTATATAAGGGTTTAACCTGCCTTGAGGCTCTGGTGGCTTTTTAGTCTCTTTTTTATTAGTTTTTAGTTATGCTTTTCTCTGTTGTACTTCAGAGATGGGTGGACAACTTGTTCATTTGGAACATGAGAGTATTTGCAGTAATCTAGTCTGGCAGATAACTACAGTAGTTTCTCCTACTTGTTTGGACGTGCCCCTAATCCTCCCCTCTGCATACATCTGCCTGCATAGAAGTCACTGCTAGCTAGTGGCACTGCCAGACTACCTCTAGGCTGTGTGAAATTTGTGTATGAATGTTAAAACATTAAATTACAGTGTATTTTTCCCCCTCAGTTGTGTTATAGCAACATAAAGTTTCTGTTAGTTTTGTACATTTCTACAACACATGTGAGGACCACGTTGCAAATACATTTATCAGTCTGTATTGAATGTGTCAGAAGCTTAAAGCTTACTTTAAAAAACTCAAAATATCTCTGATGCTAAAAGTGAGGTGTCACAGAATACATAACTAACTTGAGTCACTTGGGTAAGTTTTGCATTGCATTTCCAAAAATGGAGCCAGTAGCTTTGCTTTGAGAAAGCATTTTGAAATGTCTTTGAGAAGTTTGCAACTTGCAAAGAGGAATTTGTGCTGGTGGTGAGTCTGCAAACAGTACTGTACTACAAGCACCAGTAAACTTGGTCAAGACTGCTTATAGTTGTGTGCTCAGTGCGCTTTGAAGTATTCACATGAAGATTGCTTTGGGTACCATCTGAGTTAGTCTAGAATTTGTATTATCTGTTATAAGGTGTGGTAATGGCTCTCAGACAAACAGTGAAGTCCTACTATGTTTCATATGTGAGACAGATGGTTTCTGTAGAGTTGCATGTTTTTGTGTGTGTGGTTCCTAAAATATGGACTGAGACAAAGATACATCAAGTAATTCAGTGTAATCCTCAGTCACTGGCTTTCTTAGGAGTACAAAGAAAGCCTCCAAGGTATCTGATCATATCTGTAGTTGATTTAAACTACCAATTTTTGTTTATGAACAGTTAGTGAGATGTTTTGCCTAGTTTTTGAATGGCAAGTTAAGATAACAATGAAAATATTTCATTTCCTAGAAATGTGAACTTTTAACATGAAGAAGCCATTCTGTAGACCTGTCAAAAATCCATAAATGGGTTGTGCTCATACCTTCCACAGGTGCTGTGGAAAAACATGCAGAGTAAACTGCAGCTGCTTTTTAAAGCAACAAAAGACCTTTCAGGGTTCTTTTCCAGTTTGCTTATTTGAGTGTAAATGGCAGATAATATGGCTGCCTTATTGTGCAACTCTTCCTAACCTGCTCTTTCAGAGTTGATGATTTACGAAGTTCTGTTAAAGTTTCTCTCCCTTTTATAATAGAGCTAATGTCAGCCCAGCAAAAGCACATCTGCACTGATGAAAAATGTAGTAGTGAACCATACAGGGTCTGTAATGCCTGGATTTAGAAGTGACTTAATGTGCAGTTGATTATTTAAATCATTCTGCCCTTGAAGGAAACGCAACAAAATCTGAAGAGTCAGTGTTAATACTATATTTTAAGACCTTTTAATTCCTTCTTTACGGCTTTGGAAGTGGTATGGAATAGAGGTACTCCTTAGTTTGACTGAATGCAGCTCCTTTGCCTTGTGTTTCTGGCAGATGCCAGTTGGGCTTGACAGTTGTCTTGCTCTTGGGTGGGGAGAAAGGTGGGACTTTCCTCAAGAGCTAAATTTAAAAAAAGAGCCATTTTGCACTTAAAATGCTGATCTGAATGTGTTGGCTGTCCCTGTTTAATATGGGGTCGGTCATCTTACCATGTAAAAATGCTGACTTGCTGCAACAGGTTTGTTTGGGTACACAAGCTTCTGGGTTTTACTGTCTTTTGCCTAAGAAATCTTTAAGATCTAGTGCCCTAAATAACTGTTTGCAATGAAAGGGAGGACAAAGCCATTCTGCCCTCTGCCCCATCCTCCTTCATTAAGTAAAATAGTAAAGACTACCATGCTCCCTTTACTTTGAAACCCTCCAATTACACAATTCAATGTGTAATGAATGTTCCACCAGAGAGCATGGTTGGGTACTTGGTTGCTGCTAATTTATTTTTTTTTAAACAAACAAAAACATTGTGAAGGATAGATTTATTAAAAAAAAGGCTCTGTGAACAAAATTATTTGCAAGAGCAGGATTTCTGAGCTACAAGTGAGTGTAGTATGATAAAACCGGCAAAACTAAAGACTTGTGGGAAATAACTGCACTGATTGCCTTTTGCAAGGCCAGGGTAGGCTTAAGATACTCAAAGATTCAGTATGTCCCTTAAATCCAGGGGAGAACAAGATTCAGATGTACTTAAAATTAAAGATCATTTTGTGACCCTTGTTTCAAGTGTGGAATGTGCCTACTCATGGAACTAAGCTGCTGTCTTTATATTTAGGAATCAAAACAGCTTTTGTCAGGAAACAGAGTGACACAGCATTCATAGCAGCTCACTGTGAAATGATCCCAATTGAATGGGTGTGCAGAAGAATTGCTACTGGCTCCTTCCTCAAGAGAAACCCTGGTGTCAAAGAAGGATATAAGTTTTACCCACCCAAAATTGAGATGTTTTACAAGGTAAGTTTCCTTTCCTGTGATGTTAATCAAACTTAAACAGAAGTAGAACTCTATCTCCTTTAAAGGGCTGACAGGTAAAGCAAGTAGTGCTAGTGTCTGACCAACCCTATCAGTAGTTTTGCCATCCTAATGTTTTCTTGCATTCTTGTCCAACAGTTATTTTGTCTAAAGTGCATACAATCTGGCTTACAGGGCCATCAAAGAATAACAAGCCAAACTGTACGTAAGAATAGAAAAATGTAGGTATAAGAACTTTTTAGGCATAAGCTGCACCAGTTGAAACAGATCTGTTGATATATTTGAAGAAATTAAAATAAACACTACTTGCACGGTGAGGGTAAGTAGCTAGCTAGTCACTTAGGATTCTGAAATTCTTTGGAAATGCATGCTCAAAGAAGTATCTTGTGAATTGTGACCTAAAATGTTGGTTTTGGTGTATCCTGTCACTTTTTTTAATGCTAATCATAAAATAGTAGTTTCTTTTTTAAAAACCTAGTATCTTTTAATGGTTATTTTCCTCTAATAGCAAGCTTAAATTATGTGATGTATTTGTTCTGGTTTTCTTAAAAGGATGATGCTAATAATGATCCACAGTGGTCTGAGGAGCAAATAATTGAAGCAAAATTCTGTTTTGCTGGACTTACTATTGGCCAGACTGAAGTGGATATTATGGCTCGTTCTACTCAAGCTATTTTTGAGATCCTGGAAAAAGCATGGCAGCCCCAAAACTGTACTCTGGTAGACCTCAAGGTATAAGAATTTCATTTTTTATGATCCCAGTTCTGGCAGGAAATATGTCACTGTATATTTACTAAAATAGGATTCTTACGGTCTTCTTAGATTGAATTTGGTGTTAATATGCTGACAAAAGAAATAGTTCTTGCTGATGTTATTGATAATGATTCATGGAGACTGTGGCCAGCAGGAGACAGAAGCCAGCAGAAGGACAAACAGGTAATGCTTTAATCTTTTTACCTTCTAAGTCAACTGGGAGGGAGAATAAAAGCAGATGTTAAACTGTAGGAGTTACTTTTTTCAGTATGGCTTTTTCCAGATAGTCTTATCTTGTTACAGAGTAGTTCATATGGTACCTAATGTCTGAGTTTCTTCTTATTTAAATAGTTTATCTGGTTTGTGGTAGGAAAAAAAATCCTCTGTATATCTTCAGTTGAAATACCCAACAGCACTATTGACTGGAGCTATTGTAATAAAGTGTGGAGCTTCCAGGGATGATAAGAATATGACTTGTGCATATAATAATAATAATAATAATAATAATAATAATATCTGGATAACAAATCAGCTTTGGTTCCCAGATCTGCCTCCAAGTTTCTCTCTTTATTCAGAGTGGTATCCTCTACTAGTAGAGATCTGGTGATACATAAGAGGGAACTGCAGGGAGGATACTTTTCTTCATTATTTATTTTTGTTTAACCATGAATTCAATATTGTTGCCTCTAAAAGTGTTACTAATAGACTGTGCCCACATATGAGGACTGCAAACTTAAATTTCAAACAAAACTTGTCCTATATTTAAAATTGTAGCAGTTATACTTCTCAAATATCTCCGAACTACCAGGTAAGTAGTTCATGAAAGAACTGGTTTGGGAATGCTTCTGCCCTGGAGTTTATCATGGTTGTTAAGACAATTCTCAATGTTAAGACATTCTCTCACAGAGACTCTGTGAGAGAAACTGGTTGTAAGCCACAGGGGACAATTTCCAAAGTGTGTATGGGAGGAAGGGTATTAATTTTAAACTGGAAAGCAGAACTACTCTATTGTTTACTTGACCTGAATTATGTAGTAGCATGCTTGAATGAATTGCTTTGATGCTTTTGCTCATCTCCCTAAAATAAGGTCCATGATAACATGATGTAGAACATAGGTTGGCTGGTACAGGCAATCATGTCATTACAAATCCAATATTAAAGAAGTTGTATGTCTTTCCTTACATTTTCCCTTTGGAAAGCTTCCAAAACCTTGATGCCCTCATGGCTAAAAGTCTTTTGTGTTGCAAATGGCCATAAAGTTGTAATGTAGGAGGTTGTTTATACCTGTTGAGATAGTTCTTCATTAATTATATCCCAATATATTTATATATTCTATATATCCAATATATTTATATATTCCAGTGTCTTCTATATTCAGTTTTTCCATATCTGTACCAATCTCTGTTCTCCTTCCTGTAGAATGGCTAGAAACTGCATAAATATTTCAGTTGAGGTGTAATAATAATTCTTATCTATTACGGTAGCAAAATGAGTGCTTTGTGTACCCAAACCACATTAACTTCTTATGCTGGTTTTGGCTGGGGCTGAGTTAATTTTCTTCACAGTGGCTGGTGTTTTGGATTTGTGCTGAACACAGTGTTGATAATATAGAGATGTTTTTGTTATTGCTGGGCAGGGCTTACACAGAGCCAAGGCCTTCTATGCTTTTTGTACTGCCACACTGGTGAGGAAGTTGGGGGTGTGTGGGAGGCTGGGAGAGACACAGCTGGACAGGTGACTCCAGCTGACCAAAGGGATAATCCATACCATATGACATGATGCTCAGTATATACTGCTGGGGAGAAGGAGGAGGAAAAACAAGACGTTTGGAGTGATGGTGTTTGTCTTTCCAAGTAACTGTTACATGTGATGGGGCCCTGCTCTCCTGGGAATGGCTGAACACCTGCCTGCCCATGGGAAGCAGTGAATGAATTCTGTGTTTCACTTTGCTTGCATACGTGGTTTTTGCTTTCCCTATTAAACTGTCTTTATCTCAACCCATGAGTTTTCCTGCTCTTACTCTTCCAGTTCTCTCCCTGATCCCATGATGGAGAGTGAGTGAGCTGCATGGGGCTTGGTTGCTGTCTGGGGTTAAACCACAACACTTCAGTATTTTTATTTTCCTCTTTTCAGTCCTATCGGGACCTGAAAGAAGTGACTCCTGAAGCACTGCAAATGGTTAAGAGAAACTTCGAATGGGTTTCAGAGAGAGTGGAGGTACCTGTTTTTATGAACAACACATTTAGACTTTGATAATTCCATGTCTTCAATTCTGCTGACTGCTTTTCTTTCCCCCCCTCTCCACTCTTCTCCCTAGCTGCTTCTGAAAACAAAGAGCCAGGGCAGAGTTGTGGTGTTGATGGGATCTCCTTCTGACCTCAGTCACTGTGAAAAAATAAAAAAGGCATGTGCAACCTTTGGAATTCCTTGTGAATTAAGAGTGACCTCTGCTCATAAAGGGCCGGATGAAACCTTGAGGATCAAAGCAGAATATGAAGGTAAATGCCAAAGAAATACTGATTTGAATTGAAACAGCATCATGTTCCAGAATGACTTGGCAACCTGAGGATTTATGTGGGGTTTTTCCATTTTCTGTTAAACAGAACACCAAGTTGTTACAACGCTGATTCACACTTGCTAATTGCATAATGACAG
This sequence comes from Lepidothrix coronata, assembly GCF_001604755.1. Lineage (NCBI taxonomy): Eukaryota > Metazoa > Chordata > Aves > Passeriformes > Pipridae > Lepidothrix > Lepidothrix coronata. The sequence continues at coordinate 5,771,948 of NW_016690180.1, read as the reverse complement.
ACTGTTCTAAGCAGTTTCAGAGTAATGTGTTGTCCTACTGCCCAGCCACAGCTTCCATCCTCTGCTTTTTTCAGTACCAGAACTGCTTTGCCCAAGCCTTGATCATGTTAACACATTTATTGTAGCATCTCAATTCCAGCCCTTCTGAAATAAGGAGGAACAACAGTTTCTCTAGTTGACTCTGAATATTATTATGTTATTTACAAAGCAGATGTTGCTCCCACTATGCTTTCCTGCCCGTTTTGTGAAAATATTCTTGCTTATTACTTTAGATGTCCTGAGAAAAAGATGCTTGATTTAAATTATTGTCTTTGCCAAGAAAACTTGACATCTCTTCAAAACTGTTTATAGCCTAGCAGATATGAACTACTTATTTTTGTGCGAGTATACTTTCTACTTAGTGAAACTACAAATGTGGTAACCATAGTTGAGAAACACTTCGAGGTGAACTGTTCAAGATTTAAGGAGAGGAACACCTGAACTATGCCAGAGGTTTAATGGCTATATTCTCTACAAAGCTAAGCAGCACCTCTTTCTCTGATACTGAGATTTCCCCTCAGAGGCAGAGTAAGAAATACTAACTTCAGTTGTGGTAAACAGCAGGTGGGATTTAAGGCTGAAAGATTTAGAAGCTATTTCTGTAAAGGGGGAAGGTGAATACAAAATTCTAGTGGAATTGACAAAACAACTGCAAACAGAACTGTGGACTTTATCCAAGTTCCTGTGAAAGCAGGTGGTAGACAACAAGGTGGATTGCTTATCACTGATTGTCTTCCTGCCCACCAGGAGATGGAATCCCAACAGTGTTTGTTGCAGTCGCTGGCAGAAGCAATGGCTTGGGGCCAGTCATGTCTGGTAATACTGCTTACCCAGTTGTCAACTGCCCTCCACTCTCAGCTGACTGGGGCACTCAGGATGTGTGGTCCTCTCTCAGACTACCCAGTGGTAAGATTATCTTCAACTTATGCTCCTGTTCTGATCTAGCTCTATTTTTGTTGTTCTGGTATACACACATGTGGAAAAGTACCTGGACCAGTACTGAGCAAAGTCTTTAGAAATATGTTGTTTGTAGTCTTTGGACTTCTTCATGACAAAAAGCCCAATAGACAGAGTAAGGATTACATAGGAAGAGTCTTTAGAAAAATATAAACCTTGACTTATCCTTGCTAAATATTCCAGTACGAAATTGGAAATAGTACTAATGGGAATTTAAATATTTGAATTTTGTTGCGTTCTCCTTATTACCAAAGATCAAAATAATACCTAGTATAGGTGAGACCTCAACACTTAACTATTACTTCAGTGCGTTGCTACCTCTACGGTTTTTAACTTTGTTAGTGACTTGAATGGATGCTTGGCAAACAGGGGACCCAGAAGTCCGTTACCTCTGTATAAGGGGAGTCATTTGGTTTGATGGCTTTTGGTTTAAAATGCCATGAAGCAGTCATGTTAGAAGTAGTGGAACGTGTGGTGCTTCATTAGCTTTAAAACTGGATCATTGCACCTGGAGGCTGAAACAAATCTTGTCTTAAGTTGTTCTTCAGAGGCAATGTTTTGACTATAAACTATGCTTTAATAAGTGGCATTCTCTTCTCTGCAGGTCTTAGCTGTCCTACTACTCTGTCACCTGAAGGAGCTGCTCAGTTTGCTGCCCAGATATTTGGGTTAAACAACCATTTGGTGTGGGCCAAACTGCGATCAAGCATGTTAAACACCTGGATCTCCTTGAAGCAGGCTGACAAAAAACTTAGAGAGTGCTCCTTGTAAATCATACTAACAAGTGACTATTATTAGTTACACAAAGAAAACGGCGTGCATATTCATTCATACTAGGATTTATATTTGAATGAGCTCAAAAGTCCTGCATCATTTCTTGCAGAAGAAAGCATTGTTAGAGCAGAAGATGAAGTCTGTGTCCTCATCCTTCCCTTGTGTATTTTTTTAATATAACAACTAAGTAGAGATGGGGAAAGTAGTACTTTAGGTATATCTTTCTGTTGCTCCAAAATGGTGCTGTTCTGCTTTGTAGTTTATACTACAATGTCAAGAGAATGATTTGGTGCGCTCTCAAATAGAATTCAGCTAGTCTTCTGTATTTCTGTAACAGTAATATTCTTCCGTACTATTAATATATGTCTTGAACCTTATTAATTCAACTGGACTGCTGACTAAAGCCAGTGCTGATGCTGTTCTGCTTGCAATGATGGTATGCTTTCTTTAGCAATAAAATGGCAACATCTGCTGTACTAATAGGAAAAGGGGGTGGAAAAATATTTTAAGAGCCTGAAATAAATACATGCCTTATTTAAAAAAATGTATATACATACATGTATCTTTTTTTAAAATATGTGTGTGTATATGTACCCCACTGCTATCTTTTGGAATGATGTGATGTTCATAAGAAGCTATAAATACAACTGGCTTAAGTGACCTGTAATTTGGCTTGTTGCCTGTTTGCTGTAACTTTTGCCTAGTCTGGGCTTTGCCCTTTTAAATACTAGGTAGATCTCTACTTTCAGTAGTTCTAAAGGGCCTATGTGATTATGTCTTCATACACTTCAATGACTCTAGCTATTATATATCTTTATTTCCTCACTCTGTTTCTATGGAAACTTAACTGAAGAGGGGAATAAATACTAAAGCAACAAACTACTGGGGGGAAATCTAAGCATGACTTGTCTTTGCACACACCAGTCTTATGAGTAGGTACGATTCTAACAAATATGCAATTACTCAACGTATGTAACACTTATGCTTTTACAATTATAAATAAACTACTGAATGCAAAGCTGCCTCATGGAGACTTCTTGAAAAGTACACTCAGAAGTAGCCATCAGCTCTGGTATATGGCTTTAGGACTTCAAGTTAATGATAAAAAGCTTACGCACTAAAACCTGCCAGGAATGCTATTATGTGACAGCCTTCTGGAAGATACTCTGCTATTGATAAAGTGTCTCTGTTACAGGAAGCTGTGTTGCTTTGTTCCTAAAGTACTGCTCTATGATGGTGTAGTATGTTAGGCTTACCCCTAATGTGAGTAACTGGATTAAATGCTGCTGCTGGCCGCCTTCACAGAAGGGACTGCATCTTAGGCATATTTATATAGAAGAGCTCTGAGCAGTGCTCCCTTAAATGCAAGGGGTTTAAATTGGTCAAAGCTTACACTAAAGCAAAACAACTAAAACACTTCTTAGGCTTGAGGGCAGTTGCTTTTCTAATAAATTTTTAAGTGAAGTATCAATAATAGTGAGAGCTAGTGCTGAACAAAGAGGTTGAAATTCCTTTGTGGCATACTATCACTGACTTAGAAGTGAAGATCCTCAAAACTGCAATTTTTTTCAGCAAGCAAACTATTTCCCAAGTTTGTACTTGCCTGCATACTTAACCGTGGCATAGCTGAAAGCATGCTGTCAGCTAGCTCTCCTACCAAGACAGTGGTATTAACTTTGCCTATTAGAAGAATTAATGGGTGAAAAGACTCCATGCTCTTAGTTTGCTTGGGTAAGTGAACTGGATCATCTTATCTTGTAATCAGACAAGCACCAAAGCCAACAACTCTAAAGGAGATTGCAGCACTTCTTTCTCCTGGTGGCAGTAGTCTGCTAGCTCAGCTACATAACAAAACAATACACAGCCTGAGGGTGAAGTTACACAAGAGGTGAAGGTGTCATTTCCTATTCCTCTCTAGCCAGCACTACACTGGGTGTTGGCTCTGATGGGTAATCAACCTGACAAGCTTATTAGTCACCTGACCACCCTACTACCATGGTGAGACAAACAACTGCAGCCAGCCACTGCTCTCTTCTTCCACCTTACATTGGTGTGCTGTTTTGCTTTTTCTGTACAGTCTTTCCCCCATGTAATAAAAATTAGTAACAGATGATGATTTGAGTATTACACCTGGAATATTCTGTTCAGTCTCTAGTTACCTTTCTCAAATTACTTTCACTCTGATTATACAAACTTCATTTGTAAGATTGTGCCAATTTATCTTGGGCATGAGCATGCAAGTGCTTTAGTTGCCATAGAAATGGTCATTCTTCAGCTTTTGGATGGGGTGGGTTGCTTGTTTTTTTTTTTTGTGCAGTCTGTACTGAACTCTCGGAAGCAAATCCTTGCTTGAGCAGCTGCCTTGCAAAGAAGCACTAAGACAGCAGCCAACATTAACAGTGTGTTGCTGCGATCAGCAGACAAAACCTGCAAAGTCTATCATATCTGCAAGGACTTAATGTAGTTGTCCTAAAGGCCAAAATGTTCAGTGGTTTAGTTCAGCTGGAACTTCTGCACAAAGTTTTTGCTGTGAAATGAACATAATTCCCCTTGATTCAGCATTTCAACTATTACATTGATGCAATAACCTGAAAATTGCTTCAGTCAGAAATTGCTCTTGTAGCCCTTGTGCTTTTTTTGGTCCAATTTTAAAAACAATCCCAACAAATTCTTACTTTAAAAAGTGCTTTTATCTTCACAGAAAGTATTACATAGAGCAGTTACTGAAGTTTATTTGTATTTTGTAAATTGAGTTGGAATATCTGTAATGGAAGTCTAATTTTTGAGCATCCGTTGTGGAACCTAGGACCCTGGATTAGATCATGTCCTAATTAGCAGAGTTGCCTGCTTAACAGTATATGTTCTTTAAAGATATTAGCAAAGAACTTTTTGGACTTAGCAGAGGGAAGTGCTGAGGGCAGAACTTGGTTTACATCCTACATTACTTCAGGTACAGGTGAGTGGCACCTGGTGCTCAGTTTTTATATCACTTTGTTTCCAAAAAAATCCAATCCCCCAAAAAAACATTCAGGAAAATGAGGGGGAAATCAAGTCACAGCTCCCACTGGTTTGTCATCCATCCACAGCTCAAAGGTTAAAGTGCCTATCTGGAAAGACCGAAAGTATGGTTTCAATATCCACTGCCTGGGGGGAGCTGTAAAAGTGAGTTGAAGGCCGAGGATGTGCTTTAGGCTTCTTGGGGATGGCATTAAGGCAGTCTTTGTTTTAAACTAATTCATACTCAAAGAAAAATCATGACTGTTCCCTCACTAGAGTGAGGGAACATTTGGACCTTTTCTCACAGCCCCAGTGATTTCTTTAGCCATGCAACTTAATTGTGAAATAGTGTCGGAAATCTTCAGCCATGTTTTAAAATAAAATCAGAGGTGCCAGTTGCACTGTATTTGGATTGTGTTGCAATTGGCAGGTCATGCATTTTCAGAGCACACTTCTTGTTCAAAACTTCCAAAAGCATACGCATGAGAATGATCAATTTCTGGGCTCAGACAAAAGTAAGGTGTAAAGGTTGTTTGAACAATCAAGACTTGTTTCAAGGTACATACAAGAGGAGAAAGCTTTCAAGTTTCATAAATGGTTGATAAAAAGCAAAATAAAAAAACCCAACACAAACCCTGAATTTCTGGCATAGTTTAATTACCTCTAGAATGATGCTGCAGTTCCAGTTCCCAAATCCCTGTTCCATTTCAGATCTAAGTGTGTGCATTCAAAGCTCCTCACTGTTGCTGTCCAATGGCTCCCTGGGCAAGAGGGACCTAAAGTCACTTAAGCACCCACTGTCCTGCTTTTGCAGAAGCACTTTACGTCTTAACAAGGCAGAACAGCCTGGTACTCATCAAAGCCTTATCAGGATACACAAAGTCCCTCATATACACAAAACATAACCTGCACTCTACTACATGTTAGAACAGACACCCTGGTTATAAGCAATTTGGTTCCCTTTCTGCTGGGGGAAAGGACAAAACTTAACTTTTCCCTTAATTCTTAGAAGAGTGCTTTTACCAACACAGCCATGCAGAGACCTGTAGGAAGGGAAGATCTTAATTTCCCTTTTTACCTCCACACTGTCACAGTTCATTTCCTTAAATAACCACAACAGAGGTTGCCTCTAGAGCTTTGGGTTTCTGCCTCAGGAGTCTTGTAGCAGGCCTCAGACAGGTTCTGTTAACTTTCTTCTGTATGGACATCATGATGACTACGAAATGCCAGTTCAACTAGAGTGGGGAGCTTTCTGCAGGATTTACTTCCTGAAGAGTATACTCTGAGCGTAAAGATCTTAGAAGACTTGTTGTTCCATGTGGAAGGTAAAATTCAAAGCATCTTTTAAGACGGAATGAAGATGTATTTGCATGGAACTTGGTAAAAGAATTAACTGTAACAGCTTTTCTCTCTCCCCTCCTGCTGACAGATGTCATCACCAGTAGGAGGGTATCTTCACAGAAAAACAGTACAGCAAACAAGTTGCCAGAAGCTCAACAGATGCTTGTGAATATCAAGCATCAAGTTCAAGTCTTTTTCAAGGACAGAGCTTTCCACAGAAAAGAACGGGCTGTCCTTCACAGGCACTCATTGCTTCCCAGACTTTGGGACTTCATCTAGCAGGCAGCAGTCGGCTGAAACGTCTGATAAATGGGTCTGATACACTGGCAGGGGAAATAGGAGGGGCTGTGGCAGTCCTCACAAGGAGCCCTCAGTCAGGACTGAGTCAGGTCTGATGCAAGAGGGGGAAAAACAAAAATATAAAAAAAGGATAAAAGAAACATCACCACTCCCCCCTCCCCTTACAGCACTGTTAGGAACAAGGTAGTAGCCCACTTTGCCAAGCCCCTTGTATAGCTCTTTATGCTGATAAAAACATTCCGAGCTGACAGACCAGAAAGTTCTTGAGTGCAAGGAACCAACAGTCACTCAAATAGATAATATAATTAAGTATTTTAAGATGCCAAGCTCCAGAGAATTTCTGTTTGGATTGGAAAGGGACTGTATTTTTCTTAATACAGCACAGCCTCCAGTTTCCCATTACATCATTTCCCTTTTCTAACACACTAAACATCTAGTAAATGGCCAGCTTCCCAGCTAGTACAGGTTCATATTCAGTCTGCTTTAAAAGTTATTTCCAATATAGGACATTCTTCCATCTTATTTACCAAACGAAATCAAACCTCTCAACTAGAAGTGTAACGACTTCTTTAGCAACTGCTTTCTCTCCAACATTCATAACTTTTTGTCCTAGAGAGCCTGCCACATCCTCATAAGCGCTCCTGACTGCAATGAAGCTACATCATACTATCACTAGTGCAATTATTTTTTAAAATCTATGGTGAAATCCCACTATTGGCCTTTGCTTGTAAAAGCAGTCACAGTTATGAGTGTCCAGGAAAGTATAACTTCGCAAAAAAAATCAAGGCTCAGTGAACTCTGTTTTGCTTTGTTTTGATAAATGCTTGAGAATAATTTATATCCTAGCATTGAATGTTTTACAGCTTTGGAGTTTTGGGGGTTTTTTGGTTTTGTTTGGTTGGTTGGGGTTTTTTGTTGTTGTTTTGGTTTGGTTTTTTTTGTTTTGTTTTTAATTTTAGAAAAGCCTATAAATGAGAAGATAATGGGCAGATTTCAGTGTGATACCAAGTGGCATGGATACAATCTTCCTTGTACAGGTATCTCTTATCTACTAAGTGGAGTGACCTTCTTCCCATTATAAATCCAGTTGTAAATAGCCAGGTCTGTACAGTCAAAGTCAGTACTGAAAAAGAAACATTTTAGCCTTGCACAGGTGCAGGCCGGGCAGTTGTGGTTTGTCTACTGCTCAAAGCTCAAGTTTCTCTGAAGCAATTCCCATTCTCTCTGGGAATTGCTGCTGCCCCAATGTCAAGCGAGCGGAGCCTTACACTATGAGGCTCCCTCATGCTGTTGTCCAAAAGACTCAGTTGTGCAGATCAACTCTACCATGTCTCACGTGTATTTATTGTGAGTCTAAAGCAAAATTTGAGTATTTAGTAGATATTTACCCCACCCCACACATACTGAAAGGAATGGGTTAGATCACTTATAAAACCAAAAATATGACAAGCCTTCTAAAGCATCTAGCAACATTTGAATCTGACCTCATCTTTCACGGGGTTCAGAGCAAACACTTCTTCCTAGAGAACTAATGTTCTAGCATAGCTTCAAGTTTCCCCCTGACTGATATCTTACAACTATCTTTGCATACTGTCCTTAAAGAAACTTAGGACCAGTAAAAGGCCCATGGAGAAATGATTTGCTAGAATGACTGTGACAAATATTTGCCAATTGCCAAAAGAAAAGTCAAGTTAGATGGAGAAACGTGAAGTTGCCATTTCATACCAAGAAAGCTGAAGTTTCTAAACATAGAGCTCATTGGTTCTCTCCAAGGGCTCAAAGTTGTTACAGAAAATGACATTTGGTAAGAGTAACGAGACTAGAGGTGAATATTAATCATAAACTAAGAATTTCAGTGAGATCTCTGGCCACAACTTAGCAAAACTGGGAACAGGTCCTTGCCAGAAACATTTGAAAAATACACATCACTTCTGGGCAGACAGTTCTCAGTACAGTGACTCCAAACCCTCATGTTGAAGTTTATGACCTTTCTCATACTAACATACATGCACATCCAATTCACTTATAGCTATTTACGGATCACCAATCTTTTGAGACACATTTAGTTTTGTTCTCACACTTACATAAAGAACATTTCTCCATCAACTTGTCGATCATATGACTGAACAAAGAAAGCAAAATCTTGTAAATAAGGTGCCCCAACAATAACTTGGGGTAGCTTTCGTTGGCTGGTCCAAGGGTGCTGCTCAGCGAAGGGGACCTCCTTTTGTCATGAGAGAAAACGAGAGCTTGACAATTCTCTTGGCTGTTGCTCCTCACCAGGTAAGTCTAATCATTAGAGGTGTTGTACCTTGCCTATACAGCAAGTGAGCTTTCCCCTTTTCCCTATGCCTAGTTCACTTGCATTCTGCTCAGGCCTAATTACACTGATTTTCAACCTTATTATAATAATAAAAGGTGATCAAACTTTATCCTTAGTCAGTTGCTATTTATTGTTTGACAGCTAAAGAACCCTTGCTGTGTGATGGGGGGGATAAAAAAAATAATTGTAAGAATAAGAAAATACTCCCGAAATTCAAAGTATGATGTACAAAGTACAGCATAGTGTCTCTCCAAGATACTTACTGAAAGAACTATGCAAACATTCAGTCAAGCTTGTTTTACTGTCTCATTCTAACTGCACAAAGTGATAAAATCTGGTCCACAAAACATTTACTTAAAAAAATTCCAACTCAAAAAACCTCTTAAAAATCTTTCATCCCCACTCTCAATTTTCTATCATTCCCAAGAGCACATAAAATAATCACGTCTGTGGAATAGCTACCAAAGAGTATGCTTACAACCAGCCTCAATGCAACGTGTGTTAAACACAGTTACTTTCCTTTTTATGTTGTTGTTGTTTCCTTTTAATAATGTTTTACCTTACGTAGTTTATATAATTCCAGAAATAGAACACACTTAGGCACAGGACAGTGCAAGCCAACTGATACTTTATCTGAATTTTTACCTTATTAAAAAGTCATGGGAATGTATAAAAACATTTAGAAACCACATCTTCCAGCAGAGTAGGGAATACAGAATTTCAAAACTCAAGCTCTTGGTAAGAAGAAAAAAAAATTACCACTAGTTTATTTGGGTATTTCCAGCCTGGCTACAGGGACTTTTTGCCACCAAGGTAAAACAATCCTGCCACCTACATTCTTAAGAAGATCATGGTGATGCAAAGATTAAGTTTCTAAAGTTACAACATATGGAACTGGAGAAATAGAGGATTCCATTTCTTCTTTTATTATGCAAATAAAGTGTTCTAAATATTAATCCAGGACTTTATTCGTACCATAAACGGAAAATTTACCCTAGATAGAAAACCACATTAGAAATGATCCAGCAGATTTTGGGCTGCCTGTAATATCTCAAACCTTGGACCCCTGAAGAGAATAAGGCCAGAGCATCTGACTAACAGGTCTGTGAAATACCTCACTGCTCTGCAAAAACAGATTCCCACAATTTCTACGTTTTGCGAAATGCAAACTTCATACCTGATTTAAACAAAATAAATAGAAAAGCAGGCCACCAGCAAAAAACTTGTCTGACCAATAATCAGTCTGAGACAGGTACTATAATCAGAAACAGATTATGTACATACCAGTTACGTCATGAAGTGCTCACAACCTTAATGTAGGTTAAACAGCAGCTTCTGAATGTACTTAAGATCCCAGAATAGAAGCATATGAAAAAAGAAAGTGATTTTTAGTTTCTGATAAAGTTTAAAATATTACAAACTTTTAGCTTTTATTGAAAATTAAATATATTAGCAAAAGCAAGATTTAAGAAATATTTTACAAATGATTTACATACAAGAAAGCCAGTATCAGACATATTCACAAATATGCAAACTTTAATTACAAAAAGTACCTATTGGCAGCATGATGCTAACCTTGCCACTGCAGTGTGCTCTACTATTGATATGAATAAGGCATAGAACTCACATTTGCACCAACTTAAAAAGTTCAAATAAAAACTTTAAGCTTTTGAATCTTGGATGCACAACCCCCAACAGACACACGCACGCACACTCTTAAGATTTCTTCTTCTAAGCTCTACAAACTAAGTGTGTGCTCTGGAAGAACTGCCAGCCTGAAAAGTCCAGTAGAAATGTAACTGGCACTAGCATTTAGATTTCAGTTTCCTCTTCAACATGTACAGGCCTAAGTATGTAAACCATATTCACAGTTTAAGTATTTTTAGACAGAAGTACCTTTTTTTTTTTGCATTTGTTCCTTAAAATAGGCTCCCAGTTCAGCATACAGTTCATAATGTCACCTATTTTGTGATGCATACAATTACAAGAAACTTAAAAATCTGTGCCTCATTCATGGTCAAGATAATTCAACAAGAGTAGTAATATCCAACTGTAACATTCAATACTACATTTCAAATATTTGTGCAAACAGCAAAAGAACAGTTGTATGAGGCAAACATTTGCAAAACCTTTAATACCTCCTCAGTGCTGTAAACTTGGACTGTCAGCCTTAAGTCCTGCACTTCCACAGCTTAAAAAAGTCAGTTGCTAAAATGATCAAGTCTCAAAAAGGTTCTCTTCTACATAGTGCAAATTTTAATGTAGATAATGTGAAAAACATATCTAGCTGGATTGACTTTGTGCAATCGTCAGTGGTCTTCTCTCATAGTTGAAGAAAGTGTGCATTCAAAGAACCACGTGGTTCAGGAAGTGGGGAGGGTGGAGAGGAGAGAAAAAACAGTTCCATTACACTTCTCAAACCAGTACTAAATGTGCAAAGGCAGCAAAAATTCCAGCTGCTACTACAACCAGAACAGAGTAACTTTTCAGGAAGACCCAGGCGGTTAGTCACTTGGACTGGTCTCTAGAAAAATATGTGAGTATATGTTGGATTTTTATCAGACGGTCTTTTAAAGACATCATGGAGAGAACTGACAGCTGGTATCTGGGGTCTACTGGGAGAACAGCTAGAAGCCACCAACACCAAGCAGGACCATTGGGCATTGCCTAAAAATAAAAGATAAGTTGGTTACCCATAACCAATGTTGTATAGTTGACTACCATGAAAACATCAAAAGATAAAGTCATCAATGACCAAGACTGCTTTAAAGTTTGATACTAACTACAGAATTCCAGATCCGTGAGATAAGAAGAGTGCTCAAGGGGTCTCTTCTGATCCCTCCTCAACTGAGAAGTCAAACAAAGTACACTTAAACTAGGCTGGATAAAGCAATTATTTTTAATATAACATAGGAAGCAGAAGCTCACAGCTTCCTTGGGAAAAGATGGTTAGGTATAAGACAGTCACCTAATAACAAACTTCTCTGATAAAAATTAAACCCAATACCTGTCATGCTATTCTTAAGGCTTGAATATTTACGAAGCTTAATATTTTCATTAAAATTATCTTTATTTGATCACCTCCCAATTCCACTCCCTTTTTCATTAGCTCCTACACAGAGCAGCACTACTTAATCACTTTCTTCTAAGCTGTTAAAACATACTCTGTAACTTTTTCCTGTACTTTATTTAATTACCAACACGAAGCATTAGATGTCAGGCCATGAACTGGACATAATACTCCTCAGTAGAGATCTTATCACTGCAGAAAAGATTTATCACCTCGAATGATTTGCAAAAATATTACTAATAGTGGTACACTCCAAGATGATATTTCCTCACTTTCAGCTGTATCACACAGCTTTGATTTGTGTCCTATTATAAATCTCAGGTACACACCAACAGTATTGCTGCCCTACCAGTTACTGCAGTTTTGTACATATATTCCTCTTTCCTAGTATGTTGTTTCCAATCTATTTTTTTATTTAGTTGTTCTAAAATCACTCCTGAATTCATGCACTGGCCTCTAGAGCATCTACAGTCCTCCCAGACTGGTTAATATAGCCTCATAAAAGTGTACAGCAGATGGGTGAGGGACAAGCTCCCATAAGATCCCAATCCACATATAATTCTGCTTTGAAAGTCAAATTTTACATGTTTTTAATTACTTTTCTACAGCCTCCAGTCTCTCAGGATGTTACAAACCTTCGGTAATTGTTGCATTATAACCATTAAAATAGACTGCTGCAGCTAGTTTCTTAAGAAACATTTGTCAAATCCTAGCAGCTGCAGAAGTTTATGGCACTAGCTTAGAAAGGAGGAAAGTGTTATTTGTGATTAACTCTTTGCCTGCATATGGCAGTTTCAGTTTCTTCCCTGACTTTCACAGGGAAGAAAATTCAAGGTTTTTTTCACTTTAAGTTCTAACAGCTTTACACAAACAAACAGTTTAAATGTTACTAGAGTTTAATGTGCTTTCAGTTTACTAGTTTTATTTTTATCTCCACTAGAGTATATCATCTTTTCCTGCAAAAACTGACGACCAGTGACAGAATTGCTTTTTGTTGCTCATCATTAGAGAAACGAGGAGCAAGCCTTATCACCTTTGAAGCTGGGAAAAAAGTGGTGGGGTTTTTTTTTAATGCTTAGCAGTTGTTAACAGGGTTTTTATTTCTGGAAATAAGCACCTAATAATTGATATTATTTGAGTCTCACCTGTATATTTTCCTCCCTGTCAGGCATTGGCCCGAAGTGCTGAAGAATCTGAGTGCGAAATTTGTTCCTTAAGTTTTGGAACCAACTGCAGGCCTGATTGTAAACAAAATTGTGAAGCTCTGTCAATTTCTTTAGTTCTTCTTCATCAGCAACCTATAGGAGGAAAGTTATGAAAATATGATTAGTGATAAAGAAACAAAGAGGTGTTTAAACTAACATCAAAAAACCCATTCAATTTCAACTATATTTAGATACATTTCTTGCTTTCTCCTAAACCTTGATTACCAATGACTGAATAGTAAAGAAATCTTGCAATATTTTTAAAGTTACAGCTTCAAACTACTGCTTTAACAAAAAACTATAGTTTTTTGCTTTATAATAAAAAATTAAGCTAGCTGCCATTTATTCCACGTGCTGGCACTGAATCTTCCAGCGGTCTAGAGACTGAAAAATTTGAAACGGAGCTCTTAAGAACAAATCAAGCAAAAATCTTCATATATTAATACTACTAAATATTTAGACAGCATTCTGGATACCTTAACATCTTCCAAATATTCAATGTCTGCAGTGCAATAACCATCTTTCATCCCTCTCTGTAAAACTCTAAATCTCTTTCCACCAACTGTATCAACAACAGACCGTCCATCAGGTAGAAAATGAACGTTCCTTATTTGCAGCATGCAACCATAATCTGCAAAACTAAAAAAGAGACCTTGTAAGTAATTCAATTACACACTTCTGAAAGGACACTTTTTATAATTAAAAAAGACATAAGAGATGAGAAGCTTAGATTTAGAATGTAAACCTACCCATTTTGAGAATCACTTATGCACATCCCAAACTGTTTAGTTCCAGTTTCCATACTCCTGCGAATCATGAGTCGGTATCTTGGCTCAAATACATGTAGAGGGCAAGGCACAGTAGGATATGCCATAGTGCAAACAAACATGGGAACATTCTTGGTCAAGCTTCAAGAGAACATCAAATGAAATAAGTGGCTTCAAAATCTAAACACTGAGCTATGCCAAGATAAAACATTTTTTTCAGTATGTTTGCTATGTGTGAGGTCATAAAGCATGGGTAGTAACTTTAAAAGTTTAAGCACTTCGTAGAAACTTTCCTAAACACTAAAAACACGTAACAGTGACTCAATACCTATGTACTGATTTGTATACACACTGGACAGTAAGCCTCATAATTATCTAGCTACTGAGTAGAGTATCTAGTCAGTGAACAAAGGGCTCAGTTTTGGGGACAAGAGTGCAAGGTACTTTTTTCCTTTTTGTTTTGAGCCATACAAGCCATTATGCTCTCAGAAACATAGTATTCCTGGAACTAAAAAGATGTAGCAGTAACTACACAGTAGCTACAGTCACCATTTAGACTATTCTCCAGGAGGGACTCCAGATCACAAACGCAAGGAGGGTATACTCTGTACCTTGCAATATGCTTCAGCAGATGTAATTGAAAAACAAAATATTTTTTTCATGCTATTTTATCAGGTATGTATAGTTGATAGGTGACACAAACAAGTTATTATTAAAACATTACCAGGGATTTAATTTTAATACCTTTCAGACTGTAAAAAATAATTCTACTGGATGGATTCTGTTATGTAAGTTGCATGAGCTGCAGTTTTAAATAGTTTTTCAACATTCCTATCTACAATACATAATGCTTTATGTATCTGAAGAACTCTCCCTCGTGAGATAAATACCACAATTACAAAAAAATCCCAACTATTTCTTTTGATCACATCCCTCTTCATGAACTGGTTTGCAAGAAATTCGAGTCTCTAAGACTCTGCAGTCAGTTGAAGAGGACAATTCCATGAACAGCAAAGCTAAAACCAAAGCTCCATGACAGTGCATGCAAAAAGAGGAATGGAAGGGAAAACGTATTTCACAGAATCATTGAATGGCCTGAGTTGGAAGTGACCTTAAAGATCATCTAGTTCCAACCCCTCTGCTGTGGGCAGGGACACCTTCCACTAGACCAGGTTGCTCAGAGCTCCATCCTATCTGGCCCAACCCAACCTAACGGCCTTCTATGGAGTGACTACATCAGTGGACAAGGGAAAGGCTACAGCTGTCATTTATCTGGACTTCCTGTAAAGCTTTTGACATGGTCCCCCACAACATCTGTCTCTCCAAACTGGACAGAGATGGATTTGATGGGTGCACTGTTAGATGGGTAAGAAAGTGGTTGGAATGGTTGCATCAAGAGAATAGTGGCCAATGGCTGAGTCCCAGGGGATATCAGTGACAAGTGGTGGCCCTCAGGCATCCATATGGGGAGCTGCACTGTTTAATATCTTCATTAATCACACAGATGAAGGGATTGAGTGCACCCTCAGCAAATCTGCTTATGACACCAAGTTGAGTGGTGTGGTTGATAGATCTGAAGGATGGGATGCCACCCAGAAGGACCTGGACAAGCTTCAAACTCCTTCTTGCATCCATAATATACCATTATTAATAACCACAAAAATAAGAAAACATTTCTATAAAGGATTTCCATACTAATTTCTCAAGTTTCTCAAGACAGCAAGCTTACTTGGAGTGTTCAGCAGTTTCTTCAGCATGAATTCTTTTTCTCTCATATAATTCGTCAGACAAATATTTCATTATTAATTCCTCCAGCAGTTCTGTGATACTGTATTTTCTGCTTGCAAGGTACTGTAAGCAATTTCAAAAAACACATTAATATTTCCTTTCATATATATTAAAAAAAATTTCAGAAAATGCAGCTTTTATTTAAAAATATGATCTGTGACGTGTCTTAAAACCCATGAAAACTTACAGCTCTGAAGTTCTTATGTTTCATTGCTTAACACCTAAGGATACTCCAATATTTGAAAATTAGATTCTCTTTGTGAGTTCTTAGTGTCTGACACATTTAGTGTCTAACTTGATTTGTAGTTCTGTGCTTACCAGAGACAGAACTGTTTTCCTAGGATATACAGACATACAAACAAGGGAAGTGTACAGAAATCACAGAGAGGTTTAACCGAATACTTACCAAAGTTTATGAATACGTAGGATTTAATTACACCAGTAAAGTAGATGGTCACAGAAACATAAAACCCCTAAGACCCTGAGGCAAATCTAATCAACTTGTATTGAAAAAATTTGTCTCAAGTTTTTCCATTCTAGCAGCAATCCAAAAGCCAAGCAAAACCAAGTTATTGGGTTCAAGTGAAGCAGCCTTTAAAATTATACAATATTTGTATTTGTAAGCTTTACTGAGAAACAATACCTCTTTCAAGCTCTCCTTACAGAGTGGACACTGTGGAGCATGATCTAAACATCGTTCCAAACAACCTTTGCAAAAAGTATGTCCACAAGGGGTTGTAACTGGCTCAAAGAATAGCCTGAAACAAAATTATTAGAATTTAGATCCTATGGCCAGTGTGTCTTTTGCTAAAAGAGTCAATGATTAACCTCTTTAAAAGACTAGGTATACTACAATAAAGCAGAGAAAAATTAATTCCATGTCTCCTTATTCTACTTTTTCCTCTATACTGCAGTTTGTTTCCATTTACTTCATCACCCATTTTTTTGTTTTCTGATGAATCTGGACACATTCCAGCACTTTAGGTACCTAAACATTTATCCCAAAACACAAAGTTTTTGGTCTCGCTAGAGATTCAGAATACACGAAATGGAGTGATTCTTTGAGAAGCTAAGTTGTTTTACATAGCAGTATTACATACTAGTAACATAACTATGGATAGTTTAGTATACACCATATGTTTTACAGAATTTAATCTGAAAAGCAAGACAATTCAATAAGAGGTTTCAAATACAACTTCAGCTACATTTAAGTAAACTAACATTCTAAAGCATCTACATCTCCCAGACAAATACAAGGATCACAGGCAATGCTTCTGAGAATTAGCCTTTCCAAAACAATACTTTTATTGACTCAAAAACCCTCTAACATTTAGCAACAAAAGACCCTGTACTTTTACGGTTACCAGTTAACAATGCCAAGTTTAATTTAGAAGGCGACTTGATTAAAATAGTCCTATAGTATACAGTGCTGTAGCAGGTGACATTTAAATAAACACTTAATTTCAGGGATAGAGAAAAGGTGCAATTATTGACTGATAGCAGAATTCATAACAACCTACAATTCATACACGTAACAGATACGTGCCAAGCATCTGTAACAGAAATACTGCATCAAGGACAAAATCTTACCTCATACATAGAGAGCACTCAAAATCTGATACATCAATCAAATCCCCTGGAATTGTTCCAAAGGCCAGTGTCACATCCCTTTTTGTACTTTCTAAAGAAAAGCAAGACAAAATACTCCTTCAAAGAAAGGCACAAGGCAGTAAATACTTTAAATTTCAAAGTAAGTGACTGTTTACCTCCTTGCTTTTTGTGTTTGTTTCTTCCATCTTCACATACAACTGTATCCTGTTCTGAAAAGGAAAGCTTTCTTTTTAACAAAGCACTTTTTCCTTGGCCAGAGAGAAGAGGTTCAGAAGACACTCTCTTTAAGCCATCTTCCTTGGCAAGGTCTTTTGTTGAATTAAGAGCATGGGCAGACTGTGCACGATTTAAGCCTCCACTGACAGGCTTCCGTACATCTGATCCTCCTGAACTCTGTAATAGTGAGATGAACTGAACTGTATTTTAAGAGTAACACAAATCTAGGTATGTAAGATGTGACCACGCAAAGATATATAAGCCAAACTGATACCCACAGTTAGTTCATTAGTTAACTAGAGACACTTGTAAGTCAAGACAGTACTCAAATTGGCTTAGCATTACCAATTTAACAATCTTCATCTGCTTCAAAGAGAAGAAAAATTGTATTTCTCTTTATTTTGAAGTCCCTAATATCAAACTTAAGTACTACTTTATTACTTGTTCCAGCTCACTAAAATGAGGAGTTTTAACACTACAAATAAAAATACATTCCTCCCAAATCATGATTCTTTTTCTCCAATTCAATCACAGAAAGTCAGTATTTACACTGGAAAGTATCAGGGTATCAGCACATCCAATGTTTGCATATCAGTCAACAACAAAAGTTATCCTAGAATTTTTGTTACCTGCTGAGGACAAAACTGTAAGTTGCAGTAAGATGCAGTCACCTCAGAACCAAGCAGAAAAGGTTTATTTCGAATATGGATTGAATTCCAAGCAGATTCCTTCAGACTCTCACCTAGCTTCTCTGGTGACAAAACATCACACAATGTCTAGAAAAAATAGCTAAATGTCAATAATAAAGAAAAATAATCTAGACATACCTTTGTTATAAAACTACATACCAAAAATAAGAAGTAAATCTCTATGAAGTTATCCTCATAAATAGATCTTTATTTAAGCAGTAACTGAGAAAGCAGAGTTGAAAACAAGCAGAAACCTACATACATACACTGATAAAAAGAAATTCACCTAGAAATCTTTTCCACTACAAGCTAGTGAGCTCTTCGAACAGAGTTATACATTATCAATTCAGTAATATTCCTTTTTTTTATTATAAATTTTTGTTATCAAAGAAAAACTGTTGTGCTCTGGGCACAAAAGATTTTGACTTAGAAAATTTAACACGCTGCCTACTTTGCAGTTTTCTAGATATTCATATAGTAACTTCAAAAGCATATGTACTTTTAAACATGTATTTAAAATGCCTACACTGGGAATATCTCTTCAGCGTAGTATGATTTAAGATATATCTTAAAAGTAATCTGCCATCCAAGCCGTCTCTGTATGTAATGAACATTTTAGATGCTCAAAGTCTACCACAATGGGAGCTTTATAAAGGAATCAAACCAGAGATAGGAATCCAGTATCATGAATACCTTTTCTACTTCTAGCTTGGCTGGAAGAAAGTCCTCATCAAGGGCTAAGCACTGTAGAAACAGCTGTAAGGCATCACCTACAAAGCCAGAGTCTTGCAGCACTTTTCCTTTCCGGAAGTAGACCTGAGAAACAGATACCACGAAGACATTTTTAGAGAGTATGTTGAACTGCAGTACTGATCTTACAGGCATTGCAACAGTTAGAGTTAGAACCTGCCGCGACAAAAAGAATGTAGCTCTTCAACAGTGCACAGTGTGGATAATCCATATGCCCTGTCTAACATACATATGCTAGTGTTTGAAAAGAGTCATGGAATAGCCTGGTGTTAGTCTTCTTCCAGTTAATTTGCTTTGCCTTATACAAAAGGGTTAAAAACCTGACTAGTGCTTAATGCACAAAAGGCCTTAGTTTCCCTCATCTGGGACCCTCTGGAGAGGAAGAAGGGGGACAAGAAATGCAAATTATTACACAAATTACACAACCTCACATAAGAGCTTACAGGATACCCTTTTTTGCCTCTCTTTCATTAAAAGCCTTATGCTTCCAGCATGCAGGAAAAGATGGACTACAAACAAAACAACCCACACAACTGTGCATCCCTTACGTTCATCTCAATCTACATTCTTAACACAAAACATTCTTAACACAAAACAATGCATTTTTGGAGTTGCTTCCTCCAACTATATTTTATTCTTGAGCACTAGATAGCAACAGGAAAAAAAAAATCTGTATATTATTTGGTCTGAAAAAAAAGGTGGAAGAAAAACTACTGAATTTTGCTAAACTTAGTTGTAACTAGATGATGTTGAGACTAAGAACTTATCTCAGTTTTTAAAAGTTGCACTGGCAGTAATATAAATAGCTAGATAAAACAAACAGTTATCTAATAAAAGTTAGTTAAAACAACAATATCTATCTGTACACGAGAATTTGAATAATGGGCCAGAAACTAAACTTCAAAAACAAACAAACAAACAAAAACTCCAACCAAACAACAAACAAACAAACCCCAGAGTGCAGTTTCTACAGGATGACTGACAGTATGCACAGTAGCATCTGTTCAACAAGACTGTGAGATGAGGGCATGCATGCTCTTTGATGGATTTGGGCAGTTTCAATTAAGATGTATTCTGAAGAAGGGAAGCATGCTAATCCTCCTCTTACAGTTAATTTTCCTTCAGAGATAAGGATTGTTATAGGAATCCATCCATCAAACCAAGCTCAGTTAAACAAAGTGAGGCTTCTTTCCAAACATACAGAAAAAAGTAGACAATGCTACCAAAACTGAGAGGTGAAAAGCAGGAGGGCTTTATGAATTTGCAGTGGCAACTGAACTGCTGAACACAGGACAAACCAAGACAGCAGCAATGTCCCCTCATGTGGCAAGATCTTGCTGCTCCTGCTGCGCTCAGTTTAGACAGTGCTACAACATGCAGCATCGTAAGGGTTCTGAAGACCACTGACTCCCCAGCTGCCTGGACTATTTGCAAAGCTCAGTGCCCACTGAGATTCTTTGGGCTTTTTGAAGAAAAACTTCCAAGAAAAGCATCCTTCTGTTAACAAAAATTAACAGATAAACAAAACAAGCCCCAAACCCCAGCTGTTACTGATTACATCACCATAAACCATCCCAACTCTAAGTATATTTATCAACCAGCCCTAACCTGCCATACTCATCAGTAGCTTGTCTCATACAAGTTAACTATTTTTCAATGTGCCTTTTAGCATTTTGCACGTCTCACAAAATAACATTTAAATAAGCTGACGCAGGTTTTTAAACAATTCAAGTATAATTTAGAATTTATTAATTTTATAGACAAACACAGTATTGGAAAATGACGAGCTCATACCAACTTACCTCTGGCCAATTTGGCATTTTAGAAATAACAAAATTTAGCTCTTCTATGGCTGTTTTATATTCTTGGAGGCCAACATATGACTCAGCTCTGTAAATCCTAAGCATCAAGTCACTGGAATCTGAAGACAGAAATTAGGTAACATTTTTAAAAAATCAGAAATTTGTAATTAGATTTGCTTTCATAGTGATATCACATAATTACAGTTTTTTGTACAATACTTCCAAAATTACTGGAGTACATTCTCCCCTAACCCCTAGTGTTTGGGTAATAGAAGGGGCAGTAATTCCAGGTTCATGTCTTTTAAGCTAAGGATCAAATTTTGGATCCTCTAATGTATATTGCAGCAACAAGAAAATATATTTTCAAATATCAGAAAGGCTGACAAAGTACTGCTCTGCACTACTGTGACAACAAAAACTGCAGACCAAGTCAACTTTACCTTTACAGTACATCTAATCAAAACCACAGGAATCTGGGAATTCAGCACATTTGTATTAAAAGCCTAAGCATTACACAGTTTACTTTCAAATGCCCAAGTTTTGCTGTAGACTGTAATTTGTTTTTATAATGCCCAATCCCCTCCAACTACGGCTGGAGATACAGATGCCGCTTTCCCAGTACTATCCATTTAGGAAGTACCAGAAGTAGGTTTTATCACTATGTGATCAAAAGAGACAGCCAATACCAGAGAGCCTTTAACACCAGCTGGCAGCCCTGTTGAAAGGAGCTGCGCTAATGGAACTTCTACAATGGGGAAATGTGTTCAGTATGGACAAGTTCTCATGTCCAACATACAGCATTTTGCACTTTCAGTACAGCAACCTCCAAATGGGAAGCACACCCATCTCCATGCCACTAAAACTATGGTTTTGTAACACAACTAAGTGCAGTTGTTGCTTAGAAAATATGCCAGCACACTACTTTGTTATTGATTGTTTTTAAAAATGCACCTGTTTTTCACTGAGTGAGATAAACAAGCCAAACCTTGGTCTACTGTAAACAATATTAAAATCAAATAGTCCTTGAAGTTTG
This sequence comes from Lepidothrix coronata, assembly GCF_001604755.1. Classification (NCBI taxonomy): domain Eukaryota; kingdom Metazoa; phylum Chordata; class Aves; order Passeriformes; family Pipridae; genus Lepidothrix; species Lepidothrix coronata. Next base: position 5,750,286 of record NW_016690180.1, on the reverse strand, counting down.
TTTCAACAAGGCTTTCCTGGGAGGTGATCATTTCAATTTGATATTCTATCTTAGCCTATTCTAAATGTCTAGTATAAACTTTCATAAATTTCCAGCATTAGCCTGTTTTACATTTAAAAGTCACCCTGGTCAATGTTCCCATATATTCCACCACATCACTTTGTATCTAGATCCACAGTGCTACATGTAAAAAGATCTCAATGGAAGAGAAAGGGTTAAGAAAAAAAATCACAGAAGAATTCACAGCTGAAAATAAAGTTTCTTCCTTAACTGTCTTTGGAGTTGTCAGTTTCCCTTGAAATATAAATATTGCCAAACCTGCTTTGTTTCATTTTTATTTTAGACATAATAAAATGTTTGTTTTAACAGAAGTCTGGGAAACTCTCTAACTCAAACACTAATTCTGCAAGCAGAACAACTCTGAGGCCTGGTTTCCTGTGGCTTTGTGTTTTGTGACTGCTATAGCCTAGGAAGGTAAGAGCTCAGATCACACTCTTCAGATAGTTTTTTATGTGTATTTGGCCCTGGTGTCCAGCAGAGTTAGTATCAAACCAAATTTCTTTCTTCAAAGGTAGCAGTAAGTGCAGGTCTTTGTTCCCTGATAAGCTGCCTATTTGTACAGAATCAGAGGAAGCGCATCTTTTTCAGACTTTCAAGTGTAGAACATGACCTGAGGGATTCCAATCCTTTTTTCCTAGGGGAAGAATGAGGGGTGGTTTGAAGATAAAAATGTGAGTTCAAGTTTACAGCAGGTGGACATTTTATACACTTCCTTTTCAAAGACAAATGCGTGATTCCAACTGAACTGGTACAAAACAAAGACTAAACCAAGGAGTTTAGCTGGAACCCCAACTCGCTGCTGAACATAAAAACACTGCCACTGAATGATCAATACATATAACAAACTGGAGCTAAATATCTCCAAGAAAAAAAAGCCAGATGAGTACAAGTCGTGTTCCTCAGGGCTTGGTATTGGGGCCAGTCCTTTTAATGTCTTCATCAATGATCTGGACAAGGGGATCAACTGCACCCTCAGTCAGTTTGTAGACAACACTAAGTTGGGTGGGAGTATTGATTTACTGGAGGGCAGAAAGGCTCTGCAGAGAGATTTGGACAGGCTGGATCGATGGGCCAAGGCTACTGGTATGAGATTCATCCAGGTAAAGTGCTGAGCCCTGCACTTAGACAACAACAACTCCATGCAGAGCTACAAGCTTTGGGAAGAGTGGTTGGAAAGCTGCCCAGTGGAAAAGGACATGGGGGCGCTGTTTGACAGTTGGCTGACCATGAGCCAGCAGTGTGCCCAGGTGGCCAAGAAAGCCAATGGCATCCTGGACTGTATCAGAAATAGTGTGGGCAGCAGGTTGTGATCGTTCCTGTGTACTCAGCCTCGGTGAGGCCACAGTTTGAAACATGTTCAGTTTTGGGGTCCTCACTGCAAGAAAGGCATTGAGGGTCTGGAGTGTGTCCAGAGATGGGCAACAAAGTTGGTGAAGGGTCTGGAGCATAAGTCTTATGAAGAGCGACTGAGTTTAACCTGGAGAAAAGGAGGCTCAGGAGGGACTTTATTGCTCTCTGCAACTATCTGAAAGGAGGGTGTAGCAAGGTGGGGGCTGGCCTGTTTCTTCTCCCAGGTAACATTGACAAAATGAGAGGAAACAGTGTCAAGTTGCACCAAGGGACTTTTAGTTTGGCTATCCGGAAAAATTTCTTCACCAAAAGGGCTGTCAAGCACTGAAACAGGCTGCCCAGGGCAGTGGTGGAGTCACCATCCCTGGAGGGATTTAAAAGACATGCAGATGTGGCACTTTAGGGACATGGTTTAGTGTGGACTTGGTAGTGCTGGGTTAACGCTTGGACTTCATTATCTGAAAGGTCAATTCTAACAATTTCAACCTAAACAATTCTCTGGTTCTATCTAAATTTATATATCCAATTTTGTAAACATGATTTAATTTTTAGGCTTTGTAACCATGATAAAAACATTTCACAATGTTTCGGCATATATTTTAATGTTTGCCACCCAAAGAGAGGATGCAAACTAATTTCAAATCTCTCGACCAAAGACTAAACAGGAGAAACACAACTAGTGCTTGAATTTCAATTTCAGTAACCAAATATATTGTAAATCCCGAAATGCCTCACTTTAGCATACCTGAAGACAAACGATTTTAATGAAAAGAAGACACTAAGTACTTGTAGGGTAGAACTGTATTACTTGTTATTATTACATTAATAGGAAAGTGTAAAGAGATGTACACACAAAAACTCACTCAATATGCATTCTTGGTTTTAATATTATTTCCAAAGCATCTGCTCCTGGCTAATGTCAGTATAAACTTACCAACAAATGGACTACCTCTGGTGGATCCTGTCTGCTTTTTATATGGTTCTTAATAATATACCAAATTATTCAAAATAAAAGACATGCACATCACAACCACTATGTAGAAAAACTTTAGGACACAGTATTTATTAACACAGTACTACAGGATCACCCTAACTATCAGGGTTGGAACACACAACCCATAAGAAGAGGCTGAGAGAACTGGGTTTGTTTAGCAGAAAACAATTCCCGAAGGCATGAGGAGAACACAACAGCTTTTCAGAATCCAAAAGTGGGTTACCTAGAGGACTCTGAAGTGCACAGTGGAAAAACAAGAGACAATGGTTATAAACTGAAATAGACTTGAAATAAGGAGAAAAATTTTCACTATGAGGATAATTAACCTCTGAGCAGGTTGCCCAGAGAGGCTGTGGAATCTTCAGCCTGTAGGTTTTCATGATTCAATACAAAAACTCAAAAAACTTAAGCACGCTACTCCGATCTCAGTATTTGTTCTGCTTTGAACAGGAGACTGATTGCTCAACAGACCTCCTGAGCCCACTCCAGCAGGAACAAGTCTGAGATTCAGACCAAACTCAAGCCCATTAGCTGCGTTTTTCAGGACGCTTGATTAAAGGCAAGCGGTACTTGTATTTTAATTCAATATACTTCCTTTAATTAAACTATTTTGTTTCCAACCCTGCAAGGAATATTTTAACCATATGAATATGTTAACATTACTCATGTTTTTCAAAAGTCACTTCTGTACCATGGGAAACAGGTCTCTTTCAAATGTTTCAAGAAATGTAGAAGAGTTATGAAAGATACCTTTTTGAGTAAACTTTTAGCATCAATGCCTTATTTAAGACATCAGATTTATGTTTATCTTAATTTTTTGACTATTTGCATTAAAAAGAAATAGATGAAGCAGCAGTAAGGAAACAGTGAAACAGAACATAAACGATTTTAAACATTAATACATTTCTTAAGCCACATCTTTGCAATCTCTAAGTTTTTTCAAGATTCATGTTCTGGAGGAAGATTGAAAGTGTATCAGCAGCTATTAATTTGTTATCTGTTGGCCTGAAATCACCTTTGACTTGTAGTTGTGAGTCCACATCTCTAAATTCACATTTAATGTATGTCTGCACTCTGACTCCTGAAGTCCTTTAATATCATTACCAGAATATATGGAATACTGATAGTTCTCAGGAGGGGAGATACAGGAAAGAATTGTACAACAGATCTTAAACTGAGCTTCTAGCACTTAATTCTAGCACGTGTACTGAATTTAAATGATAAAATTTTGATTAAGCTTCACAGCTGGTAACTGTTCTTACATTTTAAACCCATTTTAAAGCCAAAATTAAAGATACAGATTCACATAAAAAGGAATCAAAATTCTTTCCCCACAGTTATCTATATAATATTGCTAAATCCATAAAAGAAATAGTAACAAAAACTGTATAATTAATTGCCTCTTTTATTCTTTCAAAGCAATGCTGAAACATGAAGCAGGACCCCTGTAAACATTTGAGATCAATAATGGATTCATCAGTTTTACCCTGAAGGCCACTGAGCGACCTCTATGACTCAATGCTGAACTTCAGGAAAGAAGTCTGCATCTTATAGTTCCAAGATTTAAAATAGATCAGCCATTTTCTCAGGTCACATCCATCCTATATCCTGCACTTTAGAAACACCCTGGCAAATAGACTTGGTGGTCAGAAGTGAACCTCTTTAAATCAGGTTGCCAAAAAGCATATAAAATAGATCTTCGATTTAATCTCACTGACATTAGGAACAGCTTATTCTGGAACTAGATCTAATGTATCTCCCCAGAACAGATTGGAAGGATTAGACTTATGCAAGCTTTTGGGTTTTTTCCCTCCGCTGCAGACAACTGTATAAACGTAATATGATTAACCTGTAAAAATATTAATTCTTAAATTAACGAACAGGAAAAAAACCGGCTACAAATCAAAATGGAACCCCTCAGGTCACCAGGTGATAAAATTCAGTCGAATAAAAACAACAGAGAAATCTGTCACTGGATCCATCTAGGTGTATTAATCACACAAATTTGACTCCCTCTACAAAGACTAAACTCTGAAAAACTGACGGTATCTCAAATGTCCATGGCACCAGACACATATATTGTGACGGATATAGGATAGCCTAAAAGCATGCCTCTACCTTCCCTCTTTGCACCCTCTTCCAACACTATATAAAACTCCAACCACACCCACCTATGATGTCACTGCCATTACACAACCTGTCCCCCTCCATGCCTGTCTGCTTATGCAACTGGGCCCGGCCTGCTGGGAATTGTCTTGGTGACACTTAAGACTGAAAATAGGTCTCTCTCTCAGGAAACAAGGTTAAATACACCAACTGCATTTCCCTTGACCGCGCACAGCGATTACCAAACACAAAACGAAGCTGAGCCCACAAGCTCCTCTGTAAACAAGTCCCACACAAGCGTGCGGGGGGAGGCACGAAGCAGCGCATGTGGGACGCTCCCCCTCACCTCCGGAGTAAGTGCGAGTAAGCGTACCCCACTGCCAGGCCGGGCGCTCGACCAAGGACCGACCAGCTACGCGTGCCCTCCACTCCGCTCTCCCAATGGAGAGGCTCCTCGAATTCCCTCAAACTCGAGAAAACTTCGGACGTTTTTTACCGGCCCGTTTAGGTCCATGACGGACTCGAAGCAGGGGAGGGAGGGCACACCCACGTATTCCACTACACTCCCAGCCCCCCTGAGCCTGCCGTGCCCAGCCACCAGCCCGTCCTGGTCCCGCCGAGACACGGGCGGAACTTCGCGGCTCCGGCGGGCGGAGGAAGGGAGCGCTCCCCTCCCCTCCAGCCTTACCTGCTCGCAGGGCCTGGCTGGCGGCGCCCAGCGCCTCTCGGAAGCGGCCCTGGGCCAGCAGCTCCTCCAGCCGGCTCCCGGCCCTCGCCCTCTCGCACTCGCCCGGGAACCACTTCTCCGCCAGCCGGTTGAGGACAACGCTGGTGCGCATCGGGGCCGCGGCCGTGCTGGTGCCCCCCGCCGGCAGCAGCCAGTCCCGGCAGCGGCGGCAGCGGGCCCGCAGCTCCCTGCGGAGGCAGCGGCGGCAGTAGGTGTGCCCGCACGGGACGGTCACCGGCTCGCCCAGGAACCTCCCGCAGCCGCAGCAGCGCAGCGGCCCCTCGGCCTCGCGCTCCCTGCCCCGGCCCGGCCCCTGCCGCAGGCGGTAGTTCAGCACCAGGCAGTCCACGAGGGTCCCGAGACGCTGCGCTCCGCCGAGGGGGCCGAGGCACAGCGACGCCAGGGACGCGCCCACCGCTTCCTTCAGGCGGCTCGCGGGCACCAGTCGCGCCAGCAGCAGCTCCCGCTCCCCGTCCGCCCCCTCGCCAGGGCCCCCGCTGCCGCCCGGCTCCGGCGGCAGCTCCGAGCCCACAGCGACGGCGGGAGACGACGCTGCCATCGGCTGCGCGGCTGCGGCGAAGGGGGTGTGGCGCTCCCGCTCCGGACGCCGGGATCGGCTCCGGGCTGGGCGCGGGCGGGGGGCGGGAGGAGGCGGGAGGAGGTTACAAAACACCGCTCCACGCGCGCGCCGCCAACGGCGCGGGGTCACGTGGGGGGGACGGGGCGGGCCCGTCCGGGAACGCCCGTCCAGAGGGTGCCGGTTCCCACGTAACTCCCACAGCCTGCCCGGCGGCGGGGAGACAGGGAGCGAGCGCCTTAGTGGGGACGGGGGGAGTTTGCCGGGGAAGAGGGACAGCCCTACGAGCTCCGGGTTGGCTACTGGGAGCGGCTGCTGTGGTGAGGGTCGGGCGTTAGCAGGGCTGTGGGGGAGGCAGGGATACAGGGATAGAGCCGCCGGGGCGGGGAGGGGGGTCTCCAGCGGGGAACGGGGATGTGTAGCTGCCGTGGTCCCGAAGGCATCGCCCGGCGGGTGCCCGCACTCGTCTCGGGCCGCTTAGTCTGGCCCCCTTCCCTTCTGTGTTAGTCTTTTAATGGAGGACACGATAAGATAAAAGTTACAAGGTTAAGGAAAAGCTATTTGTCCTTAGGGTTTATGCATTATCCCCTCTGTTCCCAGCCCTCGCAGGTCGGGCTCGGATGCGCTCGCTGCCGCGGACCTGTCAGAGCCTGGCCGGGCAGCGAGGCTTGGGCTTCCCGCGAGTGTGGAACGGCAAGTCGAGCTCTTCTGGTGAAGTGCCTCATCTGTTCCGCCTAAAGTAGTCACAGTGGGGAAATGTTTAGGCTTTTCAGGTGTATGTCAGCCTCTAATGAAAGCTTGAAGCCTATTGCATAAGTGCTATGTATTTATAGTTGTTACAATGCTTTTTTTTAAAGTTAAAAGGCTGTCATAAATCCAGACGTTTCAGATAAATATAGCAGTACCTTTAAATTAATTTATGGTCTTTTGAAAGGAACAAAGCTATATTTGTATTCCATCTATGACAGGCTGTAAGATGATGCTGGATGTTGTTAAGAGAGCTATAGCAAAGATGCCATGACTGGAAATAACCAGACACATCTGGATTTACATCCAGGTGTTTTTTCTTAATTCAACCACTCCAAGCTACATCCTTTGCCTTTACAGTGTCTTTCAAGTTCCTAAAGTAAAAGATAAAAGATGTCATGGTAATTGAAATATGAGGAGACCGTGAGTATATTTTAAACACCGACAGGAGAGATAGTCTCTTAGAGTAATTAATTAAAAAATGGAGTGAGTTAAGAAATTACACTCTAAGTATCGAAAAGATGTTTATAGTATGAACTTGAATGGTGATGGGATGATGTGAAATGCTTTGAATTATTATAAATGGTTTTAATGGGTTATGGATTCTGATGTAGACATGCAAATGTGAGTTGACCCCTCAAAAAGTATCAGGGAGATAGCCAGAGAAATTGGACAGAAGTAAAACCTGAACTGTTAAAGAGAGCAATAGTTTATTTTGCATTTCAGATAAGATTACCTATGGAAGTAGAGTAGAAAAATAAAACAGGACAAAGTTCAAGGGCTTGTGGGACTGGAATTAGGACAGTCAGGTTGTCCTCTGCAGGAAAAATTTAAAACAATAGAAATGAAAACCTGTTTCCACCATTGCTACTTCCGATGATTCCTATAAAAGTTCATATGTTAGCATTTACACTGATGATTCAAGCAGTTATGAGTATAATGAGCAAAATCAGCTATTTTTCTTAATTTCTAGTGAGCAAAATACTCATGGCTTTGCCAGCCTTGAGGTTTTGGAGCGGGAGAGTTGAGGTTTTTCCCATCTTTCTCTTCAAAACTGAAACAGTGAAAGAAGGGATTTGGAGTAGGATGGATGAATAGATGGGAACCTGACATTTTACACAGCTCTAACCAGTCGTAGAGATGTCAGGAATCTGGGAGATTATTTAGGGAGAAATCTGACTATATATTCACCTTGTCCTTGTTCTCTAGACATTAATTTTTATCCCTGTTGGAAATGGTACTGATCCTAGTAGGACCTTGGTATTAACCAGTGCTGACATTCTTATATCTTTTAGTAACAGTTGATTCTTCAAGCTTTGGTTTTGGTTTATTATTTTACCTTTGGCATATTTAACTGAAGAAAAAAGCCACCTCAGTTTTCACATCTTTCACTGTGTTACCATCAAATGTGATGGTTATGTAAGAGAGGAAAAAAAGATATGCAACTTTTTACTAGATTAGATAACACACAGCTCCACCACCACTGCATTAAAAATAGTACACACAAAAATCTCCCCTCCCCCCCTTGCAGGGTCAGACGAGTGGTACTTTAAAGCAACAAAACCTTGCGACTGTGCAGTTCACATGGGCCATTCTAAGAAAGATGTCAGGGATTGTCCTTTCTCTTCATGCCATAGAGCAGTATGGTGCTGCTGCTTATGGAAGTCTTGGTTGTCCTCATTCGGAAAGTTACCTACAAAGTACTGTGCCTTCAGTGAGGCAGATGTACCTTCCTTTCTTACCCTTTTTAAGCTATTGATTGGATGTTTTCCCAAGCAATTCCTTGTGTGAGCAGTGTGTGCAACCCAGTTAAACATGAGATGACAATAAATTAGTGATTCAAGTTGTGTTTGACTCTGCTTTAGGTAAATTATATGCAATGATTCTGATTTAAGATCTTCAGAAATCAACAGCAGTATAAACAAAATGAAGGAAACCCAACCCAGGCTAAGGGAATAAGCAGTGGACCTAGAAATTAATACCTGCATACTGAAAATCTGGAGCAGAGCCCCATTTTTACAGTGCCTCAACATATATCCCAAGAAACAGAGCTGGTAAAGGGTCTGGAACATCAGTCTTATGAGGAGCAGCTGAGGGTAGTAGAGTTCATCCCAGAGGCCGGTCTTTCCAAAAAGAAAAGAAATTTAAACAAACAAAACTTATTTAAGAGTTTCTTTTTCTTTTGGCAAAGACAAGAATTTTAGCATTTTTATGACATTTTTTAAATGCAGTGACTTCTGCTGCACAAACCCATAACTGTCTAAATAAACCACTAAATAGTCAAGTGCTTGTTGGGATTTTCCTTCAGCATGAAATGTGAATTCTGCTTCTTAGCATAATAATATGGCAATTGCCAGTGGATGAGGAAAACGATGTGGATCCAGTCTGCCTAGACTTTAGTAAAGCATTTGATACCATTTCCCACCATTCTCCTGGAGAAACTGGGTGCTCATGGCTTGAACTGGTGCACTGTTTGCTGGGTTAAAAACAGGCTGGATGGCCAGGCCCAGAGAGTGGTGGTAAATGAAGTTACATCCAGCTGGCAACCAGTCACTAGCAGTATTCTCCAGAGCTCAGTGCTGGGACAAGTTTGGTTTCATATCTCAATCAATGCTCTGGGGGTTGGGGTTGGTCTCTTCTCTCAAGAAACAAGCAATAGGACAAGTGCAAATGGCCTCAAATGGCCCAAAAGGAGGTGTAGAATTGGCTTAAAGGAAAACTTTCTTCACTGAAAGGGTAGCCAAGCATTGGAACAGGCTGCCCAGGGCAGTGGTGGAGTCACCATCTCTGGAGGGATTTAAAAGACATGTAGATGTGGCACTTAGGGACATGGTTTAGTGGTGCCCTTGGCAGTGCTGGGCAGTTGGACTTGATCTCAAGGGTCTTTTCCAACCTAAATGGTTTTATGGTTTTGTGTTCCCTCTACTCGGGACCTCAGGTCCCCACCACTTTGACAAGAGAGACTTAACACAGAAAGAGATGTCAGGGCATGCATCTACCTGCTGCTCCCTCTTTTTGCCTCCGGAAGACTTCAGCAAGAAGGCACATTGGTTCTGCATATGCCAAATGACAGAAGTATGTCAACCATATCAGTCCTGGCACATATTCAGCAAGGCTAAGGAAAGCTTGAGGACATGCTTTGAGACCCAGACACCTCGTGCAGTACAGACCGTGTTTCTGGGAGGCATGATCCACAGTAGAGTGCTCCAGTGTGCTGTACAGTGGGCTCTTCTGAACCAGGGGGAAACCTCAGGGGAGTGTTGAGACAGGTGCCCCAGAATGGCCTCCCCAGTCCTCTCACTTGCATTGCAGTGGGCAAGTTGTTCATCAGAGACAGGAGCTGCAGGATCTTTCCCACTTGTGCCAGGGACAGAGTTGGCATTTGGTTTGATTGTCAGAGTTTGGAGGGCTAAGTCCTGCCCCAGCAGATGGAATCCAAGAGGAGAAGAGGGAAGAGGAGTTTTGTCTCTTCCCAGGGGCATGTAGCTCTCCTTTTCAAGGCAACTGGGAGTCAGATCACCTGGCCTAGAAAACTTTGCACCTCTCCAGATAAGTCAGAGACGTGCATCTACAGCCCTGTTTTCGTTTCAGTTATAGTTTTGGGAGGCGTCTGCCTGCTTTGTCAAGAGAGCCCTGGGAACTTACTCCTGCTGGGTGACTTTGTGCTTGGGGTGATGGTGCCCAGAACCTGCTGAGCAGGGCAGATGGGAATGAAGGCTGGGGCTTGCCAGCAAGGTAATGTGGTTTTGGTGGGATCAGAAATAGTGTGGCCAGCAGGACCAGGGAAGTGATTGTCCCCCTGTGCTCAGCACTGGTGAGGCTGCATCTTGAATACTCTGTCCAGTTCCACACAGAAGGAATTGAGGTGCTGGAGTGTGTCCAGAGAAGAGCTACAGAACTGGGGAAGGAATGTAAGTCCTACAAGGAGCAGCTGAGGGTGCTAGAGTTGTTCAGTCTGGAGAAAAGGGGGCTCAGGGTAGAGCTTCTCTCTCTCTACAACTACCTGAAAGGAGGTTGTGGTTAGGTGGGAGTTGGCCTCTTCTCCCAGGCAACTAGTGACAGGACAAGGGGAAATGGCCTCAAGTTACAATGGAGGAGATTCAGGTTGCATACCAGGAAGAATTTCTTCACTGAAAGGGTGATTAAGCATTGGAACAGTGTCTTGGTTTGAAACAGTTTGGGAGGGTGCAGACTTTGAACAGAAGTCTCCTCCTTCTGATTCAATACCCCTGGTTTCTCCAGTATAGACAGAGACCAAATAGGCCCAGATGTAAGAGCAAAAATAATTCTTTACCAAGAAGAATGTTAGTAACGATATTGATAAAACTGGGTTAAACCAACTGGTGAGGAGAAAATCCCCAAGCTCTGGCCACTGAACCAAATTGAGATGGCACCTGGCCTCCCCCACATGGAGAAAACACACCTGGCCACTGGACAGAGACAAGATGGCTGCCCTTCCATGTGGTTTGCCTCTCTCACACCCAGAAAACCTGACAGGAATGGTTGGAGAGTCAGTGCTGGCAGGAAACAGCAGATACCAGGGTTTATATACTGGCAGACACTTGTGTGGTGCTGGAGTGAGGCTGCAGTGCTGGTACAGGCAGTCGGAGCAAGGCTGCAGACCCCCCAGGGGACTGGAAGAACCCGCAAGACACCTGTTGGATCCAGAGATGAGACTTGGTTGTCACAATTTCCATGTTTGTTGGTCGAAGTGGTGGTTGCAGTCCAGGTCTGTTGAGGTGGTGTGGTGGACGTCCCGGGTAGTCAGTAAAGTCCTGTGTGGTGAGGGAAGAAAACCAAGTGCTGAGTGAAATCCAAGTGTGGTCTTTTATTGGGATTAGGCTAGGTGGGAGCAATGCCAAGTACCTCCCTTGGTGCAGGGATTTCTACACTGGATGATGTCATACTGGATCAGGGGACATTTCAGGAGTCTTTGACACCTTCTAAGATGGTACAGCTGCCTGTCACATCAGCAGAAGTGAATCCATTATGGCCCATCAGCAGAGATGAGTGTCTTCAGGCCATGTGTGTGAATTGTCCCTATGCTTCCCTGGAGAGAAGTTACCACAGCTGAGTCATTTGTGTAAAGACAAAGAAGCACTACCCCAGCTAGAAGGATTTGCTTCTCTCCTTAACTTGTTCAACACCCAGCTTGTAGCCTGAGGTGGCAGGTGGTCAAATGTTTGAGTCATTAATCACTAGCAGTTCAGTCTCTTTAAAGAAGGCAAAACACCAAAAAGCAAAAAAAGGCATTTTGGGAGAAAAGAGAAAAGAAAAGGTAGATACCAGAATTTTTGTGTAACCCAGGACAAACAGTCTACCCAGGGAAGTGGTGGAATGACCATCCCTGGAGGTATTTAAAAGATGTGTGGACATGGCACGCATGTTATGGTTTACTGGGCATGATGGTTTTAAGTCAGAGGTTGGACTTCATCTTGCAGGTCTTTTCCAACCTTTATGATTCTATGAATAAATACAAGAGTAAGATATTTTCTAATTGCTCCAGGGATGCATACTGCTAGTGGTAAAGGGAAAGCTTAAGTCCCCATTTCTCCTTTCTACTCCACTGCATTACTCCTGGCCTTTACTCCTTATCATATCTAGAGGGCTTACTAAATTATGTAAGCTTTGAAACATGTCTTAAATGGATTTTTTTCCTTTAAACTTACAGAAGTAGTTCTCTTTATGGATCTCAGAGAACTTCAAGGATGTGGGGATGTAAAATGAGGGGACATCTGAGCGCTAGGGATATCCAAGACAACTCCTGACTCATTTCTGGGCAGACATCTGCAAAAATAGGAGCCTCCTTCCCCAGCTCTTTGGGTACTGCAAGAATGGCAATACACCAGTTGAGCACATGTTGTGGTCTTGAGGGTCATTTGAGCTGCGCAGGAGACATAGCTGAGTGGTGTCAAAACTGCCCTTTTCTGTTTCTCCTCCCATTTGTATAGCAGATACTGGTCCCCAGCCCTCCTTCCCGGTTAGCAGAATGCTAATTTGCCTGTGGTACTGGGAAGTCTCAGCTCATCTCCAAAAACAACTGTTTTCAGTCTTAACATACCAGTGTTATGGACTGATGTTTTTTTCCTCCATCCAGGAACTACTTATTTTGAGATTTATCTGAATGAGATTTCTCTAACTTTGATGATTATGATCACAATACTTTGTTTTAAAAACACAAAGGACAAAGAGGGACCTCTGGAGTTAAAGGTAAAATGTATGAAGGGTGTGAAAGTTTGGAAAAAGAACAAAGATTTTGTTCAAAGATACAAGAAAATCTCAGCTAGGGGAGGTTTCCAAATGTGACACAATTGACAGCCGTGACCATCAGATTTTCAAAAATCTGTGACAACTGACTATAGGTCAGCAATCACAGTATTGCTTGCAAGAAGGAAGAAAATGGAATTCACCAAGTACAGACCAATTAAGCCGATCTCAATAGTATGTTAGGGACGTAGAACACATTTTCAAGTGAAAAATTAATGAAAGACATGAAGCTAAATGGATTATAGGATAAAATAAAACGTGAATTTACCGAATGTAGACTAAGCTAACCTAACTCAGTCTGCATTTGTTCTTGTAACAGAAATTATATTCTGCAGACAGGCAGTGCTCAGGCTTTTGTCTCTTTGGACTTAAGTATTTAATACAATGAGCCACATGGAAATTTTTTAACGAAACAGTTAAGATGGAGTTGCTAAAAAGTTGTCAGATCTGAAAGATGCTATTAAGAGGCATATGGAAATGGATCATGCGATAGGAAGAGGTTCCTGTGTCTGGAAGCACACTTCATATGCATTTTTTGAGGATCAGCCATGGTCCTAATTTTAGTTGATATTTTCATCAGTGACCTTGCACAAAAGGTAGGAAATTGATCATTTGGTTTGGCAGCAAGTAAGAAAGTGCTGTCAATAAACTGAAGAGAAAAATGTCAGACAGGAAGAAACAGACCTGCTCAATTACTGGGATAATAGAAATGAAAAAAGTGTAGTTGTGCAAGTGCCAAAGCATGTACATCTATTGAGAAAAATTTTTGCTGGATCCTGAGTTTATTAATGGGAAATGATAGAAGATGAGAAAGAGCTATAAAAATAGCTCTTTACAATACAATACTGATACAATACTACACATTTTTTTTTTTTTTTTTTTTACTGCTGAGATAAGGAATTCTTCATTTTGCTATACGTGACTGGTGAACTGTCAGTAAGCACACAATACATGATTCTGGTCAGGTTATTTGTAAACAAACTGTAACAGAAACAAAAAAATTATAATTGGGAACACAAGATTTACTGTACAACAAGAATTGGAGAAATACTTGCTTGCTGCCCCACTGTCTTACCAAAATGAGGATGGAGAGGGAACATGGTTGCTCTTTGTAAGTGATCTATAAGGACAGATAAGAAGTGAAACATGAGAAAAAAGTTAATGACCAGAAGAAATTTAGACTAAAGATTAAGAAAATGCTTCTGAGAATCTGAAGTGAGATTATGAGATGGTTTCTGAGAAGCAGTGGGAGGATTTGCACACTGTGAAACAGTGCTTGTTAATGCCAGGACAGGGATTACCTGACACGCTAGGCTGTTGCGGCAGGGGGCTGGATTCAGTCTGAAGCACAGAAGAAATCAGTAGGAAACAAGTTAGTAAAGAGAAAAACAGTTGACAAACTGCTATCTAAACTTTTCAAATATTCAGTCCACCACTTAGTTGTTATTATACAGTGAAGGTTTCAGCAAGGTAATAAAGGAACTATTGCAAGGTCTCCGAGGCCCTGAGAAAAAGTACAAACTCACTTTGAGAAGAAGACTTTAGGAGAAGTGTGAGGGAAGGAGGGGGAATCTCTCTCATTGAAAGACAACAGGAATAAGGCATCTACCTAACCCCGTGCCCACGGTAGGATACCTGACACACCAGAAGGATTGACAGGGAAGGCAGCTGTTGTCAGTGCAGCAAAATATCCATACTAATTTCATGTATAGTAGAGATGCATGTTAGCCACTACTTATGTGGTTGCAAAAATGGGATAGGGAGAGAAAGCAGCAAAATCCAGATTTAGCCACCTTGAGCCTTCTCTGCTGGCATTCAACAGAGGAAGTGCTTACAGCTACTGCCCTGTCCTCTGAAAGCAATGCTAGCATCTCTGCAAGAGGGGTTGCTCAGAGTCCTGTGTATGGGGCTAGGGACTTCCCCAAGATTATGACTATTTAAACCACTATTTTTTTACTTTTCACTGCTAAATGGCATTCTCAGTCCTTTAGCTGAATTGAGCATGTTTTACTTTAAGTGGATGCAGTGAAGCACAGAACAGGTCATGCTTAAACCTTTCGTGATGGCTTTAAATGGGAAAGACTGGTTGAGTTTAAGTTGAATCCTCTCATGGGACATCAGCTTATTACTACTCATAAAATTTTTGCTAAATGCCATTTTATTGTTTTTTTTTTAAAAAAATCCATACACAAGAAAACAGCAAAACACCAAAATAAACAGTCCCATGAAAATAGCTATGTGAAATGCTTCTCTGACACATTTAACATCACTGTAATAATATTTTTTGTAATTGTTTCAGAATGAAAATGAACATAATAACCTGCAAATGGTTTATGGGTATTCATGCCTTCCATGTGTTAAGTGCTAGAGAATGGCCTCGGATTTCTTCACAATATAAATTTTTACTTATCTAGCATGCTAGTTGGTGACTCTGAGGTAGCACATGTGAAATGAATTTGCAGTTTCTGTTACAGCTAGTTGAAATTTTCCAGCACAACACTTTTTCAAATTTAAAAAAAAAAAAAAAGTTAGCCCCACCCATTGATCAGGAAGGCAATACTTTGTAGGATAGTATTTGTTCAGATAATGTGACAAAACATGAATAGGTTTTTATGAGAAGTGTTTTGCAAATAGACAGGAAGATAGCATGGCTGATTTCTGTGTGTTCCAGAATAGCTCCACCACGGGAGTAGTCCCCACACGACTCTCATTTGGTAAAACCCCTTTTGTGGAACAAGAAACTGAGTTTGAGAAATCCATCTCTTGTCAAAGGTCACCTCCTGGCTCCATAGCAATAGCCTAGCTTCCTGCCATTTTTCTGTAGTTGGAGTCGCAAAACTTCCAAATTCCTATTAAATCAGCAGCCCAAACCAGCTCTGGCTTCCAACCCTCCTTACATAAATCATGATATGCAAAATTAACAATGATATATATGCATTATTAGAGAAAATCAAGTTTTTCTTGAAAGCCTACAGTAATCTCCAACTTTTAAAAACAGATCTAGTTAGAAAAACCTTTTTTGTTTTTCATCTGTGAATATCTATGAATAAAAATATTTTGCCTCAGCTTTATCATATTTATATTGTCCTAAAATAGCTAAAAATCATTAAAATTCATGTTTGATGTTTGAGTCACTTCAGCCTTGCCTACGAAATAATGCTCAGAACCAACTTGGTTTTGTTTTGTTTCAGTTTGTTCTCTGTTGCTTAGTAGACTTTTAGGGCTTTAGTGAGATAGTTCCAGCTGACAGATTTTTAAATGGAAAAATGCCCAACATCACTGCAGTAAAACAAACACTAATCCTTGTTTGTGCAACACAGTGTTGGGCAGAAGTTGGCTTTGAGTAATTTTTTTTAAGGTATGAAAGGCCACAAAGCTGCATTTGTAGCTTGGTCTCAAAAGTTAGTTCAAGTGAGCTGAACAAAGATAGACTGCTACCACTGTATCATTTCTGTACAACACTGCAGTGTGGATTTTCCAAGGGATCCTAATTCCCTTTGGGAAAATTGGAGTGATGGTTTCTCAGTACTTTTGGAGAAAGGCCCATAGTAAGTTATTTAATTACACTTAGTAATTATGTATGCATTAGTGAGTATAAGAAAAAATGACCATACATAGGATAAATAGTTAACTGCATGATAAAAAAATAAAGATCTTATTAAAATAAAAAGGGAGGCAAAACATAATAGGATCTAAAGTACTTAAGCAGGTAAAGACAGAGAGAGAGTTTATTGGCTTGATCCTATAAAGGACTTAAATACCTAAAGAAGGATTTAGGAAGAATTCAGGTGCCTAAGTTAAAAAATGTGATGACAGCTCACACAGCTGCTGCCTAACACAGAAGTGCCTTGAATCACAAGGCTCTCACTTAGTTCTAATTGTATCTTTAGAGTGTCTTGGATTTTACTTGTGTGCACATTCAGTGTGCAGCAGCTAGAGCAGTTCAGCACCTATTTCCCATTCAGCCTCAGTCCTCAGCTGAAATGTCCAAGGACACTCTTTTGTCAGTGTTCTCAGGCCTCAACAGGCACTCTCATATTCAGAGATTCTCAGTTTGCTGTAGCTGCTTGCTTTTAACATGAAGAATGGAGAGATTGAATAACCTTTTATTTAACAACCTATCTGTTAGATTACTGATATGAGAGTTAGAAGATTCAGTTTGTTTCTGTCTAACAGTGTTCAAACTCGTCACCTTCCTCTAAGTAGTGTATCTTAAAGAGTGACTGCAGGAGTTTAAATAGTCTTGGGAGTGTGAATTAGAGATGAGGATCTGTCACTCCTTGCTAAATGCCCAGTTCCTTGGGCTAATTCTCACACATCATTTCTATTCCTACAAAGGACAGAATTCTTTGCTTCACAGTGTTGCAGCTTTAGCAGAATCGTGTTTTTTTCCAATAGCCCTGTCTCTTGCTGGGTAGACTCACTTTTCTGCCATATGTTGATTTGAATCTTTTTTGTTTAATGGGGATACACAGCAACAATAGTTTGCTGTATGGGAGGCGTTTGTTTTCTCACTTCCTTCTGTTATCCTGGCTGTGATTTAACAGAATACCACAAGCTCTGATGCTTTCTTCTTCTTCTTTTTTTTTTTTTTAACAGAATGGTAATTGGATTCTACAGTTAAGAGGACTCTAGACTGTGAATTTTAAGCACATGGTGTTGTCTGTGTTATGATCTGAATTGAGTTTCTACGGAGTGGCAATAATGCTGCTGCCTTCCTGGGGTTTGGTAAGTCTGTCAATTATACTTTGAAATTGTGGAAATGCACTGACTGTCCTGGAAACACCAATGAGTGAAGTCACTCATTTCCCTTTATTCATGTTCATTGTATTTTTCTTTTTCCCACATGTGATGATATGTGGTTGTGCATTCCAAAATATAGCTGAATGTTTCTACATGTGCAGGGCATCAAACTTAAAAATGTGATAAGAAGGTTTTGTTTTAATTTTTTTCCAGTTTAAAAAAGTAATTTAGCTCCAGATATAAGTCATATTTGCCTGTCTTTTTTAAGAAGAGAAACTTTGGACTGATTGGACTCTTTTCTTCAGCCAGTGTTGCCTGGTGAGAGAGTTGCATGTAATATCCAGATTTATAAAATAGCTAAATATTCGGTGGAATATGTGCTCCTATTAATATTAATTGAAGTTATTCAAATAGCATTGCACTTATGGTGTGAAGTACTAAATTTAAAGAGATAAAGTGCAGGAACTATTGGTGCAGGACTGTAACTGAATAACGAACAAAAACCAGAATAATAGTGAAGGAAGTACTAAAAGGTCTTCAATTAAAGAAGATTTTTTTTAATAAAAATTGCTCACTAAGAAAGTGTGCAAAAAGCAAATAAGTCAGCTTATCAGGATGTTTTCCTTCAGCTGAAAGCTGTTGGCTAACAGTTATGTTACATATACTACCTTTTTTTTCTGTGTGTTAATGTAGTAACATTAAAGAAAAAGTACAAACTGATTGTTTTAAAAATAATGTATAGCAAAAGAAAAGGTAATAATTGGAGTATGTGTTCTGTGTTCTAATTTGATATTTAAAGAACAATTTATGTTGGTATCTGTTTATATATTCTCTAATATTTTCTAATATATTCCCTGAGAGAATATATATGCTCTCTAATATATCCCTTCCTATCAAGTTGGATGTTTGCATCTATTTATGATCATCCTCTGAGATAAATTAGATTGAGATATATTTGGTATAGAATATAGTTTGCCAAATAGAAGCAGTCTCTTTTAATTTATAATAATTATTATTCTTTTTTCTTATACAAGTAAAAAAAGAGAAGAATTAAAGTCATTACATCATATTTGCATTAAAAGTATGCCTGTGTTGTAAAACCAAATCTTAAACCAAGGGAGAAGGAATGAAAAAAACTTATTATGCTAATATCTAGCCTCTTGAAAAAACCCTCTCATTTCTGGGTGGTCAATAATAAATGTAGAATTAAATTCAGAGTTTCAGTCAGTTAAATACATTTTAAGGAGTGCATATAGAAATCAGAAAATACTTGGCAGCCTACTTACAGTGGTAAGTGAAAGGGAAAGCCCCTTATTTGTTACTACTGGACTGGACTTCAGGCTGGAATAGGGTGTTGTTAGTACTAGATAGATCACTGAGTTTCTAGATAATGATAAAATTGTTATCAGTCTTTTAAAATTCAAAAGGAGTTGTTAAAGTTACAAAACTCGGGTTTACTTATTTTTCTTAGACTAGGTCTTTGGGATCAGAGGAGCAACTACTCCTTGTCGTAGATATTTCTTATCCATAGAGTTCCATAGAGTTTGCATGTATATCCACTTTTTCCTTATCTAATGGGTGTTTTCTTATCTAATGGGTGTCCTTTCTTCAGAGGTTTCAGAGCACTTGGCAAAATTTCATGTCAATGAGAATAGGCAATACATTATTTTTTTTCCCCAATACTATGAATAGTACTCTTTACTAAATGTAGTGTTATGTGCACAACATCTGAGCTGGACAAAAAGTGATTACTTTAAATTTAGTCAAGGTGGCAGAAGACATCTAGTTAAATCACCTAATTGGCAATAACTTATTCTGACTATTCAGTATCCCCTTTCTACTTTGGCTTGTACCTATTTACTGTTACTTATGTCCTGTTTGCTGCTTGGGCATTGGTAGCATCACCCAGCAGCACACTGTGCACTATAGGCTAGGATATCACAACCACATCTCTTCAGCCTTTTCTACATGCATGCTGCAGGAAATATACACCTTTATTTCACTTTTGCCAAAGACACCAGATGACAGGGTTGAACTGGGAGACCATTATTTTTTTTCAGTGGAACACAACATCATACAAGAGAGAAATGAACACTCAAATTCTTCCTTTCAGCATGATTGTATAAAGAACATTGTGTTTCAGTCTTTCTCCCACCTATCTTTCTCCTTCACCATATTTATACAAGAAGATAATTGAGTACCTGATCTTTGGCTGTTGACCACAAATATTCTATGCAGGGACAAAAGAACACTTAATTTCTTTTTCGTTCCTGAAAAAGCAATACAAGTTGGAGGTTTTTTCCTCCAACATATATTGGACGTAATTTGTCCATGCAGTGGTACTAAGTTTCAGTCGTATTGAGTCTTGGCTGATCACACTTTCTCACAGATGGCTCTGTGGTAAGTAGCCCATCCCAAATGGACTCCGTGTCTCTTACATGTTCTGTCCTTGTCATACTATATATAAGCGTTACATTTTAGGGATCTTTTTTAATGATTTGTATCCCTTAACTCCTGATTTTCCAGGAAGGGTTTCACAAGAGCTGAAAGACTGTGATAAGCCCATGCATATGAGAGTATTTTTAAACTCACATATTTTATTATGTTCATATTTCTACCTCTGATAAAAAAATATCATGATATTTCAAGTGAACAGCTTATCCTGCTGTTTTTCAGGGATTTGCTGACATGCTGGATCTGTTTCACATTTGCATTTTGCTATGCTGGTATTGGTAGACCACCTGAGAGCCCCACCTTACACTCAGTTCATACTTACCCTTCACTGAAGAGCTGAAAACCCAACCAGCTGTTGCCATCGTTTTTCTTTGTGACACACCGCAGAGCCTTCATCTTACAAAGTGCTTGGTTTGTGTCCTGGGGCTCTCAACCGTGGAGATTTGATGTATTGCTCACTCTGTCAAGTTTCATGGCTCCTGTAATATTTCATCCTTCTGCTGGTACTGCTTTAACACCTTAATTCCTGGCCGTAGATCTAAGCCAAAAGTTAACTATGTAGACTAGACGTAAATATTTATTATTAATTGTAGAAATAGAAGGTGCGACATGTTTTTCTTTATTCTTTTTAAACTTTTGGGTTTTTAAGAATTGGAATGGGCTACTCAGGGAGGTGGAGTCACCATCCCTGGGAGTGTTCAAGAAACAACTGTATGTGGCACTTTGTGCTATGGTCTAGTTGACAAGGTGGTTATTAGTCAGAGGTTGGACTCTATGATCTCGGAGGTCTATCCGAACCTAAATGATACTGTTATTTATTAAAAAAAAAACCAAACCCCTCAGAGGTTCTTTTTCTTGGTACCTGGATGACCTTAGTAAAAATGATTAGTGGAAAACTCTAGTGGTTACAGGACTAATGCCTGTGGGTAACAGTCTCTCAGAATTTTTGAGTTCTGCAACATCATTAACAAAATAGTTTGGTCAGTAATTGATTCCAAGCTTAAAAGAAGGTTATAATGATTGTAGTGCTGAGTCATATCTTAGACATAGTAGCTAAGTAAACTGTTATGGTTAAATAAACAATAATACATCAGAATGAAAGGTTTCTGAATAAGCTATATGCTGATAGATTATAGCATAGCAGAGTCTGCCTGTCAAGAATGAGGACCAAAGAAGGCGTCAGCCTATAGTCTCATTTATCCAGGTGTCTTTCTCATTAAAAAAGACTTACATTGTAAGAGAAATACCAGGTATTTGTAGAGGGGAGTTTTAGGTAGAATAAGTAATTATTAGGAAGGAGGAAGCAAAAGGGAAGGTAGGTAATGTACATTTCCAAAGTCATCCTGCATATCTCTGGTTGTAGTTACACTAGTGGGACTGAGCTGTCTCTTCTCACTGAAATCGCCTCTTTACAGATGGTGTAAAGATGGAAAGTCATGGATGTGGCTGCTTTCTACTCTCTGCTGTCACCTAAAGCAAAATATAGGTTGTGTACAGATTGTACTATAGTTTAGATTTCCCTGTGTCCACGACTTTTTTGGGAGGGCAATGTTAACTGGAAGGAACCTCTTCCTTTCCTGCCCTAAACAGAAGTATATGAATGATAATATGCACCAGTAAATCTGAAACAAGTCTTCAGTCTTGGTACTGCTTCATTTTGCAATGATGGTCTCCTTTCTGTAGATCTCAATAGAAAGCATAATGCCTTTATCAATTCTTACTGCAAATAACAGCTTCTCCCCAGAATGACTATATTAAGAAATCTTGCTTTAAAATTATAATTTTAATGTGATTTATATAAGAAATAACAATGCCTATAGAATGATTGATTGTTGCTTTTAAGTAAGGACTTGTACGATGTCATTGTCTTAGATATTTGAGTCACTTGATTTTTTTTTTTTAATTTTGGATTTTGGAATACTGGGTTTTACCTTAGATTCCACTATTGTTTCCACTGCTTACCTCATTCCTACAATTCTCATATGATTATCCTATTGAAATAAAATATATACATGAAAATATGTGTATTATACCTCAGAACAATGTATTTATAACCTTTTTAAAAACATTTGCATTAGCTTCTCTAAGGCTTAGTGTTTTCTGAAACAAAATCAAGAAGAGTTTTAAATGAAGAGAGTAATAACTGCCTTAAATTAAAAAAAAAAAAGACTGCTTTTACCCCTGTTTGTACTTCTGTCTGTAAAAGTGGTACAGTGTGCTTTTCTGCCTTCCAGAAATGTCAGTGAATTATCTTCCCTGTGATTGGTGAGAAGTGTGCTGTGCAGGTCCTATTTTCAAAGGCTTGCCCCCTTTTAGTTATTTGAGCTATTATAGGCTCGTCTTACAAGTAAACAGCTTGATTCATTGCTTCATAATTTGTATTGTCTGACAGAAGGGAAACAGAAACTGCTTGCACTTTCAGATAAGGGGAAGGACATGCAGGTGGTGGGATCACTGGTACCAAGTAGGAGCTGTTGGTTGCAGTGTGCTGGTTGAGTTTATCCTGCAGCCAAGGGGAAGGTGCTGCACAATGGAAGTCTGAAGACCAAACTGGGTGTGCAGCACGGTGCTGCTGGACTTACTCTGCTTAACTGCTGTGTGGGTCACTGGCTTCTTGGTGTACAGTGGTCTTCTGGTCAGGGTCACTACTGCATATTAGAGGTTATAGAAAAGAAATTTTTGAACTGTTTATGGAGTGTGTGAACTTCCTCCAAAGCAATCAGTGTTAGTGTCATTATGATTATCTGTGCTTGTCTGTAGTCCTGCTTTAATCCATATTGCAAACTACTAGCACTGCCCTATCAAAATGTACATACTCCTTTGAGAAGATGCTGCTATTTCTCCTGCAGTGGAGACAGCCTTGTAGTTCCAGTCCTTGGCTCTTGGAGTTAGGATCAGACCCTACAAAAAAAGTGTGAAGATGCTCAAGATGAATTAAAAATTAATTGTGAAGCAAATTCATGATGCTTATTAAAAATTCCATTGTTTTCATGGAAGGTGTTAGGTAGTGCTGAATGAGATGAGGAAGTTCTTTTTCTAAGGCAGCATCCAATTTCTGTTTTTCTTTCATTCCAGATAGAAAAAAAGTTATTTTTTTTTATTTTTGACCACTCAGTCAAGATACAGACAGACACGCAAACACACATCCCTAAAATTGGAATTATTCATATTTATTTAGAAACATGCTTTATTTCGTGTTTACTAAACTAGTTGGGAATAATGTTTTGTACGAGATGGAGAAAACAAAATATCATAGTTTGAAATTATGTTTAGTTTTCCCACTAGAAAATTGGCAGTTAACAACTGCATTTTTTGTAAAAAAAATCTTTCAAGCAAGAAACTGAAGTCAGCTCTATTTGCACAAAACTAATGGTCTTATGTTATAAACAATTTTCTAATCACTCCTTGTCATACCTAGTGCATCGCAGAAGCAACATGTTTGAATGCAAAAGAACTGCACTAAGTGAAGTTACAGACAAAAATAGAGATTGTTGCCAACTTTTCAAATAGTTATTTAGTATGGTAAGTTTGGCCATGAAGCTTAAAAAACTGCATATGGTATCAAGGCGATTCAGTTTTCAGCAGAACAGTGTAGTTATTGAACACAGCAAAAAGAATAAACAATTTTTTAGTAACAGGAAGCAACAGAATAATTTTTTTGCTGTTTTCACCCTATAACTGTTTCAATTAGGCAGGAATTTTACTAAATAACTGCAACTTTAATTTCTTTTATTTGTCATCAGAGTTTGAATTTTGCAAGTACCATGGGACAGTTTCCATATTTGATCTGCATAATCCCCATGGAAGGCAGCTGAGTTCTGGGTCACCAAAGCTTCAACTGTATTAGAGGCTGTGGGTGTTAGGCAAGAATATGGACTCCCTTATGCTCACACAGAGAAGTATTCCTGCAGCTGTAACTTGCTTTAAGCAACTGACTTTTGTCCTTACGTACTCCATCTGTTGAGGAATGCACTCAGTGCCAGTAGCTTGATGAGCAGCTGCAGTGGGAGCTGCAGGTTGAGCTCTGGGTGGGGGGAGCCCGAGGTAAGAGGCCCTGAACTGCTGACCCTTTGCATAACAAAGAGCATGAGGACCTGTGGCCTAGCCAGGTGACCAGACTCTTGGAGGCACAGCAAGAGCTGCAGGCACAGCTGGAAGACCCCAGACTATATCGCATTTAGACTGGGAGGGTATAAAAGCCCAGGGTTTCTTTTGTTTGGAGCCCTCCTTGGAGGCACCGGCTCGAGTTGTTATTCTGTTGTTGCACCATGATTAAAATATTTTAGGGATCCCCAGAGGCCTGAGATTCTGCTATGGGAAAACCTGGAGTCGAGCTGGTAAGGAAACTTGGTCTGACTGTGAATGTGGGGTGTGTAGCTGTGAAGACACCTCGATCCCAGCTCTGCTGTTGCACGTGTGACTGCCAGAGTGGCTTCTGGATGGTCAGACAGGAAAGCTTCCTTAACACATCCTTTGGTGGCTTCTAGTTGTGTTGTGTCAGAGCAGAATGGAACAAAGTGGCAATTAACTCCCTATGCACTATTCTGTGCCTTTTGCTCTCGTCTTACCTCAGCTGTTGTATCTGCACAATTGCTAGGACACTGAAAGGCCTGGTGTAACCATAAACTACCAGCTGGTTTTTCACTAGAGAAATTTCCACAGAAGTCTGTGTTTGGACACAGGCAAAGGAGGCACATGCCAGTGACTGCTGGGAGCAGTCGCTTTGTTCCATCTGTGCAAGAGCTGCAGCACCGTGTACAGCCTGTAGTACCTTCCTCTTGCTGCTTTGCTAATGTTAAGGGAGAAAAGTGTTGGAAAGCATAGAATAGTAGTTGCTCGAAAGTTTTCAGTAGCTCTTCCCAGCCACTGATTTCATGCTGTCCTCCTTTTCCTCCTACTTTATGGATCATGCTGCTACAAAAGTAAAACTTTTCTAAGAATTTTCTCTGACTTTCTAGGCACAGTTTATTTCATCACCCACCCTCCACCCCTTTTGTATGACAAGCCCTTTCTGGTTTCTGGAACCTCAGATAGTGTAGAAGTGTTATGAGATGTTTTTTTAGGGAAAAACTGCTTGCAGGAGTAATAGTAGGAAGTGCTTATGTAGGAGTATGGTGGGAATTTAAATTTGCCTTGACAAACTAGTTATTGACAGTGAATTATGTTTTGAGTGATCTTTTGTACAGCTGAAGTGGAGTTATGCTGATGGTTTTGCACCAGTGGAGATTTCCAAATATTCTGCCAATATATGTACAAGTACAAGGTGACACCACTGAAAAGAAGTTACAGAACAAGAAGCAATGAGCACAAACTGAAATAAAAAATAAGGAAAATATTTTTTACTTTGAGGGTGGTCAAACTCTGGAACAGGTTGTCCAGACGGCTTGTTGAGTCTTCATCCTTGGAAATATTAAAAACCTGAGCCAATATGGCCTGAACAATCTGCTGTAGGTAACTCTCCTCGATCAGAGAGTGGACCAAAGGCCTCCAGCAGTCCCTTCCAGTCTAAACCAATCTGTTATTCCATTGTTGTAAGAAAAGCATGCCATAATCCTTTTTGAAGTAGTAATTCCCTGGAGTATTGTTCCAATTTCCTGCAATTCATGGTTTATACACTTCTTGATACATTTTTTTGTCAGTTTAAGACATTTAATTATTAAAAAGGATGTAAGTGTAAATTACAAATGTGAAAAACAGACACCAGAATAATTTTTAATTAACGGCTCCAGTTGTATAGTCACATAGTTGCAAAGTCTGAAGTTGAAATTTCCATTGACTTCATGGGGCTAAGGATTTTATCTAACATAAAAATCAAATTAAAGCAAAGTGAGTAGGTTAGTTATATATTTAAACATTCTATAAAACCAAAATCTCTGATAATAAAAGTTCAAGTTACTTCTGCCTCCAAATATCAAGCAGCTGTCTCTGGTCTGCTCTTTGCAGTGTCCTAATTGCAGTGCACCAGCCATGTGCATTACTTCCTGGCATGAATGGTCAGGCTGCTTGGCAGAAGGGAAGAGCTGAGAAGCTTCATTATTCCGTAGAAAGGCTTTTAAATGTGTAAAAGCAGCCTAGGAGTGCACAGTTGAGGAATGGCCCTTGTATATGACAAGCCACACTTGGTACTTTGCTGTATAAAGAAGTCTCTTGATTTCTGATGTTTGAGAATGGAAAATATTATTCTCCTGTTTGATAAATGAAACTGTTTGTCTGCAAAGCAAGCATATAAGTAATAGAATAAACATATTTTCTCACTAAAGGGATAGTGTCAGGAAAAGAGGATTAAAATTCTTGGAAAATCAGCGAGGCAGCTACAAGTGTCAGGTGATTATATGGTCTTACATAAGTGCAGTGTTTGGTGTCTAGCCAAGTATTTCTAAAACTTATAGGGCAACTTCTGTTCACATTTAGGCAAGCATAAAGCTGAAAGCATTTAAAAAACTCAGAAGTGTTTGCTCCTACGTTAGAGCTTTTTTTTTGAAAAGAAAAAAAAGAGTCTGTATTAAGTTTTTTTACTACAGCAGTTCCTAAAGGGGATGATGTGGTTATAATGGGGTCTTTTGCAAGAATTGAATTTTATTCCTGCCTTTCTTGTAGATCTCCTGTGCTGTATGGGACAAGCCATTTTGTGGCTTGATTTCTGGCTTAACCACAGCAAATATGTTTTTGTATGTCTGATATTGGAACAATATAGTCTGTGTGGTGGTGGGTGTGGTTGGTAGGTACATTACCTATTTGTTATATGGCAGTGTATTAAAACAATTTTTTTATTGTTTTGGTTTAATGAAAAAATAAAACCCTAGTTGGAACTAACTGGGAGAAAGTCTTTTTAAGTGTGGGTTTTTTAAAAAAAATTTACTCCTATTTAGTCTAGTACTGCAGGTGGTGATAAACTGCTTCTGAAGTGAACCTATCTTAAATAAGTAATTTGTTTGTATTGTTTGGCAGATGTTTTTAGAGTGTAATAATCATTCACAGTTTTGTTTTTTTTCCAAGATAGTGTTCAGAATGCAAATTGTGCTCCATAATGTTGTTTTTCTTGTACATCCACTCTTTTTTTATATCACGCTTAGTTTTTGAGTAGTTTATATCCTATCCCTTTTTCACTTCACTTTGATTTAGCTTTAAACTTATTGAGAGACATAATACCATTGAATAATTCTTTTTGACTCTTGCAGATCTTCAGGTAGTTAGAATTAGAAAAGGAAGATCTTGCATTGGTTGAATATTGCTTGTAGTGCTGAAGATGATGGGCTAAATCTGGTGAGTACTAATTAGGTAGAATTTGTCAGTCTGTCAATCAGTCAGTCTTCCAGATTTTCCTGATCTCATACTGAACATACACCAAGCAATAGAACAGATACAGTAAATTCAAGAAATGTCTTCAGAATGATCCTTCTTTCAAAAGAGATTTATGAGATTTATGAACTGATGTTTGAACAGAAGCGTAAAATGTTTCCAGATGACAACAGGATTAAAGATGTCACAGACATCTCAGGAAAGGCAGTCAGAATAGACAAGAATGCATTTGGAAATGTGTTAGCTTTTACTGAAAGTGTGAATTTGGACATAAGAGAAGTCCTGGAATGCCTGCCAGGCTGTGTTCTCTGTGCCTACAGGGCTTTTAGCACTGTAGTTGCCCACCAGGCAGCATCAGATGAATCATCATGAAAAGCAAACAAGACAACTTTACTTGAGAGAGAGAATATAGAATATGAACAATCCAACTGCCATCTGTATGTTTTTCTGATGAATGGCATTATCATCTCTTTTTGTGCCAAATGAGTAAACTGTTTTCACCACACAAATACTGTCTATTCCACACATACGACATGCTAACTACCAAGCACGAATTTCAGGGTGATGTTTGCAATGTGAGTTCACTCTGCTTGTTGGAATCCTATCCAACAAGTTCTGGTTAGAAAACTAATGCCAAAAGAAGTGTAGGTCTGTGATGAATGTTAGGTCATCAAAACTCCACAGCTTTCCAGGAACTTGTAAAATGCAACTGCATCCATCATTCTCACATTATTAATTAAGTACGTGTTAGCAACCAGTTGACTCAGTTACAGAGAAATGTACAAGCTGAAAATGTATAACAAAGAAAAAAAAAGGCAAATAGGAGGCTGTTGTGCAAGAGCGTGTCAGTGAAGAATTGGAAAAGAATAAAAAGAAGAATTAAGATGTTGAGGTATTCTCGAGTGTCTTGCAGGACCCTTACAGTACCTCTAACCTGGTTTTAGTAAGAAAAGTTACATTGTTGGTTTACAGTCTATTTAAGTAATACAAATATGTATTTGATACTTGTAGAAAGAACTCTTTTTAATCAATATCTAATCTTTATAAATCAAACATTTTTTCATAATAAAGTCATCATAGCTAAACTATACTTCAAATAAGGTTTTCATATTAGCAAAGCCTAGAGATCTGTATTCTCAAAAAGTATTCTTAAGCAACTCTTAAGATCTTAAGTTTTGGCTCATTGAGTAGTGATCCTTTGTGCAGTCTGTCTTACATATAATAAAGCCTACTCACAGATTTCCCAATGCCTCTGTGCAAATCCATAATTTCTGGCAGCTCATGTTTATTCAATGATAACGTGCTTTTGGTGGAATAATATCAGTAATGGACCAGTGGCTGTCTGAGCAAAGCTCTGTGGAAAGCGAAAAGTAATAGAAAAACTTCAACTTTTCATATTGATTAGAGGAAACTAATTTACAGCAACAGAATATAAATATAATCAGAATTCGCATTATAAGATGAATATATAAGGGAAACAGTATGACATGTTTGACAGGTGTCCTTCCTGGTCATGGTGCTATTTGGTGTTTCTCACACAGTCCTGTTTAGTACTAAATGATTTTATTGAATGGTGTTACCACTGCTAAGTACAACATTGAAAAATACTGCTATTACAGAGCAATAAAGATTTACCATGGAGCATACCTCCATTACACAGCTTTCAGGAGTAGTGCTGAAGGACTTTCTGAGGTTGTGTTTGTATGACTTCAGTCTTTGAAGGCCTAGCTGGGCTTTGATTATACTTGTAACAGTACGTATTGTAAGCCATTTTTCCTTTAAGATGTGTCTTTATCTTGCATTCTGTATATACCTTTCATCTCAAGATATATTTATTAAATAATTTATTATGCACTTGAGGTTTTTTACCCCCCCTAACCCCCCCTTTGGGGTGGAACAAACTGCTTTATGTCAGCAACATGACTTGTTAGGACATGAATTAATGCATAATACCTAGTTGATACTGCAGTGCAAAGATCTGAGAGACAAAAAATGCACCTTTACATGAGATTCACATCTTGACATTAGAATGGGTATCTCTTCCAATAACTTCTTAAAATTTACTGAAGCTGTTAGGACAAGAATCTTAGTCTCATCTGAAAAATGTTAGTTTCTGAAATAGTGTTTTATTAGAAATTTCATGCTTTGACCCTGATAGAGGATCAGAGATTACCTAAGGAATTACTTATGTCACTTCCTGCTGTACCTTACATTTCCATGTCAGCTCCTGTAGTTGGTATGTGATCAACTGTTTAACTCTGGGAAAAATAAATAAAACAACAAGATTAAAAGATATAAATTTAAAATGTAGAAAAAGTTTTAGTAACTTGAAATTAAATAAAATTTGGAATAGTTCATATTTATTATTTATAATAAATAATGCTAACACAAAGAATTTTTTAGTATCTCAGACTCATAATGCAGTGATTTGTGTCTTGAAGGGGAGAGACATTTTTTAAGCATTTCCTGATACTATTTGCCAAACTCTGTTAAATGATTTACCGAGTGGTTTCAGGGCTCAGTTATTGTACAATTCTTCAGTGTTAATAAATCACTCTTTCATCTGGAATGGAATTACCAAAAAAATTATTTCTCTTGATATTTTCTTGGAAACGGTAATCAATTTTGTGTCTCATGACATTTGAATTCCATGATGGTTATTTGTGTTTAATTTTTTTTAACATCTGTAATAATTTCCACGTAATTTCTTTCTTTGTCTTTCACAAGAACCTCTAATATTACCAGTAGTAGTTCTGTTTCTCTGTGTTGTTCTTTGCCATATTAATTACCTCATTGGCTCTCCCTTGCCACGGAGGAATCACATTTTTCTTCGAAATTGTGCAGTTTTAAAAAATAGGTAAAATAAACTTGGATCCATTTGTTCAAACCTTTATTTGCCCTTTCAAACCAGAAGAAATAATGGTGTGCCCTAAACTTGGTTGTTTTCTTTTTTTTCCAGCTACGTCAGGTTGTCTTGTAGAAGATAACACTTGTCCCACAAAACTTGCCTGACTTTCCTGTTGAGTGATCTGCATTCACCAAAGCTATGGTATGTCTGGAGGGGGAATGTGTCTAAAAAACTAGTGATTCTGTAACAGTTGATTCTGATTCTTCATTAAACCTGGGAGATGAGCTGGAGCTCACATCCAGTAACATTGCTGTAAAGTCATTGAAGACAAGATGGGTCTTTGGGCCTTGCAGTCCCTCTCCCTGCCTGTGCTTTACTGTGAGTAATTCAGCTTTTGAACTTTAAATGCCCCAGGATGAGAGTTGCAATTGTATTCCTTGACAAACTGTCCCTTAGCAGAAGTCCAAACATGTGAGAAACTTTTTCCTGTTCTTCAGACTGAGAATTATCTACCTTATTTTTATTGAATTCTTCTATTTTTTCCTGCCTACAATTCTAAACATTATATCTGCAAACATGTATGACCCTGCTAGTTGTTGCTTAGCCAGTTGCCTTCTGACAGCATATTTGGTGTCCAAAAAAGTCAAAGGAAAAAGCATATTTTCTTAGTTATTCTGGTTTTGCAAGTATTTTCTGAATAACTTTTGGTGAAAATTTTCTTGAAACAGAACCTTTTTGTAAGGTATAAGATGGAGTAATAAGAATTCATATTTTTCATTTGTTGTAACTTCTCCAAAATGTCTACTGTGTTGTTGACTCAGAATAGCTTTCAGAGTAGGAGAACTGGATCTCAGCCGTGATGCTTGCATAATAAAATAAAATAAAAAATAGTCATTTTGGTTTTTTTCAGTTCTCTGGCTCTGCAGATTCTCCTCATGCTAACCTTTGCAATCTTTGATTTAAAAGTGCTATACAGAAGAAAGTCCATTTGTTAACAAAGCTTAGTTTGCTTGTGGTGGAAATTAAAAACATGTCTGACTGCTTTTCAAACCAGAATAGTGAATTACGTTACAGTACTGAGAAGGTTGATACAAGGAAAGCCAAAGAAATACATGAGAAATCTTGAAGTGAGAAATCTTGAAACTCAGATTTATTAAGTTACGATACATGGTAGCTTTGTTAATTCATCAGAAAAGAATGTTATTTTTTTTTTAACTTAATGAGCACATGAGTCTGTTTATCACATGGCTCTATAAATAAGCGTCTTTGCAGATGTTTTCTCTTTGTTGAAAATACTTTTTCTCTCCTCAGGGCATGCTACACTATTAAATTAAACTATGAATTTCCTTGCTTATTAGAGAAGACACTTAGAACACTGTGGCCAGCATAGCACTGCCATAACTTTTTAATATCAGTTTTAAGGACTATTTACAGATTATTTCAGTAGTATAGCACTGATATATTTTACCTGGCAAAACTTTCTAACATCAAATTTACAATTTTTGTCTAATATCAAATGTCATGTTGTCAGTGTTACCTCAACAAACCGAGCTGTTAATGACTGGACAGTTTCTTCAACAGGCAGAATAAACACAATCACAAAACTGTTTCTGAAGAGGCTTTATAAAACTCTAAAGAGGAAAGGATGACTGAAAAATCAGGAGTTACAGTGTAGTTTGGGAACTATGAATTATAATATACTCTGATATACTCCCATTTATTTTACATTTCAGCCTGAGATAATTCATTATTCCTGTCTTTTACAGTAAAATACTGAGGTCACTTGGAAACTCAACAATTAGCAAAGAATAATAATAGCTTTCATTTGCATGCCCTGTTTAAATGTGGTACCTGCTGACTTCTCAGCAGTGAAATTTGTTCAGATCTGGGTCTGCTTACTAAGCTCATACTCCGGTAAATATTACAAACATAGAATGTCTTTGCCTTCCAGTCAGGGTTGGCCTGTATTGATGCTTGCAAAATTAAGCAGTTGTCACATTATTTAAATATAGCTAGAATATTTTAAAACTTGTTGAGCTGCTACTGTTTGGCTTGTGCTTCTATGCCCCCTTAGCACCCCACCCATGTGGGCTTAGGAGATGTTGATTTCCTCTTCATGGTTTTTTTTACTACCATCTCCTTTGGGATGGGGTGGCAAAATATGAAAGATCTTGAGAGTAAAAATCATGGGAGAATTACAATCATAGAATCATGAAGGGTTTGAGTTTGAAGGGACCTTAGATATCATCTATTTCTAATCCCTCTGCCATGGGCAGGGACACCCCCCACTAAAGCAGGTTGCTCAAAGCCCCATCCAACCTGGCCTTGAACACCCACAAGGATGGGGCATCCACAGCTTCTCTGGGCAACCTATTAGTCATATTGTGATATATTGTGATACTAGTGAATTATTGATACTGCAATCAATATTACTTTGTTCATGTCTTTGCACGTTTTCTAATGAAAGTAACTATGAAGAAATTCTGTCTCTTATTCTATGTTTCTTGTCACCCTCTCTCTATCACCAGGTATTTTAAAGCCTATTTCTTAGTAGGTAGCATATTACAGAGCAGGGAGTAGCATTTTGCAGAGCTCGGAGCATATGTTAAGTTTCTTACTGTTTCTTTAGGACATGTTGTGTATGTAGAGAACTATCATAACCTAAAAATATTTTGTTGCCTTAAAAGTAGACAATATAAGAAACCTTCTTGTATATTGTGAATCTGAAATCGAAGTGGAATTCATCTTACATCACTTTGTAAATACTGTGGTTTTAAAATGTGGTTGGCAGCTTATTCTGATATTGGCATTTCATAATAAAGTTATATGAGTTTTTGAGAACAGGGCAGTATATTCCCTGCCATGCCAAAACTAGAAAGTGTTGCTCCAGATACTGCAAGTTCCTGCCAGACAACACAGTTTGTATTAAATCATCCAACCCTTATGTTGATACTTTGCTGCAGTGGTCTTTTGTGCTGTTCTTCCTTATGTAGAGATGCTTAACGTGGATTTGTCCTTGCAAGAGAAGGTAAATGGGCTAAACACAGTCATCCTGGTTTGTTGCTGTAACATCAAGGCACTGTAAAATCTGCAAACAAAGCAAATGGGAGAGAAATCTACAGCTTTCCTAATCCATTAGAGCTTTTCAGCTCTATTTTTATGTATAAAGAGAATACCTCATCATTTGTATGTACAATCTCTTACCTTTCTCATGCACATAATTTTAGAATTTTTGAAGTGTCAGGATTCCTTCACATCTTTAAATGTTTTAATTATGAAATCCCTTTTGATTGGTTGAAATTAACCTCCTCCTAAATATACACAAGTAATGATGGTTGTTGGCTAATTTTTATATCATTGCTGATAAAACAGCAGATGATGAATGATCTGACAAGTACTGCAATATTCTAGCAGCAATTATAAGTGTTTTAATTAAATTATAAGTGATAATGTAGGGTATGGGCTGTTCTGCTGTAAAGCCTGTCTGTATGGGTAATTCTCAGTTTATATCCCCTTACTGAGTGCAAAATTCCTTAAATGCAATTAAATATTGGGTTAGAGTTGCATAACATGTAACAGCCGGCCTTTTATAAATTCATACTCTAGATTATGCAGAGATAACATTTTGGAATTGAAATATCAAGCACTTTCCTGTTTTTTTTTCAGCCATGCCAAAACCCACAGTATCAAAGTCATAGTTTCTCAAGGTCTTGGAAAATAAGTTAGGTATGATTTTAAAACCTGCTACCTTGCTAACAAGGCAAAAGCACAAAGCAAAGAGACAAGGTAACACAAATCAGCAAGTCATCTGCTTCTGGTTCCTCCCAAGTTTCAGCTGACTTCCAACCAGGCCTGTGAAGCAAGCTGTAAGAATTATCTTCCTCTAGGCACTAGGCAGCAGTTTCCAAGTCAGCTTGCTCCACAGTGCCTGCAGAAACTTGGTGAAAAAAGCAGATTTTATCTTATCTGGGGATTGTAGTCTGCTGCCTATAAAGATGGTGTTGACAGTGTGTTCCCTATTAAAATTGCAGTAGTACAGTATGCAACTTACATAATTATCCACTCAGTAATAGAACTCTTCAAAGCATGTCCTTACCAATCTCCTTTTAATATAAGCAGGGACAATAGCCCAGGGGTTTATCTGAAAACACCCTTTTCTGCTTTTAGGATATCCTTGACTCATCAACTTCACTTATTCATTCATGTGCCTATGTCAGATAGGCAGGTTGGAAAGTCTCTATTCTGACAACCGATCCCCTGGTACTAGGACCATTGCCTTGCACTTGGGAAAAACTGTTTCTACTCTTCATGTATGTCAAGAAAATCACAGAATCATGTCATTTGAAAGGGAACTCTTGAGATCATTTAGACTAACCCCCATGCTCAAGCAGTGTAAGCTAGAAACAGTTGTCCAGAACTGTGGTCATAAGATTTTTAATATCGCCACAGGTGGATATTCCAGAGCCTCTCTGGGCAACCTGTGCCAGTATTTGACCACTCGCACAGTAAAAAAGTGTCGTCTTGTATTCAGATGAACTCTCCTGTGTTTTTCTTTGTGCCCATTGCAACTTGACCTGGTGCTGGCCAATACTGCAAAGTCTGGCTCCCTCAACCTTGTTCCCTTGCATCAAGTATTTATAGAATTATAGAATAGTTTGGGTTGGAAGAGACCTTTAAAGTTCTAGTACAACTTCCCTCATGATGAGTATGGATGATGCTCTGCCACTGAACTATACCCCCCCAACGCATTATGCCCATTGATGAACCTGAGCTTTTCCCTCCTTTTTCCTCTTTTTCAGCCTCTCCTCATACGAGAGATGCTTCAGTCCCTTAATCGTCTTTGTGCTGGACTCATTCCATTAAGTCCATGTCTCTCTTGTACTTGGGAGCCCAGACCTGGTCATGCAGTGCTCCAAATTATGGCCACACCAGTGCTGAAGAGAGGAGAAGGATCACTTCCTTTGACCTGTAGGCATTGCTCTTCATAGCCCAGGATGGTGTTGGCCTTTGTTTCTCTGAAGGTGCACTGTTGGTTTGTGGTCAGCTTGTTGTCCACCAGGACCCCAAGGGCCTTCTCTGCAGAGCTGCTTTCCAGCAGGTTGACCCCTAGTGTATATGGTGCCTGAGTTTATTCTTCTTCACAGTCTTCTTCGGGACTTTGCATCTCCCCTTATTAACATTCACGAGGTTCCTCTTGAACCAATTCTCCAACTTGTCAAGGTCCCACTGAGTGGTAGCACAACCACGTGGTGTTTCAGCCACTCCTTCCAGTTTTTCATC
Source organism: Lepidothrix coronata (assembly GCF_001604755.1). Taxonomy (NCBI): domain Eukaryota; kingdom Metazoa; phylum Chordata; class Aves; order Passeriformes; family Pipridae; genus Lepidothrix; species Lepidothrix coronata. The sequence goes on along the minus strand of NW_016690180.1, from coordinate 5,714,834 downwards.
TGTGAACTTGCTGAGCTGCACTCCGTCACATCATTCAGATCATTAGTGAAGCTGTTAAACAGTATTAGCCCCAGTAATGATCCCTGGATTACACTACTTGTGACTTTCCTCCAATTGGACTTTGCGCTGCTGATCACCACCCTCCAAGCCTGGCCATTCAGTCAATTTTCAATCTCTCTCACTGTGTAATTATCTAGCCTTTAACTTGTCAGCTTGTCTATGAGGATGTTATAGGGTCAGCCTTACTAAAGTTGAGGTAAACAGCTTTAGCTGCTCTCTCCCTGCATCCAAGAGGCTAATTCACCTCATTTTAGAAGGTTATCAGATTGGTAAAGCGTGATTTCCCCTTTGCAAACCCACGTTGACTGCTCTCAATCACCCTCTTTCCCTTCATGTGCTTGGAAATAGTTTCCAGGATTATTTTCTCCATCTTTCCATGGATATAAATTGCTGCTATATTGTTTGTCTGCGGTTGCAGAGCTCAGATAATAGATAGGAAAGCTGTTCTCTTATTAATTTTATTTTAGAGACACCTAAATTATGAAATCCTGGATTTTCCAAAGTGTGTCTCAGTTATCTTATGGAGATTAAATTGAAAATTTGTCTTGCAGACAGTGAATGGGAGGAGGCGTGGAAGAGGAGTGAGTAGAAATCCTGTAGAGCATTACAGACAGTGAGGCTTTGGAGACTAAGGGGAGAGTTTGTTTGGGATGTGTGGACAAAACATTGTGTTTGCAATAAATGCAAGACTGTTTTCAGTTTTCGTGAAGTCTTCTGTTTGAGCAGTTCTACATTGCAATTGACTAGATTAAAAAAATATGTCTAACATACTCAGTTAATGCTGATATTTATTTTTTTTATTAAAGCATAATGAAACCCTGAAGACTGACACAAAGCCAGTGGCCTTACAAAGGTTTGGCTATATTGCTTAAAATTTTTCCTTCAAAATTATTTACTTCTATTTTGGGTTTTTAAGATTGTGGCTAGACCAACAGGAATATGTGAGGCCAGTTCCCTTATTCCATTCAGCTGGATATTGCCTCACCAGGAGTGGATCTGGAGGATCTTGTGTGGGCAGGTGAGATGTTGCTTACCAAACTAATAATGACAGAGAGGGAAAGAAATTTGAAATCTGTCTGAAGATGCCTCAAAACAATGCATATTTTGATAGCTAATTTTCCTTTGCTTGCTAATCAAGGAAGACAAAAATCATTCCTGCTGCTCAGACACTTGTTTTTTTTCTTTAATCTTTCCCTCAAACATCAGTATTCCTTCTCTTTTTTAGATATGAGGAAGTCAGACAAAAATCTAGGTGAAAAGGTAGTTGGGCAAAATGAAATTATGATGCTTTATAAATAATCCTGTTTTGTTTTGAATATACTGAATATCTCAGAGAAGTTATGTGTTTGGATGTGGTGTATGTAAAATCAAAGGTCTAAGAGAAAATTCAAAGATAACTGACAGAAGCTTTTTGCTCTTGTGATTGGAGGTTAAAAAAAAATTCATTGTCAGCACCACATTGATAATAGTGTTGAAGAGTCTGATTACTGCAGCAATTAAAAAACAAAATTATGAAAATTAGCTGTGCTGACCAGATAGAGAGAAAACATTTTTTTCTTATTACTATGGCCTGTTTGTGAAAATGCTAGTTAAGAATTCAATTACACTTACTTGTGAGAGCAAACGCATCAAACTTCCAAATTCTTTCTTTATTTATCTTTTATATCCCTCCTTGCAGTTTGGAATTTAGTCAGGGAACTGGCCTATGTATTTTCAGAACTGGTTCTGAAATTTCTTCATCCTGTTCTGATGATTATCTTTGTCCTGCCTTTTCTGCAGTAGTTTATGACTTAGCTCAGTATTCCATCTGCTCTTTCTTTTTAATTTTGGGTTTTTTTGGTAAGCATTTTCCTGTAGTACAAGAATAATACATTTATCATGTCTTGCGTGAACAATTCTATTCTATTCCATGTCTTGCAAAGTGACTGCAGGCACGGAAGTGGAGAGTTTATCAGCCATAATGAGGTTGTTTGATACAATAAACAACTGAGAGATGAAAGCTTATCTGATATGAATATGGTTTATCTCATGTTATGAGACACCTAGGACTTTGAATATGGACAAGTGACTGGTAGTTTAAGGTCAATCCCTATATAAAATTCAGTGCCTACCAAGAAATGTCTAAAACATGCTAGGCTGGTTTAACTGCTTTTTCTGTTTGTGTTCAGTGCTGCTCTGTTTTGAAGAATGCTGCTAAGGAATATGCTGCTAGTTGCTCTCCCACTAGAAAATATACAAAGTTTGTAGTGTAAGGAATCAGGTGAAATTCCACAATTGCACTGGAGGTTTTTTTTTAGTAAGTTCAGAACTGGCATAATCTGCAGGCATCGTGTGATGTTTCTGAAAGCCTAGTTATCTTTAATTCAATACCATCCTGAATCTTAGAATTTGCTGTTGTGACAACTACCATGCTTGCATATCCCTAATTTAATTTACCTCTTAAGAAACTTGGTGCATCTGTTTCAGGCAGCTAGTTTCTATTTTCATTCTTGCAGTAGAAGAAAGAAAACAAAGAGGAAGAGAAGAGAGAGTCATTGTTTTGTGATGACAGGACAAATGGTGTTGCTTTAGTTCTTCTTCTGTTGTCCACAGACCTAAGAGTAATTTTGGAAATATTCTCCTGGTTTAAGAGTTACGTCCACTGAGTCTCTCCTTGTAATAGTGCTTAGCATTTTCACTGTTCAACATTCAGGTAAAGCGCAGTATATATAGATCTCTTGGGAAATAATGTTTTAACTCTAGAACACCCAGATTTTAATTTCAAATTTAATAGATACTGTTGGCAATTTTATTTTTCTGCGTTGTCTTACTGGTTTTATTTTCCTATGGAAAGATTCTGATCTCACGGTTCTACAGTCAATTTTGCTTTGGCGTCTAGTTCGTATTTTCCTAAGAGACATAGTTCTTGCTGATTACCCCTCATGGCTGAAGGAAAATACAATGTATGTTTTAAGACTTGTTCCTGAAAAGTAGCTTCAGTTGGATGCTTACATAAGCAGACGGTGGTGTACCCTGTTTTTTGAAGGCATTTCTGGTACAGCATGTGTCATTTGCTGGTCAAAACCATTAGCTGTCACTGTTTGTAATACTATTAGAGTTGGGGTTTTTGTTCTTCTTTTGTTTCTTTTCTTTATTATATATTACAGCCTCCTTTCTGGATTGTTTTGTGTTTGTACTGGTTTAGGAAGATACTGTTTCTAGACATTCTGCAATATTTTTTCTCTTGTATCTGGGCATTCTCAGAAGATGGTGTATCTTTATATAGGGACTTGGAAAACAATAGTCCTGTCTCTAATGTATGAGGTTGTTTGTGATTTTTCTAATATTTGCACATCTCTCAGCCCCATATGCTATCTTGTTTCTGTTAATACTTTCTTTCATCTCCCACATTCACAGTGCAGGATTAGATTGTACAGGCCTCTTCTGAAATTATTTGCTGATTCACTTTTGTTTTGCCGTGTGAGTGAGATTGTGCATTCTGAAAAATAACACCATGGTATGGCATGGAACTTATTTTTACTGAATAATTTTATGTAAGCAGCTGTAAGACTTCTGGAATAGATGTCCTCTCATGCACAGCCCGTTAGATACACCAGGGGATTCCTTTGTCTCTCGTTGTTGATCTAAACCAGATGTAATCCCTCAGATCACATATGCTTATTCAGCATGATAATCATTCCAAAGAGAGGTTAGCTAACATGTTTGTTATTGCTTCTGTTTTGTTAGCCAAAGTGGTGTCACTCTTTAAGGAATTGGACTGATTCTTATTGCTGAGTCTGGCCTTGACAACATGCCTATGCTCACTGCTTGTTGCATCCTTGACTCACTACAGTGCTTTTTCTTTGATCTTTCTGTGTTTTTAGGCTTGTTCTACTTCTATTGCTGTTTAAGTCCTAGGGCTATCGCAGTTAAATTAGAGCTCTGGTTTGCTTGTTTTTTCTCACATTTTATTTCGCTAGAAGGTCTTGTGAATCTTAGATCCGTATCTGATCTGATTTCTAACACAAAGATTAGAGACTCAATTTATTGAAGTTAGGATGAAAACAAGAGCATTTTCCCCTCTTTAATGCTTTCTGGTGTTCACTATGGACAGCACGTTCTTCACAATTAATGTATTTAATTTTTCTATAGAAGCCTGATTGGTAAAAAACTTGGATTAAAAATGTATATGACAGAAAGGAAGTAAGGCAAATGCAGAGCCCAATTACCATTCCCTCTCCCATCCTGTTTTTTGGTTTTTTTTTCACTTAAAAGTGTGAGTACACAATTTATGTAGAACTCCTAAGGAACTAGAACCTTGCAAAGCCAAAGGTAGATGATGGAAAATACGTCTATTTCATTGACATTACACCCATGTTCAGAGGCTGCTTCTTCTGCTCTCTCCTTTTAATCTGCCTTTGAATCTGTTGATCTGCCATGGTCACTGCTACTATTTTTTGTCAAGGGAGCCCTGCCTTTGACATTTTCAGACTTAGGATTTTATCTCATAGATTTCAGAAAAACATGCCCACCAAGTGCAGTTTGCTTTATTGTTTAATTATTTCTTTGAAAACCTTTCCAGTTAAATGAAAAAACAGAGCCATAATTTGTCCAGCTGCTCAACCTTGTCATCAGGGACATGTTCCAGGGATAAGCAGGATTTAGCAGAGGTTAAGGGGGAACATTTGTACAAGAGCTACTTGTTAATATATTAGTGACGTTTGACAGAAGGATTCACTTTGGGCAGGAGCTAAGTGTGGGCTTGATACATCAGCTGATCTCTGACAATAAGCTCCATTCTAAACTAGATCTCTCGATCTTTTGAGGCTCATCAATTTCTAGAATAGAATTTATTGCTTTTTGAGATCATTAGGTAAATGCTTACTCTGATAAAGATTTAATGGAGGAAGTCCAGTATTCATAGTAATTTTCTGACCTCGAGAAAAGTGTAGTGGAACTACAATGTTAGCTTTTAGTACCTTGACAGCTTCTTCAGAAATATGCTTTATTTGGCATAAGTTCTTACACATAACCTGTGTCACTTATGTCTTCCATATTAACTGCTAATGCAGGATGTGATATAATGAAACTCAGAGCATATCTGAATTAGATTTGGCATTGCTGCAGGAAAGAGCCAGTTAATGTCCTTGTGTAATGCTTATGTAATAGATTAGATTCTGTGCCTGACTATTCTAGTTGTCTGTGGTGGTATATAAAAAGCTTGCCAGCTTGTTAGTACTCAATTAGCTCATTCACCATGAGTAAACTAGTTTTCTAGCTTATAGGAGGAATGCGCTTCCAATCCTCTAATTGGTTTATGCGTATAATCTTTTCCACATACCAACAAGTGCAAAAGTTGACTTGCTAATAGAGAATAAAGTGAGAGGGGAGAAAAGATAAAGAAAGATATAAACTCAAGCTATATGGACAGTTTGTACATTAATAGTACCATTTGTTGTTCCTTCAGTTCTTTTTTATTACTTGAGAAAACAGATAAATCTTAATATAGACAAGAAGAGATCACAGTCACCTAATGTATAAAAATGTTTGGTTTTTGAAATACACAGTTGCTGTCAAACTCTCAAACTAACTTTTTGTATAGATATTATTGTAACATTTTACAGATTTTCTTTTAAATGTTTTAAAAGGATGATAGTAGGCTTTAGTTATGGTTATCAGTTTTTAAAAGGAAATCGTACATCTTATAAAACACATAAATCTGGTAAAAGAGGAAATTCTGTCTTTAGATAGTACATTTGGAGATACCATGTCGATATTAATTCAAGGTCATTGAAAAATTAGCCTCTTTTATGGCATAGAAGATGACCTTTTAGGGTTTTTAAATGAAAAAATATAATAATCTCATTATAATATTTTTAGTGGACCTACTGAGCAGGGGCTCTTGAAACAGAATTTCTTCAAACTTTTTTTTTTTAACTGTCGTCATTGTTAGGAGAGAACCGAGACAGTGCTGGGCCTTTGTTATTGTCTGGTTCCTCCCAGGGTAGGGGCTGTGAAAGTTAGAGGCAGAAGCACTGTGTCTGTCAAGAAATGTCATCCTGAGATGGGACACATACCTTCGAGACTTCAGCTGCTTCTCCAGCCTTTCTTACTAGTCTTTATGACATCACAAACTGCAGCAATGCCTCTTCTAGAGTTAACCAGAACTATGGTGATGCTTCACTTTAAATGTTGTTATTGCGGCCCCTTGCCTGACTTCCCATCTATAAAGAGTATTGCCATTAATAAAACTTTGGAAATTCTTGCTCCAAAGTATCAAACCTTCAGTACTAAGGAAAACTTGGATGCTTTGTAAAGTTGTTGATAACATCTACTTCATGTTCTGCTTTATCTACTAGAAGCTGTTCTTAACATCTACTTCATGTTCTGCTTTATCTACTAGAAGCTGTTCTTAAAACTTTATAATTTTCTTTTTAGATGTTGAGATGTTTTATAGATATTTTGCATCCAAATGTACATCTTCTAGTTTGCTAATTTCATAGCTATTACATGTTTAGAAGCCTACGTTACATATGAGCATAGCAAATATAAAGTTTTTAGTTTAAGAACCAGTTTGAGAGTAAATATTAACTGAAAGCTTAATTCTACTACCAGAGTTTAAGGAGATCCTTGCTACATTAAGAAGAGAAAATAATTTTCCTGAAGACTTTTAGTGGTCTGTTTACTTTAATAATAATTCAAATTTGAAAAAATCACACCAAGTTGCAATTGAAAAACTTTATGTAGGAAATCAGGGGCATGGTTTCACTTGACCTATGGTTTTAGCTCCTTTTCAACTTCAAGAGAATAGCTCAAAAAATAGGTTGTATTATTAAAAAATTGGCCAGATCAAAGAAAAGATGTAGGTTCCTGTTGTAGCATGACTAGGTACACTTGTATTCTGCCAAAAGCTTTGCCCTATGCCAGTGAACCTCTTCTGTTCATTGGATAATGTCTTCCACACAAGCAATTTATATAACTGATTTCAAGATACACTGTGTAACTCTGAAGGAACTACACCTTATGAATATTCTCAGGCTGGACACCCGGTTCTGACTGCTACTTGGTAGGAATGAAATATTTTATGGTTTACCTGTTCCTCTGAGCCTCTTTGCTCCCTTATAATCCCAGAAACATTTATTAAAGAAGCTGGATGTGTTTATTCTCCCCAAGCGCACCGAGTCTCTGAGACAGAAAAGAATGGCACCTTGGAGAAGGGAGGGTTCCTGGGAGACCTCATTTCAGCCTTCTAGTACTTAAAGGGGACTTATGAAAAAGAGGGAGAGTGACTTTTTACGTGGGCAGATAGTGACAGGACAAGGGAGAATGGTTTTAAACTACAAGATGAGAGATTTAGATTAGATTTTAGGAAAAAAACTCTTTACTGTGAGGATGATGAGACATTGGAACAGGTTGCCCAGAGAAGTTGTGGATGTCCCATCCCTGGGGGTGTTCAAGGCCGGGTTGGATGGGTCCCTGAGCAACCTCGTCCCATGAGCAACATCCTTGCCCATGGTGGAGGGGTTGGAACTAGATCATCTTTGAGGTCCTTTCCAACCCAAGCCTTTCTATGGTTCTGTGATCCTTGTAGGTACTCCTTCAGGTACTGACTTGATCAAAACGAGTAAATCTCTGAGAGCTTCCGTTCTCTCTCAAAATGCAGGATACTTTGTTTTCCACAGAACGAGATAGTGTCTGAAAATGGTGATAACCCTGACAGCACTCCTTGATTATGCTTTGTTGCTGTGGCCCATCCCCTATCCCATGACTCAGGGTGGATGTATTCCTGATGAGAATAAGACTGGTGTCTGTAAGCATAGGGGAGGAGATCTGACCTGCAATATGCTGAAGAGTTGAGAAATTTGCACTCTTAAAAAAAAACAAACCCTGTGATGGGTGGCCAAAGTGGACTTTCTAGGATTGGAAAAGATTTGAAGGTTGATGGGAAAAAGCATTTTGGATTCACAATGAACATCTATTGTAATTTTTTCTTCAGCATAGTATTACAGTCACAGAAGAGCATTCATCCCCGGAGCTGGAACTACGTTACAAGTTACAAAATGCTAAATCGCTGGTTTTGAACAAATATCTTACTTTTCCAGTATTTATGTTCAGATCAAATCTCAGAAAAGTTATCCATTGGGTTTCACTTTAGTCAATAAACCACATATCCTATGTTGTTTTTCTATGTAAGGGCAACTTGGACATGTTATATATTGCCCCCCCAACTATAATCCCAGGCCACATAGCTGAACTTCAGTCTTTATAGAAAGTTGTCATCCTGCATAACTGTGTGATTAGTTTGTTATACGGTCTGGATTAACAAAAGCGTAGAGAGCAGTGAGGGCCAGCTGCTCTGCAATGGGAGGTGAGCCTGAAGCTGACCATGGTTGCAAGGCCCAGCAGAGGGAAGTGCCTGGATAGACAGGGAGCAGGACTGTGGTGTCTGGGCATGGTGAGTAGGGCAGGTCTGGTCAGGCACCCCGGGTAAGGCATTGCCCAGCAATCACCAGGCAAGCCCATAGTGAAGAGTCAGGGCTGAGGCCAGGCCAGACAGTCAGCCTGTGTGTCAGGGTCTGGGTGTGAGCCCACCACAGGGCTGGTGGCCAGGCACAGTCGCAGAGCATCAGGATCCATAGCTCATGTGGGAGACAAGTGGTAGTGGCTCAGCTTAAAACCAGCTTGTGTGAGAAAGGGGAGTCAGTGCTAGTGGGGCCTCCCCACAGCGCTGTCGGGAGGGCTCTCTCCAGAATCACCAGCACTCATACAGAGGGATAGAAAGGTGTCTCTAGTAGAACATTTCCAGTGATGGATGTTCCTTTCTGTGCAGTGTCCAAACCTCATCCCTGTTTAGCAGTTTCCAGCACTGATTCCATGCCCAGTTCATAAGTCTGCTAAAGGTTCAAGTCACTTTCTGGATGTGACAAAGAATGTCTGTTGCTGTGGCAGAAGGCTTAGGAGAAAAAGTCTTGGATGACTAGGAGTTCAGTTCTGCTGATAGATATGGAAGTTATTTCAGAGACAGATTCAGTTTTTTGCAGACTGTTAGTCCAAAGCTGTCTTTAGAATCTGAAGTTGTATTAGCATATGTATTAGCTCTCTAGAAGTGATCCACCATTATGCAGTAATTTAGATCCAGTAGTATTGAAAGGTTAAATGTTCTCCTGTGGTGCAAAAGTGAAACATGAGTCTTGCTTTAAGGTCATGTTGCTTTATCTGATACTACTGCACAATATATTGCAAATAAGATGGATCCAAAACCATTCATCTTTTATAATACTTGTCATAAGGAAGAGGTCAGATGGATTTTATGAGCCTGTATTCTGCCAAGCATTGTGAAGACCACTCAAGACCAACAGAAATTTTTTGGACCGCGAAACCTTTTTGGAAGGTTACACGTCCTCTCATATTGTCATAGTTATGTTCATCTATTTACCACAGTTTAGCAGATATTCTGCATGGTGTAGTTATAACAACAAAATTTGTTAAAATACGTTAAATTATATTAAATATTCCATTTAAATTATCACTAGCAAAAAATCAAAATAAATTTGCAAGTTTATGATGCAGAGACTTCTGTGATGCTCTCATGTGGTACAGGAAGGGATGACAAGAGCTTTCTGCTTTTTTATTATCATACCATTATCATTTACAGACATTTGTTTGGATGGAAGTCAAAATAAAGAGTCTGGGCTCTCCTTTGTTTAGTGTCTGTGCCCTAAAAAAGCGGATTGGCATCCATGAAATTTTTCAGGGACTCTGAGAAGGAAAGCCTGTTAGGAAGAGAAGACAGAAGTGCTAATTGTGGGAATAAGAATATTTCTTGTGTATGATACTCCTATATACCACAAATACAAAGCAATAGAAATTTAAAGTATGTTAGATCTTATGAAAAGGTGTTCTTCCTCTTAAAAAAGTACATATTTTAAAACTGTTTTGAAAGAGGGTTTCCCAGTAGCTTTAACAAACTGTCATCAAACTTGGCAAAGAAATGCAATATATCTTTGCTTGATACTCAGTCCTTGAAATTGCCCCATGATGAAAAGGAGGCTTACCAATTAATTATTTTCCTCTCTCTTGTACTTCTTCCATATCCTTCCATCCCTATCTTATGATGTGCAAATGCTAGAAAATGTGGCTCAAAACCACTGGATGAGTATGGGAAATGAGCAGTGGCCCACTGTTATGGAGGTTTCAAAATCTAGTCCCAACTAAGGCTCATCATCATTGGATTTGTGGTGAGTGTGGTAGGAATGGCTGAGGTGAGGATTTTCTGTGTATCTTTAAATATCATAATTATACAGCTGTGTCCTTTTTTCCCACATTCGTAATAGTTTGTTCTTGAGAAGATAATGCATCTGCCCATACCAGCATTTACAGGGATTTGTGGATTAACACTTTTGTAGCCATGTTTTTATCCTTAGAAGCTATAACTATAAAAATTAGAAGTTAGTATTCAAAAATACTTTTTACCAGTACTCTGTAAAAAAAAGGCTGCAGTTCACTCTAACTGGAGGAATTTTTACTCCTTTTACTTAAAATGAATTTGAATTTCAGTGATATATTTTGGATATATTGTCACATCTTTCAGGTGTTTGTGGAAGAATAGTAAAAAAATGGTCACCAGCATCTTTGGTTTGCTTAAGAGAAGAGTATTTGGACCAACAGTGTCCATTTCATTGCATTTATATTTTTGTTTCTTTGTGTGTCAAAAACTTGAGGGTAAGAGATGTGATTGACTTCTAGCCAAATCCTTTTCATCACACCTACATTTAGATGGACCTGTTACTATCAGTTGAGAGTTTCTGGTTCTTTTCTCCCTCCTCTTACAGTTGTTAGTGGTTTTATTCATTTGCTATCTGTTTAATTAGATATTTGTAGACCTGTAAGCCCCTTTGCAGACTTGGTGTACTGCAGCTAAAGGACCGAATCAAGTGGATTACATTTCTAATGTAAATAGTTGAATTGTTTTTCAGTTTAATGAATATTTATGGTTTATCTTAGTTAACAGAAAATCTGTAGAATTACCAGCAGATTATAACTATGGCAACAAGTACAGGGAATATAGAACAATTTCTTTTCAGTGTGTAATAGGCAAATGAGTCTCAGGCTTTGTTTCTGCTACTGATACTCTGTTCACAAGTCAGAACTGTTAACATGCGATATCTGAAATATTTGGCAGTCTCATTTCCATGAAATGAGTACAATGGGGAATCATAGAATGATTAACAGTGGATGTTAAACAAGCTTGTGATTTGGAGAAATAGTCTAGAAAAGATTTGGTGAAATTCATGAAATCACAGAGGATAGCTACTTGTTATGTATGTGGTTGAAAAACAATGAAAACAAATAATTTAATTAGTGCCAGATTAGGCTTTTATAGCATGGAAGTAATTATATTTTTCATAGCAATTAGCAATGAAATATTCACAAATTCTAAGTTATTTTAATTAAAATTATAATCATATGTATACACTTTCCACTGCATACAATAGAAAGGCCTGTCTTTAAACATACAAACAGTTTCTCATTGAATTGCTCTAGTGAGCCTGATGAAACTTTAAGCCCTTCTTTCCGTCTCAAAGTGAAAAGTTGTGTCAGTGATTGTTGTCATTGTTAATCATGGTTTCAGTTTCCTCTTTTAGAGATGTTTTTCCTCTACTGAAGTGTTCTATACAACCTGAGCCTCTCCCTCCCTTCATATCCTCTGTCTCCACATAAGTACTCTTGGAAACCTGTGGATGAGTTCTCTACCAGCAGAACCTGGTTGTAAGGGTTCATTGGCAGACCAGCAACCCCAGGTTCAAAGGTGACTGTTCAGTGAATTGACATGGAGGAGAAAGAACTCACAGTTTTGTCTGCTGGTCATGAACAGTGGAAGTCCTTTGGCGCTTCACTACAGTTTTGCTTGTTCTCAAACAAAATACTTCTTCCATTCACTTTTCTGTGACTGTTATTTTTTCTCCTTTTCTTATCACTGAGAAAACAAAAGTCTCACTCTAGTGCTTGACAGGCTCTTCTGTAGCCACTGCCCATTGCAGTCTGTTTCCCTGCTTGTTGTGACTATTTAGCACAGTCATAAGAATCAGGCCAGAGTCCAGGTCAGCAGACTGAATACATCCTTCCACTGGAGGAGGCAAAGCCCAATGCCTCAAGTGGAGAGGTTCTACTGTCTTATAACTGCTACCTCTGAGCACTCCCTGTGCAATCAGCTCTTGCCAGCTTAAGAGCATGAGTGTGAGCCTGAATTTACCCAGAGCTCAGGGAAAAGTAGGACAATTGAAGGTTTTTCATCCATAGCTGGTGCTGTGGTGGAATGGCTCCTTCTCCCCAGGAACTTCTGCCAGCCAGGTAGCATTGCCACCACGGCTGAGGGAGACAACTTCACTACAGGAAGTAGAAGAGAGCTGACCACCTCTACAACCAGTAAGAATTTGATTCATCTGCTGAGCAGCATCCAGGGTCAACAATGTGATTATATTGATGAGTCGTCCTCATTCAGCTGAAGAGGATCATGGAAATCCTGTGGGAAACTAACCCTTCTGAAGAGAACAAATCAGCTCTTTTTAGCAACTGATCCTCTGTTCAGGCTGCTCATGGTGTTGGAGGATAAGCCAGTCAGGGGTGAGCACCAAGCAGTGGGACAGAAAGGTGTTATAATCTTAACGATTTGTTGGAGTAGAGATTGAGGAGGCAAGGTGAAGCCTGCTGACAGATTTAGAGGCTGAAGTTAATTCAACACCTCTACAGAACTGGTAGCTGAGAAGAAAGTGGGAGATGCAGGTCTCCCACAGGAGATCCCACTGTTGCAAGCTGTATCTAGTCTTTATGTTCTTCTGTGTCCCACTACTCCTTATTTGTGTGTAAAGTCAAAAGCCTGGACCTAGTGAATTGTTTTGCCTACCTGTTAGCCCTGTGACCAGAGTAAGCTTGTAGAGGACTGTGGCTTTTCTTCTTGTGCATAAGCCCCATTTCTGTTCTGAGGCCTTTGATTAGGATCTCCTTTCTGGAGTGCCTGTAGCCTCTTTTGACTGGGAAGGTTTGGTTAAGAATTGGGGAATGAGTCAAAACAGTGTTTGAAAAGAGTATCAATAGCTAAGAGAAAGTGAGGATAAATGTACCAAGTGTGAGTAAGGAAGTTTGGCCTTTGGGCTTTTTTTGTTTTGCCAAATTTGTTACTAGGGGTCTTGGCTGGGACTTCATACATTCAAATAAATAACTTACAATTCAAATTTTTTATATAATGGCTCAATTTTTTTAGTCTGTTGCAATTAATTTGAAGTGCATATATAAGAAAATAGCTTTAATCATATATTGAAAATTAATTAATTTTAGATTCAGCAATTCAGGTATTTATAAGAAGGACCAAGACAGGTTTGCAGTGTTAAAGAAAAGTTTCTGGTAAAGTAGTTCAGCTTGATAGTCATTAAAGGATTACAAATGTTTAGAAATGTGTACAGATGACACAGAGTTCCTGCTTCAAAATTAGTCTAAATTAAAAGTGAATAGATATGTATATAGGTACTTTCTGGAATTTGAACAACAAAATGCTTAATTTTGTGGGTTTTATGTATATATACTGAAATGAGACACACTACATATTTAACTCATACCATTAAATTTAAAAATGATGGCTACTGATCTGCTCAATCTCCTGAGAAATCTGTGTGTGGCTCCAGCTTCCCTCTCAGCAAATCTCTTGTGGAGAAGTCCTGACTTCTGTATTTTGTTTGCAAAGTGAATAGTGACATGATAGCTTTCATGCAATTAGAAGACCTTTTGTGGAGCTGTATCCCTTTTCTTAGAAGATGTTGCCTTGTAATTGAAAACGTGACTTTAGTTGTGGTATCCAGCGTACTGGTACTTTATGGCTGTGCCTGGCCATTTCAAGGTTAGTTTTCTTAGTTGAAGAAAAAAATTATGAAAGCTTTTGATTAATCAGTGTGCATATTCATATGGTGCATTTCCCATTGGAATTGAAACAAAAAAACCAAGAAAACCCACATACAAAACAAACGGAAGGAGGGAGACTTAAGATGAATATTAATATGCGTTGGTAATGAGAATTACTGATAAGCAGGAGCATGTCTTCTGCAGTTGCTGGGTCGCTGCTGCCACCCGCTGGCGCTGGGCTGGGCCTGCCTACAGTCCACCCCGAGCTTGAGGAAAAGCCATATGATTGAGACGCAAGTGACATTTTCTGGAATTGTGGAGGAAATAGGTATAATTTTTCTGAAGAACACTGAGACTGTTTAACATCTACAGTCTTATCTGACAACTGCCCCATTAATATAGCTCTAATAAGCGTTTTTGATTGATATTTTCTGTTTAGTTTTTTGATGATTTTGTTCCTTTTGTTGTTGTAATGATTGCATTTTTGAGAGTAGTATATATTAGGGCTAGCAATATTTCATTTGAAAAAAGCTTCTTATTGGAAAGTGTCCATTTTAGTTATATCTAAATATAAAATAGCACTTGTCTGTATAAGAAGACTCTCAGTTAATATCTGTTTAGACAGTGACAAGAAGTCCACCCCAGAGCAAAACAATACTAGTGAGACCTGGGAAGGTTACTTCAGCTATTACAGAGACCTTCTTCTCCCCTTCAATTTACCCAGATACCTCCAGAGCAAACAGATGAGCTTGAAAGGGTGTTCTGAAGGTCAACATGTTTTGAACCTTTCTGGTGAAAGTATTGCAAAATCGAGGTACACTGGTATTGAGCTTTCTGCCAGGATCTCCCATTATTTGTAGACTGAGTGAGATTTTGCTGGGCACTGGCCTCATTGCAGCACAATGTCGCTTAGAACCATTTTAGACCTTAACTGCTCTTTAGAATTATTTATTAGGATGTCTGTGGTTTAATACAAAGATGCATGTCTATTTAACCTCAGCATATATGTGAGCTTTGTGACTCTGCTGCTCGTTATCTAACCCATTTTAAGGTATTGCTTTTTTAAGAAAAGGTTTGCTAAGTTAAGATAGAGACTACACAAATGTGAATTATTAGTCATTGTAATGATTAACAGCCAGGTTTTGATTGGAAACCTTAAGCAAGCTTCTACGTAATTGCATAAAAATGTTTTAGCTGTCTCAAATTTCTCAGCCTCGGTGTCTGTCTCAAATCTTGCAGTCCTATCCTCTGTCCCATACGTGGGCTTATGTTACAAGCGTCCAAGGCTCTCTCTTGTTATATGAGTTGTTATTAGAGGAGACAGGTATGAAGATGGACAGTAGATTTTTCTGGGAAATTAGGAAGGAATATTTCCATACAAGTAAAAACTTGTATTTTTACTTGCAGAGTGACTATTTTTTGTGAAGTTTTATTCTAGTAAAGAGTAAAATGACAGCAGAGTCCAACATAGATACCTCTGTGAGTGAATCCTTTTTTTCTTGAAGGAGCTCAGTGTAAGACTGAGGTTGCTCTTCTTTGTTTCTGAAAGCTAACTAAAGCAGAGGTAAAGGCAATCAAACAAATAATAGAATTTTTCATTTAATGGAAATAACATTTTCTATTTCTGCTGAAATTGTCTTTCTGGCATCGTTTCAGTGCCTCATAGACAGAGAGAGTTTAAAATTTTCTTAGCATATGAGTTCAAGGTGGAACTGGGGTTGGAGTTGATTTATTAGTCTCCAAAATAAATAGATAAGGTTCTGGGTGTGGTAGCCTGTTACATCTCAGTATAAAAGATTCTATCTTTTTTACCCACACTGAGTGCTGCTGACATCCATAAGACTTCTTACACAGTTTTACAGCTTGTCTGGATCTGACTGGTGTAGAGAGGTGATAGGAAGGGGTACAGGAGGGCTTGGCAGCCTCCCAGCCCTTACATTATCTCACATGGGAGTGCATGTCACACCAGGCTGTGCAATGGAGGGGAAAAAGACAATCAAGATGCCCCCTATATGTTTGGGTATGTTTCTGGGGATGGTGGCTCTTGCAAATTATATCGCGCATATAACAGATGCGGGGCCTCTGGTGGTCTAGTGGTTAGGGTGCAGGACTCTCACCGCTGCGACCCGGGTTCGATTCCCAGCCCCCCGGGCAGATGGAGCTCGTCAGCCTTGTAAGGCAATCCATCTAAGAGAAGGTCACTCTAAACAAACCTACGTTCTGAGACCCTCACTGCCACTGTCCAAGCGTGCTTGGCCCCGGCAGATGAACCTCAGGATTAAAGGGTGGGCTCAGTTCAGCGCACGCTGGGTCTCACCTAAAAAATCCACTGCGCAGGCTCGAAGGGTTAATGACCTTTCCCAAATCTTCGCTCGCGAAGACTGGCCATTATTATTATTATATTATTATAACAGATGCTGTGGCTGAAAGGCAGGCGCTGATAAGGAAGGTGTTTTGAATCAATAAATTTCAGATAAGTTAAATCTTTTTCGTTATTGTTGTTTAAAAAGCAGTGGAAGAAGCCTCTCACAAGGAAATAAGAAGAAAAGAGATGCAAACAAGTGAAAGAAATGCAAGCTATTAGTTGCATGCTACAGTTTGCTGGTGGAAAGGTGCAGTATTCCCTTTCTCCCACGGTGTGGTGCTGAAAGAAGCTTCAAGTCTGCAGCAGAGGCCCAGGGCTGGCTGCAGTTCCCTGTCTTGAGTTTCTGAGCCTTGAACAGGCTTTACAAGAGCAAAGGCATCATCTCCCTCAGACAAAAGAGCAGTTTGATGCTTATTTCTGTGAGATACTGTTAATTCCTTATTAATAATATACTTCAGTATGGGCAGTAATTCAGTAAATCTAAAGTCATAAGAGTTACTTTTGAAAACTGTGGGATAGCGGCTAAAGTCTGACAGTTTTGTCACTTTACGTTCCTGTTTTTTTGGTTTTGTATTCTCTTCTTCCTTTCAGTGACTGAATCTTTGTTTTGTGTGTCTCAATCTGAGACTGTAGCTTTACAAATTATTTTACTAGTGACTGATCCAGCTATCAACCCTGGCCCCCCTTTCAGCTGTGCATTATCACCTCCTTGCTGAAAATTACCACCTTGACTGTTTATTCTGCTACAATAGCAGTTTACTTGATTGCTCCATCTGCTAAAGCTTTGTAATAAAAAATTCCATTTTATGATGGGTTTTTTTTTCCCCTACATGCCTTATGCTACTCTTCTGTTTTTAAATTTAGGATAATTTCACAGGTCTGTTTAAGATGGTGGTGAAACAAATATTAGTATTGAGCAGAACTGAGATAACGGTAACTTCTGCAGCTGGCTGAAGGGTTAATTACATAATAATAAGACAAAAGTACCTTTCTGTTCCCTATACATGACCTTATTTATTTCCTATATATATTCCGATATATTCCCTACATGTGAAAATTTTGGAAAAGGAACCTTACAGCTCTCTACAGCTTACTTTCAGAAGCTGCCATCCTCGTGGGACGCTCTGTGATGTTGATCCTATCTTGTAAACCTCATAGGATACGTATTTGAATCACTTCTGTGCCTGCAGACAGGAGACAGCCTTTCTAAGTACGTTGCAGTGTTTTTCAAGAACAAGGAGGTATTAGGATTTTCACTGGTTGAAACTCTTGTGTTAGAAATTACTATAAAGTCAAATATATGACAAACATATAGGTGCAGTGTCAGCATTAAGTATTTATGATGAGCAGAGTACTCCTCTGCACTTCTGATCCAAATAACATTGACTATGGTTGGTAAAAGGATGGTTGAGCCAAGATTTCAACAGATACCTAAATTGTCACTTTTTATTTTGGATGTATACCTGTGGAACTTCCAGATGAGAGCTCTTGAGTCATTGTTAATTAGTTTTTCATAAAACAAAGGGTTTTCTTCAGCTCCAAATTAAGAAGACCATATTGTGATTTCTAAGACAAACATATGAAGAGAGATTGTCTATTTTCTCTGAATTACTCACTATAGAAATGAGTTATGTAATATATTTTGTGTTGAATCTCATCAAATAATAAAGAAATTTCTAAAATAGGAATTTTGTTGGATTTTTCCTTATTTCAGTCCCAGTGTACCCAAAATGGATTTGCTGCTTTCCTAAACACTTTAGCATGAGTGAGCTCCATTCCAGATTGACAAAAGCATGGGGAGTCATTTCTATCTAATATTTTCCTGATGCTTTCCTTTCTTTTCATAGCTTTGAAGTTCATTTCATGAAATCTTACGGGGTCTTTGCTTTGATTATTTGATGGTATACTACAGTTGCTTTATTGACAAAATTGATCAAAATGAAAGTTGCCCTGGTATTTTAAAAATAAAGACAATAATTTGTATTCTAAACAGAATTTCTAAGAATGTGGATGAATTTATATTGGTTAATTAAATTGCCAAACTAAAGTGTTGAAGCTAACCTATATTTTGTTAAAAGTAGGGCACTGTGTGTTTCTGTTTGTTATACTTTTTTTTTTTAAGAAGAACTGAAATTAACTAGCAGCTGAAATTTCAAATACTTGAGATTTCTGAAATTTGAATCTTAGGACAAGCTTCACGTTTCCCTGCATATATCAAATATAATAATAATACCTATACAGCCCAATCTGTTGAAATTGAGGAATAACCATTCCCTTATTCTGAAATGCATCTATTTGCTGTTTTACATTTTTCCTGTTAATTCAAGGAACAGTCAGGGACTACTATTTGCAGCTTTGTAAGGAATAATATTTTTTTCCTTTCATGTGTGCAACAAATAGTGTTTGAGATTGGACTGCATGTGTTTCATAATCAAGCTTCTCTACTTTAGTGGGTGAAAATAAGCTTACCGCAAGACATGAAAAAATAGAATACAACAAGAGCAGTTACTGGGGTAGTACAATATTCCTTCCCTTCTGTACCTTACTCATCTCTAATATCCTTTATGCAACCTCATAAATTTTATTGTAAATGATTGTAGCAGTACTACTCCACATAATAATTTATAACTTGTTTATAGTCCTTCTTACCTACTTTCCATATACTGATGGATAACTGAAATGTTTGCCTCAGTTTATGTTAAATTCTCAGGGCTCTGGTGTAATGCCCTGAGAAAGCTCATTCTGAATAGGCACTAGAAATCTCTGTATGTATCCAGTTAATTTTTTCATTTGAGAGCATTCTTATTGTAGGCTTGGAATATTGCTTTTGGGAATCCAAAAGCTTATTACTGAGAAAGCTAACATTAATTTAGAGGTCAAACCAATTATGCTTACTGCATTCTGTAAAACAGAAGTGACTTTCTGGTAAAATTTCTGTGAGTTGATTTATAACTCACTAATTATATTTCAGTAGAGATTTCTATTTTACTGGTAGCATTACAATGTAGTCTAAATATATGGTAAATTACCAGTTTAGTTTATCCACAATTATTTGTCTAAAATTATTTAGGAGCTTTGTCTAAGCCAGAAATATTACTGAGTTCTCTGTTTTCCAAAGGTTTTCTTTTTTTTGTTTATTTGTTTTTCTGGTTTACCTTATGATTGATTTATCCTGGGTTTTTTTTTTTTAGCTATGAAAACATGCAGGTCTTTAAGATACCATGAAAATACTGACTCGTCTCCATCCAATCACTGACAAATGTATTACTGCCCATTATAACATACACTTGTAGCTGCATCTGGTATTCAGCATTAGCTTCAGAAGAATTCAACTATGAGAATACTGCATAACAATAGATGACAATTTTTGTTGATTTCTACTGTTTTTGTTAAATCTCCCTTAAATGTTTGATTTGTGCTCTCTGTTGTTCCAGAGCTCAGTAAAGTTGTAACAGGAATGGGTTAGTTCCTGATCTGGTAGCCACTACAATATTTGGAAGTGGATTGACCACTAAAGCAGTTTCAGAATTTTCGGATTTCTTTGGTCACAGAGAACATAGTTCATCCTTTGCCATTCTTCAGCTTTTTCATACTAGATCCAGAAAGGATTTAACCTGTCATGGGCTTTTGTAATTTATTGTTTTCTTTTTGTTTCTTAAATGAATTAATTTTTTAGTAAATTAGATTTTCAGCCAGTTAGGTCGCATACTACATCAGATCTATACTTTTAGCTGTTGTATTAACAGGGAAGGCAAAATTGCTGTTTAACAAAAAGTAGAAATTCTATAAATGCTTTTTGAATTTTATAATAATCTGAAAGTAATTCCATTTGGTCTTTTGGCTCTTGAGTTGCTTTGGAATCCAACCAGTATTTCAGAGCCTCAGTGACTGAAACAATTCAGTACTGCAGGCCATTTTTGGGATGTAAAAATTACTGTGGGTGGCTCATCTTCATGTGCATATTTAGGAGGTACACAATGTCCCAATCATTTTCCTTCAGAATCATTAAAAAAATTGCAACATTTTAACAGTAATTAAAAATCATATTAATAGTCACAAAGTCTTTCAGAAAAGAAGGTTTTCTCTGCTAGTTTAGGACCACTACCAAAACAGTCTGTCTTTCTGCAAACGTATATCCTATTAAAGATGAGATTTTATCAGTAATTACCTTAACTTGTTTACTCACTATTTGAGTTGCCTTCAAACTAATTTGGCACTAGGTATCTGTTCATCTTGAAAGTGACTTGGAAGTACACGTTGGATCAGGGCACAGTGAGTTTAACCCAGTCAACAAATCAAATATAGCCAATGGGAAATAGTATGTGATAAAGCCAATGCGTTTGTTTATTGTAGATTGTATTGGTCTTCCACTGAAATACAAAATCTCTTGTAACAGGAACACTGATGTTATTGATACATGATTACTTCCTGTTTTACTTAAAATCAATTTCTGATAATGGCAGGAACCATCTCTTCTTGATACACCTTATTATTAATTTCCATGCAGTTCTTTCTGTGTTGCTTATACAAAGTATTTTAATGATAGCATTGTTAGGAATAAAATTACTATTATGTTTACCTACTCCTTTCAGGAAGCTGTGCCAACAGGTACCATAAGAGAGAGTAACCCTTTGAATTTCATTTACCTTCTCCTGGTTAGGCGGTTGCCTGCTCACAGCCAAATGAATATTCATTCATAGTGAATGAATATGCTGTGTCTGGGAATAATGGCTGTGTTGCACTTGGAACAGAGTCATGTAATTTTTCCAGTTCTGGTATTGCAAATATTCCTTCAGTTCAAATGTCTTTGCTATGCTTCTCTTTTTGGCATGGTTACATAGAACTGAACCAGATCAGCAGCATATATATATATATAATATGGACATACCTAGAAAAAACAGAGCTGCTCCTCATATTCTCTTTGAAATTATATATAAAAAAAGATTTTGTATTTATTTTAATTTATAGCTTTACTGATTATGTTCTGTGTGAAGTTGTTTTACATAATATGCTGAAAATTGTAATCAACAAAGCTGTTCATTAAAGATGATGCAGAACTGCTTTTGCACCAATGAAATGTTGAAGGATATCTCTTAGAGCACTGTTATGGTGCATTTAGGTAGAGATTCCAATTCATAAAACACACTGTGCTGTGAGGCAAATAAAGTTCCCATATGATATATGCAGATGTGCAAAAGCAAGAAAATAAAAAGCTTACGCACGAAGCAGTATCAGCTGCTACCTTATTTTGAAATAAAATTCTGGTCCATACAGGTTGTCTCTGTCAGAAAAAAGATGAAATTCCGCATCTTAAGGGTATTCCCCACATTTATTGACAAATAATTAAAAGTACCCCAGAGAACCAAAACACAATTCTTTCCTTAATCACAGGAAGATACATGTATTTTTTAAAATTTCAAGAATTCCAGTCAACACTTACACTAAAAAAAAGTTATTGCTTATGGTAATCCTATGAGATCACAGTTTTACAGGATCACTGTTTGGTGGGAAAGCCCTTTCAAAGCTTCTTGCACTTCTGTGCAATTACCCACCATGTCAAGTTGTGTTTTTGAAGCCATGCTGGGTATATAACAAAGATGCAGATA
This sequence comes from Lepidothrix coronata, assembly GCF_001604755.1. Taxonomy (NCBI): domain Eukaryota; kingdom Metazoa; phylum Chordata; class Aves; order Passeriformes; family Pipridae; genus Lepidothrix; species Lepidothrix coronata. The sequence goes on along the minus strand of NW_016690180.1, from coordinate 5,692,931 downwards.
GGAATGAGCAGCTGGGGGCAGCAGAAACAAGGCAGGATTGCTCTTAGCATGGAATTAAGGCCTGAATGCTTTTATAACTGCATTTTGATGTTACCTTTCTAGAGTTGGTTCTTGTTTTTCTGCCTCTCTCTCATTGAAACAATATCCAGAACAGCCCCCATTATTTTAATGATGTTTAAAATAACCTGCCTATACTGTTCTCTACAAGACCCACTCCTCTCTGTTAATGTTAGAATTGCCACTGCCTTTTGCAAACCTTGCCCTATTTTCCAGCAGGGACTACAGCCTTCTAGTTAGCTACTGTTCAAATTTGTGTCATTCCAGAACAGAGCGTCTCTCATTTCAACGGTACTAGCAGAATCAAACTCTTTGTATCAGGTTTTGAATAGTGTGCTTGTTTAAAAGTAAACTAGCAGGAGAAATTAACCCAACTCTAGAGAGATTATAAGTCAGAGTTACAATTTACTAAAAATAAATTACAATAGATGCAATGATACAGAGAAAAAGTAACAGATATTTTTATGAAGACTAGGATATTCAAAGCAAATGTGTCTAGGGAATATTCAGAAAGATCAAAAGCTTGTTTTCTTCATAATGCTATTAGGCACTGAAAGGGAAACAATACATTTTGCATCAAAGTAGCACACTCATTGCAGCATGAATAAAAGACTAATTTATAGCAGTTACTGAACTTCTGGCCTGCGAACTGTATGAGCTGAAGGATGAATTTGTCTCAGGTCTGTAAAGTTTTCATACAGTTATGCTGAGCATCTAGTTCTGCAAACTACTGCTGAGTCTGTCCATCTCCAGGAAATGGTGAATTTGATTTCTGGGAGCCTCAAAACTCATACCAAGCCACAGTTCTTAAAATGCTAGACAGCCCTACTTTCAAAAATAAGTGCTTTCATTATAAACAATGTAGCAATTGCTTTTGCTTTTAAATGAAAAGAATATAAAAATAGTATCAAAACAGAACACTGGACTATTTGGTATGTCATGATGTAATATGACAACTTGATAATATAAACAATACTATGCATTGACAGCATCTAATAACATATATAATATGTACCTGTATGTACCTGTAGTAGAAAAAGATAATTATAAGCTTAAAATCACTTTTATCACAGCATTTTTAATTTTATTTCAAAGGAAATATTGAGAGTACTCAGATTTATTATGAATTGAAATGAGGTCATATTTTGAAATGCCTTTGTTTCCTGTGGAAATTTGAAGTGCTAAATCAGTTTTATTTGTAGGGGAACTTTGTAACTGATTAGATGTCAGACTAGTTACTAGAACTTGTTTTCAAAAATCCAGAAAAGGAAGCTGTCACTTTGAGTTCCTGAAATTATTTTCTGTATGTGTGATGCAGTTTGTATATCTCTGTAGTTTGTACATCTTTATAGTCAATCTACTCTTCACTCAATCATCGTCATGCATATGTAAATTTGTCTTTGTTGGTTATGTTTTTTTCCCCCCAATCATAAATAATAGATATACCAAACATTGCTTTCCTCTCTGCTTTTCCTCCTACTGTTCATACAGGAGAAACCATGGTAAAACACGTTCTTTGAGAAGTCAGAATCCTGAACTATTAGGCTGTAGTTACTTTGCATGTCCATGTAATGTGCAGGAGAAAACATGATTATGGTGGGACTTGTTGATCTTAGAGGTCTTTTCCAACCTAAAGGATTCTATGATTATGTGATTAATTGGAAATTATGCTGCTAAAACCTTCTGTTCTGACTGATTAGCCTGCACACAGTTTTCAAGGTTGGTCTTTCGGTTTCAGCTTGGATAATTACATTGACAAAGATTGTTAAAACTGCTATGGTGCAGTTTCCCTATTACAGAGAAGTTAGGAGATTTGTGTTTACATGCATTCAAATTCTGATTGAATGAAATGTAAATCTCAAAACTTGAAACTAGTATTTCAAGTTATAATTTACCTTTGCCAATAGTATGAGAAAATAACATATCTCAGTCTAGTGAAGTTACAGGCATTTCTTGTGGGCATTTTTACATTATTTCATCAGTGTACCTCTGCTGATCTTTTTATTGCTCTGAAAGAGCAACAAGAACCCCCGAAAAGACTCTGAGTGAAATATAGCCAATGGGATTTGACTTTGGAAATACTTGCACAATATTTAGTGAAAAAATGCCAGTGTGCTGAGGATTCATTAAGTGTTGTAAGTTGCCTTTCCTCCAGGCCACAAAGGCCAACCCTATGGCTTCATTTGAGAAAACAATGATGTGTTCAGGCTCTGAAATAACCTGTGGTAATGTGTTTTATTCAACAAAGACATCCTAGTGAAAAATCTGCTAGCTTTTTCCCCCCTGTATCTTTGTCCTTTGAAATCTTTTAAAGAATTGTAAAGAACTCGTCACTTAACAATTTGGAAGTGCATCAAATACGTCCATTTTTCATACAGAGTAAACTCTTGCCAGGAAAATTTAATAAAGTAATTTGCTGAAGCAGAAGAATATTGGTAATGTTGGACGCACTCAGCATATCTAGCCAGCATACAATACTGGCAGCTAGTTTTTTCTAGGTAAAAAGAGAATTTTAGATGTAAATGTCTAAGTGATTCTTATGTGCCTATAGTTTAAAAAAAACCCAACATCTAGGATATCATCACCTGGCAATTAGAAAGAAACTGATTCCTACAGTATCTTGCAATGCATCTTAGAAGATTTTTTGTTTGCATTCTCAGTATTCCAGATTTTCCTCCGCCATGGCAAAACCATGTTATAGCATTTTCCTGTCAAATAGAATTCTATACCAAATGCCTCATCATCAGATAATAGTAATTCATAAGAACCAAAGGATTTTTCTGAAAGAGGCTGGTTTTTGCTGAGTTGTTTTCTCTACTTAATTTTCGGTTTCTTTACAATAGAGCTTTTCGAAAAGTGTCTTCATTTTAACTAGAGTGAAAAATGGTGGAGATTCAGAAGGTCTAATGAAATTTTCAGTTTAAAATTTTGACTGAACTAATCAAATTACCTATTTAGGAGACTAGGAAAAAGAGGAAAGAGGGAGAGATTTCTAAAATTTTTTCCCCTTACTTTCAGATTTTTTAACCCATTGTAGTTTGAGGTTTCATTTTTGCATCAAAAATACCCTTACGACTGGTTTGAGGTTTCCAAATGATCTGACAGATCTAGCTATGGAGCTTGCTAGCCACCAAAACTGTCAAGGGAACCATTGCTGGTTTTCTGTTGTAGTCATTATTCTTGCATGTGTAAAGTGGTGAGCTGATGGAGGAATAGCATATACGAATGTTTTGCATGAAACCTTGTTGTGCTGGTCCAGTAGAATTGTAGCAACTGGGACATGGAAAGGCCATGAACAATGAAGAGGCATAAGTTTAGATATACTGGATTTTCAAAACTAATGTAAGGTCCGGATCTTCAGATGATACTAATGAACAGCTGTGATGACTTCCTTGGAACTGTGGTGGCACTTTATGACGGTCTCAAAGGATAATGGTATTTTAAAATCCCATCACTGTTGTGAGAAATAACTGATAAACAGCTTTTTCTGCCCTAAAATTAGTTTAGTAAGAAAGCTGCATTAAAACTGAGATCAGGATTTCAAATAATACTGGAGTATGTCAGTATACTTATATGGGTGGAATTGGAAATCAAGATTAAGAAATTATATAACTATACATTCATTATGTTTGCAAAATATGAATATGGAAACATAGGAAAATATGAGAGTTTTTATGTATTTGTTTTCCTACCATATGTCTGTGTTAGAAACTTATGCCAGAAAGAGCACAAATAATGATTTTATATTTTCCCTCTTGTGCAGGGATGTGTAAAGCACAGACTAGAAGTCAAGTGTTGTAAATTAGACTTAGCTGATATAATAGCAAATAAATGTGCTGTATCCAGAATTTACTTACATGTAATAACCTGTGTATTCATAATGCATAGATATTTTCATGTAGGTATTTGTTTTAAAAACCTGTGGCAATCCAACTTTTTTCTTACCAATTTGACCCATGGTCTTTCAGGTAATTTGATGCATTTTTGTAACTCTCTTTTTTTTTTTTTTTTTTCGCAGGTGGTGCTCTATCAAATAAGTTTTGATATTATTACTGGAAGTTCTCATCCATTCAGGTACATTTAATTTTCATTGTGTAATTTATCTATATAATCATAAGATGCTTTAGATTGTAATCCTTTACATGCTAGGACAGCTGGCCACCATGTAAAAATGTTTTCTAAGGCAGGAAGATATAAAAGGTGCCCAATCAAGCAACAGGAAGAGAAGTGGTCTTAGAGAAAGCTTCCTGAGAGAAGCTGCTAAGCCTCTGCTTTCTTAGACTTTGTTCTCTTCTGTTTTGTTGGACTGTAGGTACAATGGATTTGTATGTATATGCATAATTAAATTGTGTCAGATTAATTCTCACAAAAGCCTTATCTTAGCATTTTACCATTTTAATCTTCACCCGTTTTAGGTTGGATGATAACTTGGTGAAATGCTTAGTACTTTGGAAGGTTAGTGGCTTAAGTGCTAACTTGGTTATATCCAGACTGTTAAAGTCTTTCTTTCCAGTGATGAAATAACCTTGATATATTTAAATAACCTTTAAAGGGTTTGTCAAATTGCCAACTTTATTTGTTCAGCAAGTAGTTGGATTGCTATGGAAGCATACTGTGCTTTCAGAAAAGGCTGACTCAGAAAAGACATAATTTCTCATTCCTTCAGTTGCTGGTCTATGGTGAGCACAGTGAGGTGAGCACTTGTTTGAGCAGCTGCTGCCAATAATATGCTTGTCTGAATGCTGTGCTAGCTGCTGGAAGTTCTGTAATCATATTACCACAGTATGTACTTCTCTTTGGAGGTGAGGAAGCTGTGAAGCTTTAAACCTTGCATCAGTTAGTATTCTATTTGCTGTTACAAACAGACTTTGGCCAGGCTGAATTTGTTGTTTAGAAAGCAAAGTGTGGCATGATATTTTCACTACATCCTTTCAGATCTGAAATAGATTCAGAAATGGGTCTCAGTTGTGTAGGCATTGTCTGCACAAGAGAAATTCAGAGTTGCCTGTTGCATTGCTCAAACTTGTGAGTGACTAATCCATTATAAGGTGTTTACATCTGACTATTGGGGGCCCCCTGGTGGTCTAGTGGTTAGGATGCAGCACTCTCACCGCCGCGGCCTGGGTTTGTTTCCTGGTCAGGGGACTTCCCCGGGCAGATGGAGCTTGTCAGCCCTGTAAGGCCATCCATCTAAGGGAAGGTCGCTCTAAACAAACCTACGTCCTGAGGACCTCGCTGCCACCATCCAAGCTCGCTCGGCCCCGGCAGATGAACCTCAGGATTAAGGGGTGGGCTCAGTTCAGCGCACGCTGTGTCTCACCTAAAAAATCCACTGTGCAGGCTCGAAGGGTTAATGACCTTTCCCAAATCTTCGCTCGTGAAGACTGGCCATGACATCTGACTATTGCCTACTTCACTGTTCTGAAACTATAACACATTTTCTGACTGAGAACTTTTGCCTAACACTCTTCTTGGGAGATAAACTGTGCAAAGTCCTCTGGAGTAGGGTTTGAATCCTTTCCAGCCTCAGGAGACCTAGTCTCATTTATGCTCTTTCAGAGTTCTTGTTCAGTCCCCTGAAGGCCAGTGTAGAAGTAAATTAAAGTAACTTCTCAGCAACAGCTGCTTTGCTCTCTAAGGACTGCAAAAATCTCAAAAGAAAAAGAATTTCCAGTCTGATAATAGTCCTTCTGGATCTGTCTGTGGATTTTTCATTGTCAAGTTCGTTTTCCTAATGGCAATTACATAAAGCTTAATTGACTTGTTCAGTGGAAAAAACAAACCATGGAGAAACAACACAGTGGATTCATATTCTCTCTCTTATTACAGAAGTAGTGATAGTTTATGTGACAGCAAACAGTCCAGGTACAATTTTATGCTAAAGTACCTTGTGCTGCATTTAAGGTTGGTGTTTCTGCTCTGTTGTGCTATGCACACAATATCCTGTCACAAATACCAGAAATCAAAGGCCTGTGAGGTTAATTGCAAACTGTGATACATTTAGAGTAAGAATTGCTGTTTCAGATTTCTTACTTGCATATTTGTGGTGTTTCATAGGTTTGTGAGAGGAGAGGAGGTGGCTGAACTGCTTGCATTCAGTACAAATTATTTTGTAGTTGTGTCAATAGAAACAGGAGCTGTATTAAGGGCTGTAGTAGCTCCCCTGCAATGCTTGGCCTTCAAATGGTCTTAGTGCTATGTAGAGGGTTTCTGTGGCTGGGTTTTGGTAATGGCGGGGGGGGGCAGTACAGGGGTGGCTTCTGTTAGAAGCTGCTAGAAGCTTCCCCTATTCCATGGAGCCAATGCCAGCCGGCTCCTGGACGGACTTCCTGCCTTCCTTCCTTGGCTGGCCAAGGCCGAGCCAATTAGGAGTGATAGTAATGCCTCTGTGATAACATATTTAAGAACAGAAGGTTGTTGCGCAGAAAGAATTCCAGCCAGGGAAGAGCAGAGTGAGAACATGGGAATAACAATGTAGACACCGAGGTCAGTGCAGAAGGAGGTGCAGGAGGTGCTCCAGGCTCCAGAGCTGAGGCCCCTGCAGCCCGTGGTGCAGACCATGGTGGAGCAGCTGTGCCCCTGCAGCCCAGGGAGGACCATTGGGGTGCAGAGACCCACCTGCAGACCATGGAGGAGCCCATGCTGGAGCAGGTGGATGCATGAAGGAGGCTGTGATCCCTGTGGGAGGCCCAGGATGGAGAGGGGTCCTGCTGGAGACCTGCAGCCTGTGGAGAGGGAAGCCCACAGTGGAGCAGATTTTTCCCGGGTAGGACTTGCAGCCCCTGTGGGGGACCAGTGTTGGTACAGCTCATTCATGAGGGACTGTACCCCATGGAGGAGTGACCCACAGGACAGCAGTTTGGGAAGAACTGCTGCCTGAGGGATGGACTCACACTGGGTCTATCAAGGACTGTCTCCTGTGGGAGGGACCCCACAGGAGCAGGGGAAGGACTCCTCTCTCTGAGCAGTGGCAGAAATAACAACTGACTGCAACCCCCATTCCTTGTCCCCCTGCACCGCTGGAGGAGGAAGAACATGGAAGAAAGGAGGGGTGGGGGGAAGGTGTTTTTAAGACTGTTTTATTTCTCACTCCTGTTAGTAATAAATTTAAGTACTATCCCCACTTTGAGTCTGTTTTGCCCATGAAGGGAATCAGTAAGTGACCTCTCCCAGCTATCTCAACTCATGAATCCTTAGCTGTTTTTTTTCTCTCTCCTCTGTCCAGTTGCAGAGGGAGAGTGAGAAAGAGGCTTTAGTGGGTACCTGGTGTGCAGCCAGGGTCAACCCACTACACACTCAGATAAGAAAATCTTATCTGGGGAAATCTTACCTGAAGGAAACAGGTTTAGCGAGGTGAAATTACTATGACTTTTCTTAATTTGTGGATCCAGATTCTCTCACTGAATTAAACTCTTCTTTAAGACCATAGCTATGTCTGTTCTCTTCATACTCCCCCCCTCCCCCGGCACATACTCCTTAGGTAATTAAGACCAAGAGAAGTCAGGGGATGAAGTTTTCATGTATCTTTGGGAACAGTGTCATTACAGATGCCTGTAATTTTCTGCAAAACAGAAAAGAAGATTTTTCCACTTTGCAAATGCCAATTAGCTTTTTCAGTGGCTCCATGTAGGAGTTCAGCATGATTTCCATATTTTGAAAATAAGAATTGCTGAGAGATTAGAACAACATGGATTGCAAAAAATCAGGTATCATGTTCTAAAAATTGTCTTCACAGTTTTGAGTTAACAGAACATATCAGAAATGGTGTTATAAGAGTGTTTTGTTGAAGAAAATAGAATTGCAAATACAACTTTTTTTTTCCTCACTCAGAAAACTTGCTCATTTTTCAGTTTTGTTGTGATCGAAATATTTTTCTTCAGGAGGTGTCAGATGGAATTAAACTAATCACTAGTGCTATACATTTCACTTAATTTCATGTCCACTGCATCTCAAATTAAATCCACCTAGCATTTATTACCATTCATTTGGAAAAACTGCTACATTCATAATTTATGTTTCTCGAAGTGTAGCCAGTAAAAGAAAGCGTGAAATGCTTCAGTGCTGATGTGAAAACATGAAATGAACTCAGAATTTCTGGCATAGATTGAATTTAAATATAACTCAGCATGATTGAAAATCTTCTCAGTGTCCTAGATTTGCACTTCAGGTTTCAGTTTCTACTAAGCATGAGTAAGTGTTGTTAGCTGCATGAATAATGCATTTTCTTCAGCTCAGCCCATTCCCTTCACATGTTTATTCATTTATGTTGTTTAAATGAACCAAAATGGTCAGTATTCACTCCTGTTCTGACAAGCTGCAGGAGAGATCAGTTTCCTCAGGCTTAGAGCAACCATAGAACTACTTACCCAGAGACCATCTTTTTAAATGATCATTTATCTTTAGTTGTCATATGCATTCAATGACAGAAGCCCCCTTTCATACTTCTGTATCATTATCTTGAATAAAATTCTTGTAAATTTATATGTATTTTTGTAATATATTTCTGGTGTCAGGAATACTAATTGTAGAAATGAGAAGTAGCTTTACAACAGAACCCAGATACACCCAGTGTTTGGGACCTGAGAATGTATTTTTCCCTTAGACACATGATATCACAATCAATCTACACTTTTTCAGAGCTCAGGGAGTCTATGAACAAGGGATTAGGTAAACAGAAGGAAGAAATAGGGCTGAATTTGTCAGGTTTCACGTTAGAAAAGCTGCACGGTTCCGTCCGTGTCAGTTTACAAAAATGAATTTGGCAGAAAAGCAGCTCTGTAGAGACTAATATTGTCTCATTCTAGATGAATAGAGACTAATTTTGTCACTTTGGCAATTTATGTTTCATCATTCTCTAATTTAAATGTCACAAAATTTAGTTTTTATATGTCAGTTATTCAAACTTGTATGGATCCATAATATCCAGATAATTAGTGTATTTCTTGTATATAATGACATTTAGTAACATCTGTTAAGGTAACACATTATTATTGTACTCGAAGCATGAATTTAGTCTGCAAAAGGAGCTTTTCAAAGATATTAGTGATAGGTATGTGCCACACAGCCATCAGCTTCTGTATGGCTTTTTCCTCAATTTCTTACCCTCATTAATATATTTTCCTTGTCACAGTGCTTGTGGTGTTTGTTATACATTAGGTACTGAGAAGTGCAAATAACACACACATAGTCACACAATGAACCCTGTGATACAAATGAACTTAATTTGTACTTCTTGAATCCAGGAAATTGCCTGGATGCTACAGTCCCACCCATCTTTTTTATAGAGTTGTGTCTTTGAAAACTATATTTAAATAAAGACTTACTGGCTACTGGAGTTATTCAAATGAAGAAGATGAGTAGAATCTGCTTCTCACTAAGTCTTACCCTCTATTCCCACTTTCTGTAACCAATAGCCCACAAAGGTTTTTTCTTTAAAAAGAAAAATCAAGAATTCAACCAAGTTGTCTTATGTATATTTGTGGTCCTGGGTAGAATTTTAATTTTCTGTGTTATGGCAAATATAGCAACTTTGCAAAATTTTACCATTGTGAAGTGAGATAAACCTAGGTTTTAAAATTTAACCCAGAATGAAAATGTGAATAATTGTTTGTTTCTGAAGCAGAATTTCTTTGAAATGACTCAAGTAACTTTTGATAATATGAGACAATTTTTCTAAAGAGAAATTCCTGGTTGTCTTATCTCTCTATCTTTCTGAGATTCATGTAACATTCTTTAATCACGTCTAGAAACAACAGCTGTTCCATATTTATGAAATAGTAAGGTTCCATGAAACAGTAAGACAATGAGAGATGTGAGCTATTGGGAACTGTTACTGTCTATCAGTTTAGTAAGACTTTCTCAGAAATGAATAGATTTTTTACCAGTGCAGAATATAGATTTTCTTTCAACCCAATACAAATAGAAGTACCAGGAATTGTCAGAAAAAAATTGGATTTAATATGCAAAATAAAATAACACAATGATCATTAAGGCTCATGTATAATCCAATGAAATGACCTTAAGGAATGATAGATCCACTGTCTAGAATCCCATAAAATTTTTCATGTCTTAGCTCTCTTGTGGCAGTCAGCTTAGACTTTAGAACACTTTCCTGCTGCTTGTCCTAGATCTTTTCAGAGATCATCCAAAAGGGCCAGAAGGGCCAGAGTGTTGGGTTTGCATGGCCAGGTTTTGGTAGCGGGTCAGGGCTACGCAGGTGGCTTCTATGAGAAGCTGCCAGAAGCTTCCCCATGTCTGACAGAGCCAACACCAGTTGGCTCCAAGATGGACCCACTGCTGGCCAAGGCTGAGCCTATCAGAAATGGTAGTAATGCCTCTGTGATAACATATTTGAGAAGGAAAAAAAGTTATTGCAGAGAAGTAATTATAGCCAGAGAAGAGAGGACTGAGAACATGTGAGAGAAACAGCTCTGCAGCACCAAGGTCAGTGCAGAAGGAGGGGCAGGAGGTGCTCCAGATACCGGAGCTGAGTTTCCTCTGCAGCCTGTGGTGAAGACCGTGGTGAAGCAGGCTGTCCCCCTGCAGCCCATGGAGGTCTGTGGGTGTGCAGAGAGCCACTTGCAGCCCAGGCAGGAGACCCATGCCTTCTTGAAGGACTGCACCCCATGGAAAGGGACCCATGCTGAAGCAGTTTGTGAACAGCTGCAGCCCATGGGAAGGAATCATGCTGGAGAAGTTCTTGGAGGATTGTCTCCCCTGTGAGGGAACCCACACTGGAGCAGGGGAAGGACTCCTCTCCCTGAGCAGAAAGCAGTGGCAGAAACAACATGTGATGAACTGACCATAACCCTCATTCCCTGTCTCCCTGAACAGTTGCAGGGGAGGAGATAGAGAACCTGGAATAAAGCTAAGTCTGTAGGAGTGGGGGCAGGAGGAAGGTGGTTTTTTTAGGATTTTAATTCTCATTATCCTGCTCTGATTTTGATTGATAATAAATTTAATTATTTTCCCTAAGTGGAGGTTTTTGTGCCCATGACAGTAATTGGTGAGTGATCTCTCCCTGTCCTTATCTCAACTCACAAGACTTTTGTTATATTTTTTCTCCCCTGTCCAGTTGAGGAGGGAAGTGATACAGCAGCTTTGTGCACCTGGCATCCAGCCAGGGTCAAATCATCACAGCCAATTAGACTAGTGTGGCAGCATGACTCAGGACCCTGCACTTTGGAAATAACTCACCTAAACTCAGTGCCTTTCAATACAAGAAGAGCCACTGAGTGGCAATTGCTTCTAGTTGCTCTTAGCAAAGATTGGATCCAAAACAAATGTTTTTAGAAAAGTCTGCTTCACTAAACTGCTTACATAAACTTTGCTCTTTTTTAGTCTCATTAGCAGTCTCAGATGTTGGAAGATTCCTTTGCTCCTTCCTCCACGCAAGTGCTGCCTTTCCATCAGCGTTGGCACACTGCATAGAGTGGGGGGAGATGCAGATGTCTGAGATAACGGGTGGTATAATAAATGGGAATTAACTGACACTAAAGTAGAAATGCTGGACAAGGAAATCCATGAAAATAAAGGAATACTGGCCTTCGTGAAATGGTAACCATATGAAAATACAACTTCTTTCCAGCAAAATTGTTCTCATGACTATTTCCTTTGACAGAAACTTAGTGGAATGGAATTTATTTCTGGTAAATGAGATGCACAACTACCCTGTTCCTTAGGCATGTAGCCTTGCCAATGCTTTTAAGGCCAAGTTCCCCAGCTCTCCAGATTTATTAGTCACGTGAACACCTTTAGTTTTTCTATGAAAGCACCCACCTGGTATTTCTTCAAGTGTATCTAGTCTTTAAGGTGCTTTCTAGGGCCTGTATACGTGTGGTACTGATGATCTGCCTCATAAATGACTCTACCTAGAATGCCAAGTCTTCTAGCACCTATCTCAGTGGTCCACACAGCATAGCTGAAAACATCATTGCATGCACCATTACCCACTGGATTCTTCTTTGGTACTGGGAAAGAACAGGAGGATGCAGCAGTGATATCCAGCAAGGAAAGAGGCTGTGACTGTGTGCTTTATATGTGATTATTTTCAACTGTGTATGCAGACTGTAATGTGTAAATATAAGAACTCAAGCATGGCAGTAGCAGATGCAGTTATGTCTTAGCAATATTTAACTATGCAGTACTTAAGGGAGAACAAATGAGATAACTGTGAGATAACTATTGAGTAACAATGGAAATGGCAGTAGATAGCTGTAACAAACATTAGCAGCATTAGTTTGAACCATAAGCAGCACAGTGGTACGGTTATAGCAGCAAATCCCTGAGCTGTCCCAATCCATTAAGGTCCTCAGTGCTCCTCTCTTGGCCCTCAAGGCCCACACTCCTCACACCTGGTATGAGAGGGTCTAGGTGGCCCTCATGCCACAGCTGCCTTACCTGCACTGTTATTGCAATATTTCCCTGTATTTTATTAATGACCTGCAATCAGAAATTTGTTAAATTGATTTATTTTAGTTCATAATTTCCTATACTGAGGTCTCGCATTTGTGACTAGCCATTTGGTTAGTCCTTATCTTGCCACAATGACAAATATGTTTGTACAGGGTTAGGAAAGCTACATCAAAGCCAATCTTGATTTACCAGTTCCCTGTATTTTGCTATGATGATTAGCAGCGTTATACTGAGGCCTGTCTTGGCTCAGAGAGGCCTGACTTGGCTTGGTTATCCTTAGCTCCCTGTCATGTACCCAAGACCCACTTGTTGTTTTCAACTGTGTGAAATACTCCTCTGCAGGTGAGAAACTTCCTATTTGTCTTTGTTGAACTCCATGAGGTCCTGCCAGACCCTTTCTCCAACTTGCCATGATACCTCTGGAAAGCAGCCACCCTTCCAGTATGTTTACTCATTTTCTCCTAATTTTCTCTTTCCAAAATGCTGCTTTGCTTTTTTGCCCTTTGTCCATTTTCTGCATTTTTGTAGAGTGTGAGACCTGAGTAATAGAAGGTCATTTAGTGCCAGTTGGGCTTTATGGCAGGGAAGAGTCAAGGGTATATTTAATTTACTGGTATAGTCATATCCCCCAGTTCTGAGGAGAAAGAACAGCACACCGAAATAGTGCTCAGAGCTACAGTACTAGACATTAATGTGTCCTCTGGAAAAGCATGTGTGTGGTGTTGGATGTCACCTTCATCATCGGAGCTGTGACTGCTGAGGCTGTGCTCCTGTCTTTGATGCTGGAATGTTGGCATGCCCACACGTGCCCTGGGAAGATTGCTTTGGAAGCACTTGGACAAGGAGCTTCTCTATTGTATGTACTTGCAGTGACTACTGAGGGTGTGGGAAATAATGGAGTATTACTTTCTGTGATTACAATTGGAAATGTGTCTTGCTGGTCTTGGTACATTTAGGTATATGGTTTGGCTTGAAGGCTTTGATGTTTGAAAGCCCAGACAGGGTGTACCCTGGTGGTATATTACTTCACACAGCTCCACTGTGATGGCAGTGAATTTACCAACACAAAGCTGCTTGTGCCACGGATTCAGATGAGAGATGTAATAAGATTTCCTGGCATCAAACTGACCCATTTCTGGAACAAAATGGATATGTAAAAATGAATGTTCTATGACACCAGAACTACTGCCAGCTCATCGCTCAGCACCATGTGGTGACCTTGTGCATTGAGATATTAATGGCCCAATAGTGGTTATTCTTCAGCTGGTAGATAATAATTCCCCCTCCTCCAGCCCTGCTGTGAGTAGTGGTGATTTGCCATCTGAGCCACTCTGCTGTGGCTTTGGGAGTGAGTAGCCTTGGCCTATGCAAGGCTGGAGCTAGGACTGATCATAATAGATATGACAGTCCTGGTGCCAGAGCATCCTCCACAGCCCTGCAGGGGCAGCTGCTTAGTACCACCAGTCAGACCACCATTTCATATAAAGGAGCCTCATTTTATTCACTCACAGGAAATTAATATTGTAGTAAGATCACCAAATTTTATTATTTTATTAATTAATAGTATGTGATTAATTATTACTAATTATAAAGGATTAATTTTGTGTGGTTATTATTACATCATTACAGCCCACATACATAATATGTATATGGCATATAAATTATTTTAAGATTATGAAACCTTGAAAATCTTATTATTTTAAAATAAAATAATTGTAAGTTTGGTAATCAAGGAAAAATGGGAATTTCTGGCTCATTCCAGTGAATAAAAATAGTTTAGAAATGACACTACCCTCCTTAAAGAAATTGCTTATTCATTAAACATTATTAAAAGCTGCAGTTCAACTTCTGAGTGCCTAAAAAGTGAAAGTGATGTTTAAATAATACAGAAACTGGAAATCTATTATGGATGTAAATGCTTAATATTGCAGCCACCCAGAGTGATTATTAAGAAAGTGTTTGCATACTATCAGTACATTGTTTATAATATGGATTCATAAATCTGTTGAAGAATGTAATTAATAATTTATTTTACATAAAACAGGTGAGCTGACCAAAGTAAAAAATAACCCTACAAATGAAAAACCCCTAAGTATTCAGATCTGGATTTTTTCATTGATCAGATTCTCTCCTCAGCCCACAAACAATTGTCTGGTGTAGTGATTTGGGCAATCTGAGGTCAATATAAGTTTGGACTAATAGAAAGAAAAAGGTATATGGAACTAGCTGGCATTTGTGGATTGATTTGGTAATAGATTGGGATAATATGATTAAGATCCTGATTCAGCAAAATATTTTTTTCAGCAAAAGATGTCTTACCTTTCACCATTGTCATAAAGTAGTCACTTTGGGTTCGTTGTACTTTTATGTATATAAATATTGTCCTAGAAGACTCTTTATTTTTGATGAAAATGTCTTAAAGAAACTCGTTTTTCTGCTGTCATACTTTAGACAGAATAGCATTGTGCCAAAGCAAAAATGAGATAAACTGTTTATCTTTTTGATCAAAGGGAAGAAAACCAAATGAATCAATATTATATAGGACATGAACAAGTTCGGTTTTCAGGTGTTTCTGCTTTAATGAATTATGGCAGCTAAAGGAGCAGATATGAATATTTCACAATCTTTTAATGTACCAGTAATGATTTGTAAATGTTGAGTTATACCTTTCATGTTTCAACCCTCATTTTTCATTTTTCAACCCTCAAGCATCTCTCATTTTTTAGCTTATACATTCTTCGGAACAGAATATGTTTGCTCTGTGCCTAGCACAAAAGGGCTCTTGATCTTAATTGGAGCCTTTGGCTTCTATGGTAATCTAAGCTATTAGGGAACAATAGTCTACAAGACTGTTAGGAGTATTAGCAAGGACATTTCAAAAGGCCATTAATGTCAGTTAATGTTTATGTATCATATGAGAGACCACTATTACTATGAAGTTATAAATAGCAGTAGAAAGATGTTATTAAACTTATAAAATTTACTTTGCTTTTGTGGGCTAGGATTTTAATAACAGCAAGTTACTAATTTACAATCTGAATTTTTTGATAATATATTGGAGAGTAACTTGGTAGAAGTGTGTGTGCGTGTCTAATGTCACTTCTATTTATCCTTTCCATCACCAGTGACCTGCAAACTCCATAGAATCCTTTCAGGGATTCACATTTCAGAGTGAAATAATTCTTGATATATGGAATCACAAAGATGCTTCCTTAGACATTGCAGCATTCTTTCACTGTCATAGTGGTAAAATTTCTAATGGGGTTGAGAATGGTAATAGTCTGCCTGATTCTTACTATAAAGAAGAGAAAGTCAGCAAACTTTGGTTTCCTTAATAATAACCAAATGAGAACTATTTTTTTCTTACTACCTCCTCTTCCAGTTTAGAGATTTAATAATATGTCTCTATATAAAAATCAATCTCAGTATAAACAAAAAATATGTAATCACAGTTCTTCTAGGAAGAACTGTAAGCTCAGAATGACCAGAGTCATACATGTAGCAGGAAACTGAACAATGGAATTGCTTATGTGTTTTTAGCATCTTTTGCATCACATAATATCCTTTTTTTATATCCAGAGTAGAGAGGAAGGAAATAGTATACTTGTGCAGTTGTCAGATTGCTTACCAAGATTGGCCTACATAGATTCTGTAAGGTTTGCATGAAGTCCTTGCTTGCATACTATATCCTTTGTCCATTGTTCAGCTGTCAACCAACCTGGGAGGCTTGACAGCAGATGCAGTTGAAGTTGTCATCCACTCTCTGCTCTTTAAGGCTGAACTGATGGTTTAGGAATTGTCATTCAGACAAAGGTAAAATGTTGTCCTTCCTCTGAAATAAGCAGGGTTGTTAGGATAACATTCCATGTGCTCTTTTTCTTTAGTTACAGGAAATATCTAAAATCATAGGCACTGTGATAGAAAATTGAATTTGAGATGGGCAGTACAGCAATCATAAAGATTAGAAAAAGGAAGCAAATATATATAGATTCAAAAGTAGTTATAATAAATAAGCAATAATGATAAAATGATTGTCTATAAATAACAGTTAATAAAATATTTTTGTATATGCATATGTCATTTCATGTCCTTACTGCCACAACCTGTTAATTCTATGAATGTGTCCCTTTTTTAAGGTCTTGCCTACATGAAAATCCTCTCAGTATTGTTTAAAAGTCTCCAGCTGGGCTATACGAAGGAGTTCGTTAGCTCAGGCTAAAGCATGCTCACATTATCTAAAAATTTGCAAATCTTCCAACAACCTTCTTGTCATTTTTTCGGATAAGTAAATAAGTTCTTGTGTTGCTGACTTAATATCTCCATAGAGAGAAACAGTGAGGTTATGATTATTTGTGCAGGGACTGAAAACAGAGAATCTGATACCAGGCTAGGCACTGGGACTTAGATGAAGACGTTCATTCTCTGTGGTGCACACATCATCCTTACACTAATCCGGGTAAGCACATAGGACTGAATTTCCTCATAGTTGGTGGGCTTATTTCATCTCCTTTTTTAGTGATCCTGGGTTTGTACCTCCTGGTATGCTGTCTTTAATGCTTAGGAGAGTTTTCCTCCAACTCCTTGTGATGTGAGTTTTGCTCACATCTCTGCTCTTAAATCCTGCTTGATGCATCACCTGTCTGGGGGTCATGCCTAGTTGCGAGAACTCACTTTGAGCTCTTTCTTGGTAGCTAATGTTACAATTATTTTTAAAGCCATCCTTTTTTTGTTCCCCACCTTTGACTTTTCTTTTTTTGTAAGGAGAAAATGTGCTTAGTGAGAGAATACAATGTAAATATGTTGCACTACAGACAGGCTTGGATTTACAAAAAACTCAGCTCCTAGGTGGTGTGATTGTGCAGCCCTCATTTCCTCCCCTCTAATCCCTATTTTGCTTTCAATAATGTGTGACTGTGCCCTCTGTCATCATAACTTCTTTTCTGTGATAAGTGTAGCTTGTGCAGTTACAGTACCTATTATACAGAAAGAAACTTCCAAACTCCTGTTCAGAGACTGCAAGCTAATACAGTGAAGACCAAATTTATGGCTAAGCACCTATTTTCCAGTTTTAAAGGGGCACTGTCTTGTGCTAAGCTCTGGGTACTTGATTTATTTCAACTAACTTAATGAGGAATGTCCTGTGAAGAATTATACCATACTTCTTGTCCTTGTCTTGTTAGATGCATCACCCAGAGGCATATTCAGAAGTCATGTAAATTTGATGATAAGGAATTGCTTCCTTTTTTCTCCTCAGTGCTCCAGATAAAACAGGTGTGAGCGTAGGGATGTTATTTCTAATGAAGGAAATGAAGAAGTATTTTTTCTTCATGATAAACTAGCATAAAAGGAATGGAATATTATTTAGCTAGGGGGTTATGCAGAACTCATAACTGCACTATCTGAATATCTCTTTAACAGTGAAAGCTGTCTTGAAAATGGAAGGTCCTCTTATAATGATTTATGAGGTAGTAAATGAGCTTTTTCTTGCTAAAATCAGAGCCTGGCATTATAAGCCCATACATACCTCAGCACAGCAGGCTAGCTTGGGTGTTGTATTCACAGGTTGCATTCCTGTTGGAACAATATTAACTCTGAGAGTAAATAACTGAAAGTGTTAACTCTGAGAATAAGTCATTTAAAAATCCCATTGCTTGAGGTAGTCTCTGTTTAGTGTACTTCAAGGTAATCTACATGGAAGAGTTACTACAGGATAGTGAACTAGGCTATGAAGATTAATTTCCCAAGCAGATTTACCTTTAAGACACCTAAAACATTCTTTATCCTTTCTCTTGTAGTCTGAAATTCATCCAGCTTCCTTAAGATATGTTCTTTAGCATCAAATTAAAAGCTGAGGTCATTAATTGTCTTCCAGAAACAGTTTTAAGCATTAGAAGTATTGATGTGATATCCTCAGATTTAGTTAATAAGAATCTGACATGATTTTCAAAAAGTTGTCAGTATGTCTCTGAGGTTTACTTAATATTGTTTTACAAACAAGACATTTATATCCTCAGATATAAGCATCATCCTTTCAAGTTCATGTTTCAGAATTATCACATTAATAAGATAAATTATAAAGCAGATTAATTAATTTTATGCATATTATGGACATTGTAATTGTTGCCTTCTTTTGCATAAACTCATGTCAGTATGATGGTTGTGAAGCCTGGGTATCAGAAAAGAGAAATGAGTTCTGTCCAATCTATTAGAGCTCATCAAGCAATTAGATTAAAAATAATAATGAAAAAGTGTTCTTGCAGGTTCAGCTTTTATTTTCATTGGTACAGACAGGAAAAACAGAAGAAACTTTGACAGCACTGTTTTCTATCTAAAGTATATGAGCGACAGTCCATTTTTGTCTATGATTATTTAATGGGTTTACATGAGATATTTTCAAACATTCGGTGGAAGTTTTTACACTGGAACTCTGACATTAGTCATATAATTTTTTACTCTGAAACCAGTAACTGCTAGTAACTGCCAGGTGAATACAGCATTTCAGCTTACGCAGGATAGTCCAAGTGTGAAATGACGAGAAGACTAAATGCCAGAATCTCCCGAACCTGTACTTTTCTCAGTTAGGTGTTGAAAAGAGCAATTACTGCGTGAAAATTGTCTAGAAGAAGAAAAAAAATGCTGTATATGTCAAGGTTGATATTTCCCATGATTGGAATTTTCTCGTCAAAAATACTCCTGTAGCACCTTTTGTTCGGTCTTACAGAAGTTAATGTGTTTCTCCTGACTGTATTCTTAGAAAAAAAATGATGGTGTTTCTTTACTTTGGGACTGATATTGGATGATATTGTATATATATATCAAGTCTAATGAGTTCTTTTGAGGCACTGTATCAAGAAGCAAGATCACAGGGATGCTGGATTTCATCATTGATTAGCACTGGCAATTTTTAAGGCACAAAATGACAGGGCTGTTCAAGATTAACAGAGGATCCTTACAGGAAAGAAATAAAGAAAAGAAAAATAATAAGTTTTCAGATGCCTATAAGAAATGCACTGAAGTTCCTAGACCGGTTATTTTTTTGTCAGCAGAGTTCACCCCAACTGCCAATATGTCTGGTGAATGATTTTCTGTTATGCACACCAAAGTCTGTGAACCAGAGGTGTCTTTTAATATTTATACAGAAATGAATTCATCGTTTCCAAGGCGATTGCCTCTAAATGTCTGTTCAGTCTTCAGGACTATGCCCTGTAACATGCTTGGAAAATCCTTAGAGCAAGTCAAATTTCTTAGTGCCAGAAATTCTTTCTTGGGGAAAATCTGTTCTGGTTTAAGAGAAGATCTAATGCCCTCTTTTAGAGCTGTGCAATGTAGGGGGGGGAAAAAAAAAGAAAGAGGCAGATGTTTTGGAAATACAAAAGTAGTTCATTAAAATTTCTCAAGATAAATATAAGCAATGTATTTTCACAGAATTAAAATTAGAGAGGTGATATGTTTGTCTTAGAAGAGAAATTAACCATTCTGGATGAGGAAATTGAGAGGTGAGTTGGAAGTAATTATATGCCTATTGAAAGATAAATAAATAAATAATATATAAACATGCAATTAAAAAAATCCCTCTTGATTTGGGGCTAGTACTGTATTGTTCTTGAAAAGCTAATAGAAAAACTATCCTGGGAAGAGCACCAAGAAAGAAAGGACTTGTGAGTAGCCAGCTAACTAACACATGGGGTGTTTTTAGTATTTGTGATGAAAGGCAATATTTTGGGCACCTGTTACCTTGACAACTGCAGGTAATGGATGGTTGTAGTGTTCATTTCTTCAGATTCACTTTTAACTACTAATAAAGAATTAGAACAGCTTTTCTTTTAAATGGCTTCATGTGGATTTCCAAAGATATGGGGCTCAAGGGATTAATCTGTTTCTGAGTGGCAATTTTGCATATAGAAGTGAATTTGGGGAACCTGACAAATAGGAAAAACAAGCATATGAGATCATCCAACTTTGTGGCTGCCTTAGTGGGAAAGTTCTTAGGGAAACAAAGTACATTCTGTTTCTATGCAGTATTTTAAATGCAAGTCCTCAGCCTGTGTCTGAGCCCAGACTCACCTTGTGTGGTGTTATTGGAACACAGGCAGACTGCTGGGGAGGTCGCTGGCCTGGATGGGCTCCTGAGTTTCCCACTGTGGCATAAATGCATTCTATCCATGCCTGCCTGCTCAGGTATTTCACTGCATTCCCCATACTGCATGGTGGTAGTGTTACCTGGCATGCTGGCTGAGGTCCCTGGGGGGAGAGGCACATCAGATGGCACTGCAGCAGAAGATATCTCTTCCAGCATAGTCATGTGAACAACACATCAAGAAGTATGTTGTGTTTTAAACTGTACTCAGCAGTGGCTCTCTCAATAATTTGTTTTTACTGACTATTCTAAGTCAGCATGGTGTGACTGGTGAGCTGCTCCCTTTCCCTCAGAGGGGATGTCATGGCTAGGCTTCGCGAACGAAGATTTGGGAAGGCTCTATCCACATTTGCTACAGGCACGCTGGTGGCTTATGAGGCCAATACGTGACAGACATATCCGATTGCAAAAGGCACAGCAGAAAGACTCCTTAGATGGTGTATTCTGCAATACACGGTTCTTTCTGCGTTGCCTTTTTTCCTCGAGAGTGATCCTGCGTGTGTTCTCGAAGGAGACAGCTGCGTTATAGATGGTGTGTCTCCAGGCCTCCCGATTCAAGGCCAGAGTAGACCAGTTATGGTGATCAATATGGCCAAGGCTGAGATGTTGTTTCAGGGAGTCCTTGTATCTTTTCTTCGGGGCTCCTCTCATGCGGCAGCCAGTGGCAAGTTCACCATAGAGCAGGATCTTAGGGAGGTGGTGGTCCTTCATCCTGGAGACGTGCCCTGCCCATCGCAGCTGCGTTCTCAGTAACATGGCCTCAACACTTGTGACTGCTGCTTGTTCTAGAACAGATGTATTGGTCACATAATCTGATGGAAGTCTATTCAATCTAAGGCGACTGAAGGCCCACACCAAGACCTTAAACCATCTTGTCCGGGAGCTGCTCTATGCTGATGACGCCACCTCTGTTGCCCACACAGAAGCAGCCCTGCAGCGTTTAACATCCTGCTTTGCAGATGCTGCTGAGCTCAGAGGGGATAGGGAAGAGCCATTTTGACGTTTTATGCTACCCTAACAACTATTTCCTCCTGTTCCTGCTCATAGGCCCACAGCTGGAATACAAGCCTGTGCGTGTTTCTGACCCTGCTTGAGTGGATGTACAACCTGTGTTCTGTCAGTACATTTGTTTACTGCAAAAGCAGAGGAAGCTCAGCACTAGAGAATAGGTTTTCATAGTGAACTCATGACAAGTTATACAAATATCCTTCTGGGACTTTTAATAGATTTTCCTTTATGGAAAATACTTGTTAAATCATATGTTAGTTCTATCACACTCTGATATGTGTTTTGATGTTTATCTGCTGTAGCACTGAGGCGTTATGTTTTCAGATGATGTACATCCAGTTACTTAGCAGTAGAATTTAATGTCTTTTATATTAATAACGTCGTTGGAAAGTGTGAACAGTCCTTTAACAGAGCTATTAAGTCAGCCCTGGGAGCTACAGCTATTTTTATACATGAGAGATAAACAGAGAGAAGTTTAATATTGATACTGAAAATTTTATTCTGATCCATAGCACCTTATCTCTGGCTGCTCTGATCTATGGCATAGCCTCAGGATATGAGCTCTGCAGAGATGTTCTCAGAAAATTGGGTAGCTATTTGCTAAGTTCTGGTAATTCTGGCTTTTATCCATATATTAACTTCTTAGGGTTTCATGTGTTTTTTGTGTGTGTATAAGTGTACCCATATTTTAAGTTTTTGTTGTAGAAGAAATTTTTGCAATTCCCCTCTTTTTACCAACAAAAGAAAAATATTCAAGGTGCAGGACTGTGAGATTATTAAAAAGACACAAGTCTTATTCTTGGCAATGAAACAAAATTACGTAAGTAAACCCTACTGACATATTCATCAGTTTGATTTATTCTCTAAGACTTTATACAGCAGCAAAAAGGCTTCAATAGCATTTGCCTACTTGATACTGCAGCTGTTTCTGGTTAGACCACAACACAGAGGGCTATCAAAAATGACCAACCAAAAATTGAGAAATGTTTCAAAAACATTGTCAAGTGAATCAACAAGGACGATTTCCTCTTTCTGTTCTCCTCCTTCTCTCCTGGTATCATCTGCCTGCCACCATCATCATCTTTATCTGGCCTTCCAGGTCTCCTAGAGATCTGATGTGCTTTCTTACCAATGGATTGGAGATTCTGATCAGTGGGATGATGACAACATCTGTGAGTACTGAATACAGAAAATCTGGACATACACTAAATGCCAGTTTGAAGGCAACTGGGTTAACAACAAGGCTTATCCTGTGTTGTAGCAGGTGCTGGCAAGCTAAATACAGTTAGGAATATATACGATTAGACATATTACATCATATCATTTGATACAGAGCCAAAGGAAGAGATCTTTCTCTGTGTTACAATACAGTAGAAACTGTGTAACACTTTCAGCAATTAGCTTTGCAATGAAAAAAAATGAGGAAGTAGTTACAGTATTTCCACTGGCCTTAATTCAAGATGGAAATAAAGAGAATTAGCATTACCTCCTCTGTCGGGTCACTGCAGAAGGCTTTTTGGCATTCTAGCAAGAGCAGTTTGGTTGCCAGGAGACGATAAGTTAATTTTGGAAGGTAATGCCCTCCGAGCAAGTAATGCCAACATCCTAGATCAGAGTAAAATCTAATGCTCTGTAGCCAGAAGCTTACCTTTTAAAAGGATTTAACTCTCTACCTTACTGATAATAAACAAACTGTGCTGCTGCATTGTCTATTGCTGGCAGAACAAAATCCTGAGCAGTAAAATCTTAGGGTGCTGTTAAGTAATCAGCATAAAAATAATGTTCTAGCAAGCTCATCCAGGTTAGGCCATCTGCTCACTGTGCTGGTACATATGTCAAATGACAGATTGTCAAAACTATTTTTCATGACCTTAAGATATGAGGGAGGCCAATGAAATGTGACAAGGACAAATTCAAGACAAGTCCACAATTAATGGGTGGCATTAATTTCACAGTATCGGACATGGTAACTAAAGGCTTTTGGGACACTAAACATATACTGATGCTGTTAAAATCTATAAACAAAACCATACTGACACCTCAGAATGGCAATGGCAGCAGAAAAATGTGAAATTAAGAAACACAAGAGGCTGTATCTCTGATAGTGGTGCCAACTATAGCAAGGCAGGAAGCATTTCTCGTCAGTCTAGCTGCAAAACTGAATCCTCGTATTTTCAAATTCAGTGTTATCAGAGTTATGGAGAACACATGTAAGACAAGGTTTTGAGACAGGAATCACTCATGAAATTGTTTGAGCTTTTCTGGGTGGAGATAGGATACACAGTCATACAGGTTGGTCTGAACTGAAAATCTGTTGAATATTTGGGAGAATGGGTAAACAGGCACATGGATTACAATGGTCAGCATGTGGTGAGTTCTAATGTTGAACGATTTTGACATATTAGACATACTAGAAAAAACTACAGAAAATATCTTGTAGGATGTGTGCACTTTGTAATCTATTTATAGAGCAATTCTGTATGTTCTTACCTGTTTCTAAAGACGAGTGGGGAAATGAGAGGATTTTATGGTATCCCTGGAAATTAATAAAATTGTTTCTTTGTGTGTGCATGTGCTTCTTTTCTGTAATCTGCTGTTGTTTCAGAAAAAAAGAACTGGACTCATATGCAAATTGGTAGTAGAGGAAGGGAGACTTAGAGAAGCTATAAGTCACTGCTGCTTTATAAGTTTGGTACTTTTCGTCTGAAAGTTCACCAAAGATGGGAAGTACTCTCATAGAGATTTTACAGATAGGGAAACTGAGGCACGGACCAGTCATTTTGAGTTCATAGAATCATAGAATCAGTTGGGTTGGAAGGGACCTCCGAGATCATCAAGTCCAACCCTTGATCCAACACTGCCGTGGTTACTAGACCATGGCACTAAGTGCCACATCCAGTCTCATCTTAAAAACCTCCAGGGACGGAGAATCCACCACCTCCCTGAGCAGCCCATTCCAATGCCAGATTATCCTCTCTGTAAAGAATTTCTTCCTAA